>NC_054379.1:33700115-34019282 GCF_017654675.1 Xenopus laevis | reverse complement strand
GCCATAAACAGAAAAACATTTACAGATATAAGAGCCTATTTTGCAATGTTATATTCTTAATTAGACAGTTATTACACCGTGCACTTTAATTGTGCATAGTGCATTTTTAAGACCTACTTATAGATGGCTTATAAAATGCAAATTTATTTCACTGGTTGGTGGGTCTCTACAGTTTTTTTTGCGAAAGCTGCATAAACTTTGTGCAAAAAAAAAATATTGTTTGCACAAATAAAAAAAAAATAACTGCATTGGCCATACCTTTTCCCATTAATAATGATATTTCTCCATATATATCATCATGATTATTTATCTCTACGGTGCCAGCAAATAATGCAGTACATTACATTAATTTATAACAAACAGGGATCTTACACTGTTGTAACAAACAAGAGTAAAAATAAGATCAGAGGGCCCTGTTCTCAAAATCTTACAATCTACATAACTGTTGCACCCAAATTACCTTATGCCTAGTCCCCATATGCTGCTTACACCTATTAATTTGAATGAGGTACAAGGTATATCATGCAAAGAAGCAAAAAGCTTTGTACTTTACATCTGCTATTGAACAGATCCAGGCTCGGACTGCTTTCTTCAGGCCTCAGGCCCTTCCTTGGGCCAGTCAGTAGGAAGAGGAACCACAGGGTGCGGATCTGGGCCGGCACAAGAGCAGGGGGCTCAGTCTGACCCTGAACAGATGTAAAGTATTGGTGCCCATTGTACTAATAGATGATAAAACTTTGTGCCTAAATAATTATGCACAATTGTGCATAAAGTAAATATATCCCACCTATAACACAACTATTTTGTCAAAGATGCTTACTTTTGTCATGCGTCAGCTGAAAACACATTTCTTAAAGTGCTTTTTATAAAGAGAACAAGTTTACCTGCAAATTACTTTTTTTTTTTTTTATTTATTAGCCACCTGATAAAAGTTGAAAATGCTGGACTACAAACACAAAACCCATATAGAAATCTAAAATTTTAGATACACTGGGCCTTTAAAGGTGAACTATACCCTAAAAATGAATAAGGCTAAAAATACCATATTTTAGATAGTGAATGTACTGCACCAGCCTAAAGGTTCAGCATCTCTATAACAGTAATGATACAGGCCTTCGCAGTTGTCACAGGGGGATCACCATATTGGATTTTTTTAGAAGTGTTGGTGACACTCACATGCTAAGAGTACTCTGGGCATTTGTTGAAAAGCTAAGCTTAGGAGTTGTTGCAAATTACTAAGCATGAGGTTTCCATGTCAAATAAAATGATGCTACAGCTTTCAGAGCTGCCACATTTTAATAATCTGAATTATTTACTAAACCTTATATTGTGACATTTATATTATATATATTCAGTATATTGGGCGTTGTTCCCTAAACTCAGTAAGTGACACCAGCACAGAGCATATGCAGTGAATCAGCAGAAAAAAAGATGGAGCTATAGGGGCATCTTTGGTGGCATAAGTCTTCCCTGCTAAAGGGCTGGGGTTGCCGTGGGCTGGTACAAAATCTAAAAATATAATCTGCAGCATTTCTGCCCTTCTGGTCTCTTTTAAAGGGCAAGTCAACCCCAAAACAAAAGAAAACATAATTCTAAGCAACTTTCCAATCCACATTTATTTAAAAATGTCAGTGCTTTTGAAAGCAGCATTTGCTTGGTTTTTACTTTTTAAACAATATTGATCAAATAAAGTAGAACAGATCAGACGATGTTCTGCCTCTGACAGCAACTGTACGAAAGTTATGTCCGACAAAAGCTGGTGACAGTCTCCCGCTGATATAGTCAGACCTGCAATACATGCAGAGATATTATCGGTAGACTACGGAAATTTTCTAACCTGTCCGATCAACTGAACGAAAGATCGCCATCTCACGAAAAATGTCGGGACCCACATGGGCCAAAAATCTTACGAAGCAGAGATTCATATGATCAAATCTTTGCGACTATGGCCAGCTTAAGTTCCCCAGCAGAGGCAGGTCTGTTAATCAGCTGCCTTGTCTTACATTGTATCAACAAACAGTCATCAGGGCAGAGAATAGAAAGGGACAGAAACACTGCTTTCAATAGCAATATATATACAAATAAATTAAAACCTATAGACACATTTTAATGAATGTATATTACAGTTACTCAAAATTATGTTTTCTTTTATTAGACAAAAAATATTTTCTTTCTAGGTTGACATTCCCTGGCTGTACATTGTACCTGGCTGTGCTTTGCAACACTTAGTGGGCAAATAATGTGTTTATTTCCATTAAAAAAATGTTTTAACCAATATATTTGCATTTTGTTGAAAATTCACAATTAGGGGTTATGTTTCATGTACAAATCAGGAATTTTGTTGACATGGCAATTGCCACTGTATGTCAGTTTTTAATTATGTTACAGTAAGAACAGATGAAAATGGAAAAAATGGCAGAGTGAGAAATTTTTGAGAAATTGAATTGCTTTCTGGATAATCAAGCCTCAACTGGGAATGTATGCTCACTGTCTATATTCATTTGTTTGATATAGGGATGCACCGAATCCACTATTTTGGATTCAGCAGAACCTCGAATCCTTCGCAAAAGATTTGTCCGAATACCGAACTGAATCCTAATTTGCATATGCAAGTTAGGGTTGGGAAGGGGAAAACATTGTTTACTCCCTTGTTTTGTGGCAAAAAGATACGCGATCTCCCTCCCCGACCCTAATTTGCATATGCATTCAGCCAGGCAGAAAGATTCGGCCGAATTCGAATCCTGCTGAAAAACGTTGAATCCTGCATGTTTTATGGTACAGAGTTGCCAATAAAAAACATACAGATATTAAACAATTGCAAAAAATCGGTCTCAAATACAAACCAAATCCATAAATATTAGTGGAAATATACATCAATAAAAGACTGTTTGGGGCCCATACACAGGCCAATAAGCTTCAGACTTGATGTGGAGTAGCCAATAACATGAGCCTGTGTATGGTCAGTTTACTGTCTGCATTATAATTCCACAAGCATAAAATTCAGGCTTCTATTGCAAACTGGTATCATAAATAATTTTACTTTAACATTGTAATTAGCAATTATTTTCCAAATAATTGTTCTATATTAATGTACATTGCTATAATATATTTCAATTATTTAAACCCACTTGTATTAAATTTGAATGACAGAGATCCTGGTTTAATAGTAAACCTGCTAATCTACTAATCAGTTGAAAAACGGTGGGAAATGAAGAAAAAAATATCTTCTTGGTCTCCACTAGGAACATATCAGATGAATCTTAAAAGGGTCCCATTATCTCCATGGGTTTCTCTGTTGAAGTTAAAAATCTAAAAATGGTTTTCATTCATTTCTGATTAATATGCAAAATTATTTAAATGAGATTGTAATTAACCATCTACTCAGTAGAAAACCTTTTCATGATAATTTATGATAAACTCGGTTGCAGCTTTGATTGAGATTGATTTTTGGTGTTAGGAAACTGTCATGAATATAAAGAAGCAGCTGAAAGAAAAAGGTCTTTAAACACCTTACTTTTTGCTTGTCTCATTACTGCTTGTGTTCACATATACAGAGCCTTGCAGACGCATTCACCCTCCTTTTTTTCCATTTTGTTGACTAAAGGTTTGCATTTATGATGAGTTTCATTAATTAAAAATAAAAAACTGAGGCATCCTGATTGCATAAGTATCCAGGTCTTTAGTTATGGCAAGCTTAAATTTGTTCAGGTGCTCATAATTACCTCGACAAGTCACACAATTAGTGGCTAGAGGGTCTTTGCACAATAAGAGAGGCTCGTATGATTTCAAAATAAATACACCTGTCTCTGAAGTGCTACTTGCTAAGGTATTTAATTTCATGCAAAGGTGCAAACCATGGGAAGAGTGAGGAGGGGGCACAACGCAAGTGAAGACACAAAAAGCACAAATGAAGAAAAAGAAGTGCAATGTGAATGAGGTTTAAACAAACTGGCAAATGCAAGAGTTGAAAAAGTTGATGGCATTAAAGGGGTTGTTTGCCTTTGAGTTAACTTTTAGTTTGATGTAGAGCGTGATATTCTGAGACAATTTGCAATTGGTTTTCGTTTTTTATTATTGGTGGTTTTTGAGTTATTTAGCTTTTAGCTCTCCAGTTTGCAATTTCTGCAATCTGGTTGCTGGGGTCCAAAAGACCTAAGCCTGACTTTGACCACTGCTGATTTGTTACCTGAACTGACCATGTGCTTGCCTTCTGACTACGCCTATGGATCCTGATTCTGTATTGTACTGACCGTTTGGTTTACGACTTTGGGCTTAATTTCCTGACTCCGCTTTGCTTTAACTCTGTCAATCTTGTGTAAACATATGGTTCCCTTGTTTGCTCAGAATGTCTGCTTTGAAACTTTCAAATCAAGACCTGGCGGCATCCGAGTAGTGGAGTGCTCCTCATGAAGTGAATGGTGTCGATTTTAGGCAGAAGAGTGGGTTGTGACCAGAATTTTAGAATTTGTTCTGGGTGTCATTTGTGACAGCTGGAAAGAGTCAGAAGTAGGCAAATAATTAAAAAACTATATAAAAAAAAAAAATGAAAGAGGTTGTTGTTCTCTGGGTTTTGGTAACTTGTTGCACCCCTTAGGGCAGATACACATTGGCAGATACAGGGAGATTAGTCGCTCGTCGACAAATCTCCTCTTCTTTGGGGCGACTAATCTCCCCGAACTGCCTTCCCTGCCTTCCAGCCGGCTAGAATGTAAATCGCTGGCAGGATTGCACTCGGAGCGTTTCATTTTGTGAGACCTGTCACACGAGATACATTTTTCTGGACATTAACATTGTATACACAGGTACAACATTCACTACTTCAGTCTACATTAAACCTATGGACAGAAACTATTTATTACTTCGTATCATCCTCCAGGGCTGTGCAAAGGTCTTCCCAAAAGCCAATTACTACGTATTACCTCCACTGCTGCTTTATATGATAAAGAATCAACTGAGATGGCGAACAAGTTTTTGGATAAAGGATACAATAGAGCCAGCTTTGAGCCTTATAGAATAAGTGTGCGTGCTATCCCTAGGAAAGAGTTACATTTTAAAAAAAAATGTGAATCCTAAGAAGACAAAAAGAATTCCTTCATTACATCTTTTGATAGCAATTCTAAAGCTATTCGTAAAATCATATCAAAATATTGGGCTATCGTAAGTTCTGATCCCAAATATGGCCATTTGTTCCAATCACCTCCTATGTTTTCATACAAATGGGGCAGAAATATCGATGACCTCATCAAACCTAGGACCCTATATAGGCATGGATGCCATGTTCCCACCAGTTGTAATTCTAATGGTACTTTTCCTTGTAGGAACCATGTTTTCTCCATTTTAACAGATAAGAAAATGTCTCCGATAATCTCCTAGGGCTAGGCAAACTCCTTACTCCCCTTCCTATATATGCAGGATGAGTTATATACTTTGTATCTATTGCGAATCTATATGTTGATGCATTTTTGCCAAGTTATTTCCTGTTTCAATGCCTGTTACTTTGTTTCATCGAATTAGTGTAGTGGCTTTTGTTGCTCACATATGGTTTATCACACCCAGTGTTGGACTGGGATGCCAGGGGCCCACCAGAAAACCTTAGACCGTGGGCCCACTTTCCAAACTATTTTTCCTCCTCTCCTCACTCAACCTCTTTATTCTCCTAGTCTTTTATATCTACTTACTATATTCTTCCATTATTAAGCATTTTTTCCCACTGACACCTGGGCCCACCGGGAGTTTTCCTGGTTTCCCGGTGGGCCAGTTTAAAAACATTTTTAACTTTTTTCATGGACTATTATTTTCATGGACTTTTCGTTCAATTCCTTTGCATTGGAACATGTTTTTTGTTCCCATGGACTACATTTCAACATCACACTTGTGTGATCTTGGATTATCCACTTGTGGTGGTGGGTTGTGTGTACTGCCATAATAATTGTACACCTAATTTATACACTTTTCCATTATGTATGTAAATCTTTCAATTTATTACCCTATATATATCTGCTCTATCACAGGTTCTGTACACTTAATAAAGGGGCGTGGCCCCAAAACATTGCACTTCCGCACAAATGATTAAAGCAAGGGTTTCTCTGCAAGCAAAAGCCTTGAGTGCTGGTATCTTTGTTCTATTGGTATTTAAGAGGTTGCCAAACCCTCCATTATTAAGCAATAGGCAGCACTCCTTATTGGTTGTTGAGGGTGTGCGCCTGCTCTAACCTGTTCCGGCGGCCCCTTTCTGTGAACCTTTCTCAGCTGTGTAGCTTTTGCAGCAAAGCAATATATTCACGGGAAAGCAACTTTGTCTGCTACTTTACATCACAGAAAGACTTACATAGAAGCTTCACAAGGGGAAAGGAATGTTTTCTAGTGTATTTTGCAGTTCAAAGGATAGGGAGGATAAGGTTCTATACACTTTATTAAGTACTGAAAGTACATTTTAGGAGACAATTTTAATTTGAAAGACCAAGTATGGAGAAATGATTACCCTCCCCCAGTATAATATAATTTCTCAAGGGGCCAATTACATCTGTGCTGTTACATAGCACACTCTTTAATCTTGAGGAATGGAGTGGGTTATTTTTAGGTTGGCATTACAGAAACGAAATATAAAAGGATAATATTTTCATACATTTCTGGACATTGTTATACATTTTCTTTTAAAAAAAGAATCTACCTGTGCATGCCTGCATTTGCCAAGTTAGGGTATTTGAAGAAAATTTCCATTTTGGGATTGTAATTTAGAGCACTCTAGCACAGAGCTGTGAGGAAGAGCATTCATTTTATTACTTCAATCACTCTAACTGCTGCTCTTTCCATTCCTGAATTTTGTTTTTTTGTCATAAAACCCTGTTTTATATGAAAGTCAGCAAGCTAGACCCCTGCAGGTAAAATTAGTATTGATGTCACAACTAATCTTAAGTTACTGAATGCTGCTGACATCGATATTAGGTTTCTTTTTATTTTTATGTTTGAGTTTGACAGTAAAAAACGTACTGAAAATGAATGCTATATTCCCAAAAGTACAGGTGTTGATTTGCTTAAAGACATATGTAATTTTCTCTGAAAAAAATATATATCTATAATTTACAGATATGCAGTGTTTTTCATTGGTTAGCAGATTATCTTCCCGTTGGAAGTGTGCAAAGATATTTGAAAAATTACACACACGCACACATATCTAGAACACAGCAAGGCCCAAATACGTGGGGGCAGTGTTAGAGGTTTGAATGGTAAAAAATTAAATCATCGAATTTGGGTGAACAACCCTAAAACTCGAATTAATCAAGTTTTCCAAGGGAAAAATTTGAATTGCTTGAATTAATCGAGTTTTCGAGCGAAAACCACAGAAAAAAAACTGGACCATCATGAAAGCTATTAACATCTTCAAATGGTTCAAGGGACCTCTGACTCCAACACGACCTTGACAAGTTTTAGCTGGAGTATTTTTGAATTCAAGCTATCTCCAGCTTTGGTATGTAATAAATCTCGAAAAATTCAAGTTTTTTTAAAACCCCAAAAATCAAGTTTTTTTTAACCTGAATATTCACGTTTTTGACTATAATGTTCTCAAATTCAATTTTTTTTGGAAAACACAACTCGACCTTTAATAAATCTGGCCCTTGTTCGTATGAAAAATAATATCCAGGTACCAAATCCAATGGAGAAAAGGAATGCAAAGTAAGAGTTTGTACTCAATGGATTTGAAGACATCTGCAATCTTTTATTACACTAATGGTTTGAGATGCCTAAGCACTATCATCCCTCATCAATTACCACAACATTCAAATAGACATACACACATATACAATTTTAATATAGCCCTCTAATTAGCACTTAAACATTGCTTTTCATAGGTTGGCACATTCTCTGGCCCCATGTTTTGTTAGTACATGTATGGGATCCCTTGTCCGGAAATCTGTTATCTAGAAAGCACTGAATTACGGGATGACCATCTCCCATAGAGTCCATTATGAACAAATAATTCTAGTTTTAAAAATGATTTTCTCCATAATAACATATTTCTATATCTCTATAACAATACAGCACAGTGGTGGCACAATAATCCCATTAGGTTTATGTAATGTTTGAATTTTTGTTTAGCAGACTTAAGGTGCGGTGATCCAAATTATGAAAAGACCCATTATACAGGGCATTGTGGATAATAGATCCTATACCAGAGTTCAAGGGGCCAATTCACTAAGGGTCGAAT
Source organism: Xenopus laevis (assembly GCF_017654675.1). NCBI lineage: Eukaryota > Metazoa > Chordata > Amphibia > Anura > Pipidae > Xenopus > Xenopus laevis. Next base: position 34,011,076 of record NC_054379.1, on the reverse strand, counting down.
ATCGAGGGTTAATTAACCCTAGATATTCGACTAGGAATTAAAATCCTTCGACTTCGAATATCGAAGTCAAAGGATTTAGCGCAGATAGTTCGATCGAACGATCGAAGGATAATTCCTTCGATCGAATGATAAAATCCTTCGAATCGAATTCGATTCGAAGGATTTTAATCCAACGATCGAAGGAATATCCTTCGATCAAAAAAAGTTAGCCAAGCCTATGGGGACCTTCCCCATAGGCTAACATTGACTTTGGTAGCTTTTAGATGGCGAACTAGGGGGTCGAAGTTTTTTTTAAAGAGACAGTACTTCGACTATCGAATGGTCGAATAGTCGAACGATTTTTACTACGAATCCTTCGATTCGAAGTTGTAGTCGAAGTTTGAAGTAGCCCATTCGATGGTCGAAGTAGCCCAAAAAAAACCTCGAAATTCGAAGTTTTTTACCTTCGAATCCTTCACTCGAAGTTAGTGAATCGGCCCCCAAGTGTATACATGCATACCCCTGTATTTGAAAATGTATGCTCTTGCACAACTGCCTTTTTATAGTATATGTATTTAAATCCAGCCAAACAATAGCCAAGCACAAGTCTTAAATTTGGTGAAAAACTGGATTTCTATTATCAGTGTACAAAAAACCAGATACTTAGTACCTGTATAAGTGTTTTGGGTCAGATACCGAGACCCTCATAAGGAATCAGGTGTGTAGATAGATAGATAGATAGATAGATAGATAGATAGATAGATAGATAGATAGATGATAGATAGATAAATAGATAGAGAGATGATGATGATAGATAGATAGATAGATAGATAGATAGATAGATAGATAGATAGATAGATAGATAGATAGATAGATAGATAGATAGATAGATAGATAGATAGATGATAGATAGATAGATAGATAGTTTTACATATCACAGATCAACAGCTTTCAACTTATAATATAAATATGACATTTGCCTCAATAGATTTACATTTGAATTCCTGCTGTCAGTTGTCAACGAAACACAAGAAAGTGGGATGTATATGAGGGATCGTATACAAATTTCCTCTTGGGACTGTTAAACATACCAGTGGTTCCCTCTTTTAGTGTATAAATATCAAAGACAACATATCTAAGATCCATCTTTATCCCATTTGACATTCTACTATAGGTATATTAACATTGTGATTCTGATTTTGGGGAGGTTCACTATAACAATATATTAAATATGTTAAATACAAGAAGTTGCAAAACATTGAAAGAGACCAAATTCGCACACTTTTACAGAAGAAATCTATTAAAACAATGTATAAAGTGGAGACAATGGATCAAGCTAATAAAAAAAGACAGTGGGTCCCAAATGAATATGTTTATGCCTCAAAATCACTAAGAGCATTAGTTGTACCAATTTCATAGTGTCATTTTTTTTTAATTTGCCTATATGGACTGTCATATGTTACTAAAAACTGACTTGACCTTGAGACTTCAAACTTATGGCCACCACTAAGCAACTAGAATAGGATTACAGGTATGGGATCCATTATATATAGACTCCATTTCATCCAAATAATCCAAATGTTAAAAAATGATTTTATTTTATTTATTTTTCACTGTAGGCAGGTTTTGCTTCCAATAAGGATTCATTATATTTTAGTTGGGATCAAGTTCAAGCTGTTTTATTATTACAGCGAAAAATGAAATCATTTTTAAAAATTTGGATTATTTGGATAAAATTGAGTCTATGAAATACGGCCATCCCATAATTGGGAACTTTCTGGATAATGTGTTTCTGGATAACGGATCCCATACCTTTATATGTTTTTAATTGGGTTGATTCCAATTGATATTTAATTGTAAACCTATTTTTAAACTTATGTTTTTTTCTGTCAAGCTAGCCTGTTTGGTTTTAATTTGGTAAATTGGCAATTTTAGTATAGTAAATCTGGCTTCATTACTCAATCAAAATGAGCTGAAATTAGCCTCAAAGGTATTTCCCAATAAGAGAATGTTTAAGGCCTGTCTCAGCAGTGTATCTCTCAGTGCCTTGGGAGCAATTAACACATGGTCTTAGAGCAAAACTGTTTTTAAGTGGACATTGCATATTTAACTGTATATATTTTTGACCAAAAAAAAAAACGGCAAGGCAATAAAACCTACTGGGAATATGCATTAAGCGTAACACAGAGCAGTTTCCTAATAACTCACTTGAGGCATAATCGCTTGCGAATTATCATTTATTTAACTCATGGGGATTCCCAGTGTGTTCTCTCTAACTGCTGCTAATGAAATTCTTTCAATTTGAATCAATGTAAAAATATAGTCGCGAGTGCTCAATTTTACAGCACGTCGGCCATACAAATGTAATACATATTAGCCTATTGATTCCTTAGGCTGGTTATTAGTACAGCTATGATTACGGCTCATATTGTATATGCAAATACCGCACAGGCAGTCCTATTATAACATTTAAGAAGTAATCAAACCATGAATTACAAAAAGAATGGCGCTTATTTAAAAAGTCAGTTTACAGTGACAAATATTAATCTAATCTAATTTAATATTAATCTATTTAAAAACAAATCTACATTTTGATAGAGTAGTATTAAAGGCAGGTAAAGTTTATGAAAAATGTGCTCAGTTAAAGGGGAGATAAGCTTTTCATTGTGCTTATCTCTGCAAACTACATGACCCAAGATGACTATGAAGATTTCCATTCATCCAGGTCACGGTATATCTAAAAAAAAAGAGTTTATATGCCGAGAACTTTCCACACCAGTCAGTTGAACTGAAGAAGCCGCTCGGATGAGTAGTGAAACGTCTTCATTGATCACTCAGCAAGTCCAGTTGTTTTAAAATTTACCTATACTAGATAAACATGACCCAAGCTTTATTACAGAAACAAAAGGATTGTTAATGAAGAATCATCCCTAATGGGACTACCTAAGTCATTTTGCTAACATAGGGAAAGTACTATGCAGTATTTTCTTACCAATTTTAAATGTGGTTCTAACACCTGATATAAGTGTGCACCATTTAAAAGTGCTCAAAAAGTTGCAAGTTGTGGCTAACATTTTCAAGGCTAACCTTACTTCTGGTGTGTTAAAAAAAAAAGGCATTAGCATGTGATTAGTTTGCAGTAAAGCTGTTGCAGCTATTAATGTGGGAACTAGTGATGTGCAGGTCGGGTTTTTACGAAGAACGCCCTCCCTCCACCCGCACCCGCCTACTGGCTTCCTTTTATAGACTCGGCCGAGCAGACGCAGCGTTTATATAAGAAGAAGTCGGAAGGCGGCAGTACAAGTGCTCGCCACCTGCGAAGAGGAGTGCGAGGTTGGCCCGAACCCACCCAACCCACAGGTATGGGGCTGTCAGTAGCTACAGGGTTCCCCAGCTTTAACAGATGCACTTTAAAAGTGTGGTTCACCTTTAAGTTAACTTTTAGTATGTTATAGAATGGCCAATTCTAATCAACTTTTCAACTGGTCTTCATTTATTTTCCTTTTTTATAGTTTTTGAATTATTTGCCTTCTTCTTCTGACTGTTTCCAGCTGGGGTCAGAGGGCACTGACACCATCTAAAAATCAAATGCTCTGTAAGGCTACAAAAATGTATTGTTATAACTACTTTTTATTCCTCATCTTTCTATTCAGGCCTCTCCTATTCATATTCCAGTCTCTTATTCAAAGGAATGCATGGTTTCTAGGGCAATTTGGACCCTAGCAACCAGATTGCGGAAATTGCAAACTGGAGAGCAGTTGAATAAAAAGCTAAATAATTCAAAAACCACAAATAATAAAAACACATTGCAAATTGTCTCAGAATATCCCTCTCTATATCATACTAAAAGTTAATTTAAAGGTGAACGACTCCCTTAGTAGGTGCAGCATGTTTGAAAAATAGTGAGAATACACACGCAATCCATTTTATCTCAATCACCCTTGAACTTGCAATCGTAAATGAGGCATTATTTATAGGTTTTGTTACCCATTTCCCTGGTAATTGCTTCTAAGAATAGTTATCAGGGAAGTAAAAATTAATGTACAGCAAGGAGCAGCTGGCTGGGTGGTAGCTATGCTAGATTAGGGCTTGACGATTGATGTAGCACTAGTATGAATGATTCTAACTGAATTGCCTCTTCTGTAATTCAGGCTGATATTCATACTTTTAGGACTAGGGAATGCTTACATTCCTATACTACCTTTCAAAGCATGTTTGACCAGTGAAAACATTTGAAAGGCGCTACAGTTTTAAGAAAGGGTTACTTTCCCTTTAAATTTACTATAGAATTTGGAGACAAAAGTTAAATTGGAGGAATCTACATGGCCACATATCAACACATCTCCTTAATTTTAAAAGCTACATCTCAGACCCTCCAATAAACCACGTACAGCATAAACATAGGTTTTTTTTTTAAAATACAGTTGATGTGTTGAAAAGGCAATATAAATACAATATAAATACAAATCCTCCCCATGTTTTTGTGCAGCATTAACTGTATACAACATGCAAAGAAAAGAGCCTTTGAATTGAACAGCTGAAAAATTACAGTGGCTAGAGACAAAAGGAGAGGCAGAACAAAGGTTTATAAAGATTCTAAATCACACACAAAACATTTGTTCTGCTCCAGCTCTTTGTGAACTAATTGGATCTCCTGGAGGGACAGGTAATTGTAGTTGCCTACATAAACTGTCCTGAAGCTCCCTTGGAAAGCTCCAGTAAGCTCCCAGTGTTAGCAGCTATCAAGGATTTCACAGGTCAGTCATTGGATCGATACAGCTAAAAGCAGCAGGGACTATAATGTCGACAGCAGGTTTGGAGGAAAAAAAAAAAACCTTGCTAGTGCCAGTTTGCTCCCCGTCATACAGCCACTCACGACAGCTTAATTAACCCTTGGAAAATACAATTTATCTTAAGACTTGCCAGGTCTATTCTTGGCCGTATTGGTGAAACGATAGCAAAGATAGCTGGCAGCGCCATATTCCCATTACTCTGTTACAGCTCTTACAGCAAGTTAGATAACATAATTATACGTGGATGTGAAAGTCTTGTTTAGAAGTACAGAAAGAATAAACAGAACACAAGGCACCTGAGCAGGGTGTTAGAACTCGCAGGTGATTTTAGCAACAGCTTGGCTACAAAGGACAGACACCAGGCATTCAATGTCTGGGGACAAACAGAAGGCTGGCCTAAGTTCTTGGAGTTTACAGTGTCTGTAAAGTGCTTATAGTTGTTCTAACAGCTACTAAGAATTTAAAAAAGAAACTATTCCAGTGCACAAAGCAAACACTTTTCTTAGTGTTAGAATTTGCAAATTAGAAATTCGAATTTGTAAATTAAAATCCTAGAATCATTATGGTACATCTGCTCAAATTAATCTTCACAGCAAGATAAGTATCTGAGCGGGAGACAGGGTGGCCCGGGGCACATATTTACACATACTATAGATTCTCAGGTTAGTTCAGTAGGTAAAAGTTAGAGTACAGTGGAAATTACACATAGCAGAACTTGTTTTCAAGTTGGTGAAAGTTCATTTCTGATGCAGAAAAACATGCAAATAAAAAGAGGGATGACTGGATGCAGATAAAACCAAATTTAAAAACATAGTATAAAGGCAACCATATACAGGCCGACCAGATACACTTTCTGCCTGATCAGCTCACAGAGATTGTACGATTGGCATCACACGGCATACCTTCCAACATTTTGGGAATAGAAAGAGGGACAAAAAGATTTGCTGCAATTTTTTGGACCACGCCTATTTTTGCGACCCCCTCCTAATTATCATGTTCATGGGCAGGTTACCACATTTCTGTGTTTTTTATGTTATTACTGTTTTGCAAATGAAGGTAAATTGCCCTTTAATCTGCAAGTCACAGTTTCCCCAAGAGACCTTCTTATATTAAATTGTTACAACTGTTTCTTTGCTTATCTTAATTTTTTACAAATGTATCTAAGTGCACCTGCCACATATTCTGGGCTCTCTGCAAAAAGTCAATTAAGTTTTAGAAACTTTGAATCTTTTTCTGGCTGTTCAGTGTAGGAGATCAAAGAGAAAGGGCATTTCAGTAACAATCCAAGGGGCAAATTCACTGACGGCTTAGCTCACAGCGCAACACTTCGCCAGGCGTAGATTCGCCAGGACAACGCTAATTCACTAAAATCCGAAGTTGCATCCAGGGCACCGAACGCTGGCAAATTGAGCTAGCGCTACTGCGCCAAGCGAATCCAAGTTGCGCTAGCATAGTCTAATTTGCACACGGCGGGAAGTTAAAGTTGAATGAACGTATATGTTGCAGCAAATACATTACACTACACAAGCCCAGGAAACCTTAATAAAATAAAATAAAGTTGTTATAATGTCCTACACATGAGCCCAATGTATAGTTTATGTGCCATATGGTAGTAAATGTAGGGGGAAGCCGGTTACCCCAAAAAAAAATGTATGTTCTTTTTCAGCCTATCACCCTGAAAAAGGAAAGTATGCTAGCTCTATTGCACTTCGCCTGGTCTGAGCTGGTGAAGGCAAGTCTGGCGCAAGAGGTAACGTTCAGTAAAATCCGCATCTTATTGAATTTGCGTAGTTACGTCCATTCGCCAGAGCGCAAATTCACCAGGCATTAGGGAGCAAAGTCCTGCTAGTGTCTATCTCCTTTGCTAGCAAAGTTACACTAATTAAATTGGCGAAGTACAGAAATTACGTCACGCTGGTGAATTTTCACTAGCGTAAGTCACTTCGCCCTTTAGTAAATTTGCCCCCAGGACTGTGGGTTGGAACTGGGCAGTTGGGAGTTATGACACCATATGGCTGCCTTCCTCTGCTCAGTTCGAGTCTTTTGTGTTGCAGCTCCTCTTCACCTCCTTTGCCGATGCACCATGAACTGGTCAACAAGATACATTGCCAAATTAAAATGTTCAGAGTTGTTGGGTTTTGATGCTGGTTTTTCCATGCTGGTTTTTTGGCGTCAAACACGGAAAAATTCGGGGGTTTTGTGCGAAAATACAAAAAAGTCAGTTTTTTTTATTGATAAATAAGGGCAAATTGTGGATTCTAGTTTTGTCAATCTTTTATAATTTAAAAAATCTGAAAAATTCAGATTTTGATAAATAACCCCCCAAAGATTTTCTTCTGAAAACTCTGTAAGTCCAGCTATGGTTTCCTGTTCATAAAAGTGAGATTCAGCAGCTTCATTCTATTGACAAAGAGCCTGAACTCTGTCATTTATCAGCTAGTCAAATTATGCACAGCACAGAGGCTTCTCTTTCTTAGCCTGCATATGGTTTCCTGCACATTATGGTTGTGTTATGGCTCCCAGTCATTGGTGCATAGAAGCTATAGAAATGAGACTTTATTAGTATCTCAGTGGTTGTTTCAAATAACGACAAAACAGTTGTTCATTATTGCTCATTAGATTCATATTAGACTCATCAGCAAGCGCAATACAGCCTCTATTCATTCTCAACTGCAAAATAACAGATATGATTTGACACCTGTGATATTTCAGCATTCATTAGATGCTAATAACACCAAGAGGACTTCAAAGGCAACACATGATGAACATAGCTGTAAAAATGCTGCTTTCCGTTTCACTTGTTTGCAGCAATTTTTATTAGAGCACAGTAAGAAACCCACTTTTTGCCTGCACACAGCATAAAAAAAATCATATTTTAATCAGCAAAGTAATTGTCAAAACAATGCCACAATTCCATTCATAACACATCGGGGAAATTAACTTCGTATTTACAGATTCATGCTCGTCTTAGAAAACAAAGCAGAAATATATTCAGTTATATTGCCCTAACTGCTACACTTGGCTGCTATTACACTAGTAAACCCAGAAATAGAATATCTATTTCTTTGGTGTTTTTACAATGCATCTGATTTAAAAAAAATATATATTTATAACTAATTTCTGTTTTATGTTTTGTCTACCTTTTCCCCTCCATGCCATTTACTTCTCCTGCTATCTCTGTCTGCTGCTCATTTTCCAAACCCCACTTACAGCCCCTTACTGTTGTTTATTCCCGGCTGGAATGTATTATACTTTTATTACAATATTTGCCTTTTATCCATATCATCAGTTTGTATAACCATCTTCATCCACAGTAGCAGTATGCTTTACAGAAATGAGCTACTATACTAACATGCTCTTAAAAGGAGATTTATCAAATTGTGAAAATGCTTCTTGATTTGTAATCATATTGCACAAGTTTCTCATAGACTACAATGTAAGTGGAGTGATAGAAAGGTTTTTAAAGGATAACTAAACTCTAAAAATGAATATGGCTAAAAATGCCATGTTATTATATACTGAACTTATTGCACCAGCCTAAAGTTTCCACTTCTCAATAGCAGCAATGATGTAAGGACTTCAAACTTGTCACAGGGGGTCACCATCTTGGAAAGTGTCTGCGACACTCACATGCTCAGTGGGCTCTGAGAAGCTGTTTAGAAGCTAAGCTTAGGGGTCGTCACAAATTATCCAGCAGAAAATGAGGATGGCCTGTTACTGTATATAAGCTGATGCTGAAAGGCTGATTATTAAATTCCGCTGTTAGTTGCACTAGTTTCTGGGCTACTATGTAGTAATTATCTGTATTAATTACTAATCAGCCTTATATTGTGACATTTATTTTCTATGTGTACTGTATATTGTGAGTCGGTCCCTAAGCTCAGTAAGTGACAGCAGCACAGAGCATGTGCAGTGAATCAGCAGAAAAGAAGATGGGGAGCTACTGGGGCATCTTTGGAGACACAGATCTTTACTGCTAAAGGGCTGTGGTTACCTTGGGCTGGTACAGAAGCCCAAAACATAATGTACAACATTTATAGCTACTTCTTTAGTTAAGCTTTAGTTCTCCTTTAATGGGACAAATAACAAGGTGTCCATTGGTTTGATTGGATCTCAGCAACTTTGAGCTTCCAATTAAAAAAATAAATAAAACTAGTTACAATCTTTAATAATGTTTAGTATGAAATATGTATTTTCATTATAACTGCTTAAAAAAGTCTTGAAGAGGGGCACTGGTAAATTTTGTTTATTTCCCTTTTGTACATTGAATATAAATACAAAAAGGGCAAGATGAGGAGGTGAAAATGGAAGTTAATTAGATACACTTCAGCATTCCCAATTAAAAATTGGAACATTTTAGCCTTGTGCACGCTTGCATTTTATATGCAACAGCAGTTATTATGACTACTGAGATATACATTCAAATGCAGGGGCAAAGAGCAGTCACGTCGACAGGCTTGCATGGAAATGGTGGTGATTATCCTTGCTCTGGAACTGGGTGAGCTGCAATTTTCACGCTCCCACCGAAGTTGAAGTATGCTGTGATTGTGCAACGCAATGCACATTTAGAACACTCAGTGAAATTCCAGTGCAGTGCTTGTTTTTTTGCACCTTTTAGATGCACACGACCATTATTCACCACCTTGGTACAGGTAAGGGATTGTTATCCAGAATGCTCGGGACCTAGGGTTCTCTGGATAATGGATCTTTCCATAATTTGGATCTTCATACCTTAAAGGAACAGTTCAGTGTGAAAATAAAAACTGTGTAAATAGATAGGCTGTGCAAAATAAAACATGTTTCTAATATAGTTAGTTAGCCAAAAATGAAATGTATAAAGGCTGGAGTGAACAGATGTCTAATAAAACAGCCAGAATCCAACTTCCTGCTTTTCAGCTCTATAACTCTGAGTTAGTCAGCGACTTGAGGGGGGGCCACATGGTACATTTCTGTTCAGTGAGTTTGCAATTGACCCTCAGCATTCAGCTCAGATTCAAAAGCAACAGATATGACCCATGTGCCCCCCTCAAGTCTCTGATTGGTTACTGCCTGGTAACCAGGGTAACAAGTCAGTGTAAACCAAGAAAGCTGAAAAGCAGGAAGTAGTGTTCTGACTGACATTTTAAACATCAAATCACTACAGCCTTTATACATTTTTTTGGCTAACTAACTATATTAGAAACATTTTTTATTTTGCACAGCCTATCTATTTACCCAGTTTTTATTTTTACACTGAACAATTCCTTTAAGTCTACTAGAAAATCATGTAAACATTAAATAACCCCAATAGGCTGGTTTTGCCTCCAATAAGGATTAATTATATCTTAGTTTGGATCAACTACAAGGTACTGCTTTATTTTTACAAAGAAAAAGCTAATTATTAGGATATAATGGAGTCTATGGGAGATGGATTTTCTGCAATTCAGAGCTTTCTGGATAACGGGTTTCTGGATAACGAATCCCATACCTGTACACCCAACCCCTTTTTAGTAGCTAGACAGAAGGACTAGGGAATGCTATTACTACAGGTATTAGACCTGTTATCCACAATGCTCTGGACCTGGGGCTTTCCTGATAAGGGATTTTTAAGTAATTTGGATCTCCAAATATTAAGTCTACTAAAAAATAATTTAAACATTAATCAAACCCAATAGGCTTATTTTGCCTTCAATGAGGATTAATTATATCTTAGTTGGGATCAAGTACAAGGCACTGTTTTATTATTATTACAGAAACCATTTTTAAAAATTACAATTATTTGACCCAAGTGGAAGTCTATAGGACATGGCCTTCCGGAGCTGAGCTTTCTGGATAATGGGTTTCCAGATAAGAGATCCCATACCATTACAAAGTATGTGCATTTGTTTATATTAATAACCTATACTAAATATATATATTACAGTGTGCCTTACAGTGTTATATGATTACAAACCACAAAACTAGCCTGCTACACTTTGTTGACTGGAAATAAATATGTTATTCGCACTGGTTAATTACTTACTTCTTAATTTGTTTTGTTTTCTGGTTTCTTTTTTTTTTTAAATTTGTCTTATAGTCCGGCAGTTGTATCGGTGTAGCACTAATTAGATAAGAAGCTATGGGTTATGTCTCCTACCATTTTGTCTCCTGGGTAGAATGAACCAGAGGCCTAAAATGATTCCTTATTCCAGTGTAAGTCTGGGAAACAATACTGAGCTATTAATAGCTTATGGTCAGGACTGTCTCCCATTAGTATGCCATTAATGTAATGACCCCTGTACTACATTTAAAGATCATCAGGATCAATTTTTATTCTGAGGTCAGACATATTGATTGTGTAGTAAAATGAGTCACATTTAATATATCCCATCATGATAATTAGGTTTCTGCTGAAATGTAGCAGTAACACTTGAATAATGAACATTATTGCGGATGAGGCATATAAAAGCGAAAGAGTGTTCACTGGGTAAAAGCAAAAATATCAGTGCAAAGTAATTATGTTATTATTGCCAGCGTATAGTGCTTATTATGGGCAGTGATTAATACACAATAAACATGGTTACAGTAAATCACATTACATAGTTTCTAACATTTTAATTATTACAGCTAGGAGAGTTGGGAATATTCCTCACAAATGTATTTTTTTATGGCCAAACAAAATTCTAACCAGAAGAGAGATTGTGCTGCTAAATTTTGAAATTTAAAAAGTAGCCGAATAAGGTGGCATTTAGAACAGTCAGTGGAGTCTACTTGCCACCTGAAAGTATGCATAAACCACCATGTGGAAATAGCAACTTCTATAGGCACCATAATTACACTTTAAAGGGGAACTAAAGTCAAAAATCGAATAATGCTAGGAATTCTGTACTTGTAAACTAAAAATAAACATGAACTTAATGCACCAGAAGCCTAAATAAACAAATGATTTATATTTTCAAAGTTGGCTGCAGGGGGCTGTCCTCCTGTAACTTTGTTAAACATCTTTGCAAGACCAAGACTACGCACATGCTCAGTGTGGTCTGGGCTTCAGTTGGGAGGTTAAGCTTAGGGATCGTCATAAATTATCAAAACAGCACATGTCAAATAATATTTGCCATAGAAGCCGATACCGTAAGACTGATTCATAATCAGAATATGCAGACTGCACTGGGTCTGTGGATACAAATCTCTACACAGTTACAGGGAGATAAACAAAGCTGCTTGAGTTCTGGGAAGTAAGGTGGGGGGGGGCTCACCCTGACTTTTGAAAGTATGATTGTTTCCCTGCATAGCAGTTAGGGGAATGTCTGAAGTTACCTATCTGCAGCTGTCAGAGCATGTAAAACGAGGGGGGATTTCACTGCATACAGTCATGTTTATTATAAAAACGGTATACATTTTATTAAAGTATATTGGAGATAGATTTGTGTTTCATTAAAGAAAGTAAAAATGGGATTTTATGTTTTTGCCTTTACATACCCATTAAGTTATGTGAGCCACCTCTACTAGAAATTCTCCCAAAGCTTATATTTTGTATAAATGTCTTAGGAAACGAAATCCCTGAACAATGTAGGTCTCCATAAAAATATATTAGATAAAACATTGCACATATAAAATCTTGTTTAATCTAAATAAACCATTTTCATACATATATGTTTTCAGTAGAATGTGCCACTGGGTAGTGATTAATAGAATACTGCCATTTTAAGTAGGGATGCGCCGAATCCAGGATTCGGTTCTGGGTTCGGCATTTTACAGCAGTATTTGGGCGAATCCTCGTGGCTGGCGACCCAAATTTAATTAGCATATGCAAATTAGGGGCGGGAAGGAAAACCACATAACTTTTTGTTACAAAACAAGGAAGTAAAAACATTTTTCCCACTTATTCCCTTCCTGACCCTAATTTACATATGCTAATTAGAATTTGTTTTGGTATTAGGCCAAATCTTTCATGACGGATTTGGGCTGAATACCAAATAGTGGATTCGGTGCATCCCTAGACCATGTGGTGTTGGATAAGTATTCATTTTGGGGGTATAGTCTTCCTTTAACAATCCATTATACTTTAGTGATAAAAGTCATGTTCAAATACATTTGTTGTAGGAAATCTTACATCAATATTGACTAATATGGGATATGAAGGGCTTCCCTTTATCATCTTTCTGTTAACATAATTATAAAGTAAATGCAAAAAATTAGCTTGTAAAATCTGTGGAACTAATTTATCATTAATTTGTAAAATTTAAATAAAGATTTACAAAATAAAAATGTATAACATAAAATACTGACCAAGAGCTGAAGATAACACAAAAAATTGTGTTTCCTAAAAGCTAATACATCTGACCTAGTGCTTTTCAGACTGCAGGTTTTTTATGCTTTCAGATTTGTTTCCTGAAATTGAACATTAGGAAAGATTTTTTGAAAATGTGAGATCAGAGTTTACACCAGAGTAACTCACCCATTTCTATTCATTAGTTTGGGATTTTTAATAGTATCCAGTATTTATCAATGGTAACTTTCACCCATAGGAATAAATAGAAAGTGGGTACAAGTTCAACTCTATCCTTGCAATTTTCATAAATTTGTCCCAAAGATTTTGTTAAGATTATTATTCACTTTTGACAAACCAACAGGGCAATCTAAAAGAAGTGTGCTTATCTGTCAATTGACTGATGGAGGGTATTTTAGTCTTTTATCGACCTGCAGGCAAGCAAAACAACAGAATAGAGGTTGACTATAAAAAAAACACTATTTATACAGCATTACTTACGAGACGGAGGGAGCATTAATGGTTATGCAGTGCAGTATATTTACTGCACTGTACACAACTCAAGCCACTCAGTTCTGAGTTTGCCAACTGTGTTGCTAACACGCACAGATCTTACGGTGGCCATAGACAGGGCTGGAAAAAGGTGTAGGCAGAGTTGGCATGTGCCTAGGGCGCAAAGCTCTGCCTCCTACCCCATGTCCGGTCCCCTCTTTATTCTCTGCCTGGCTGTGAACTCTTCGTGCAGGCCTATGTGCAGGCCAGGCGTCAGGGAGCCGGGATGCTCCCACCAGGGAGGTTGTCAGGATCAAGGAGGAAGCCCACAAGGTAATCAAGGTCGCGGTGTCCAAAAGGGGTTAACCAGAAGATTTATCAGAGTCCAGGCAAGAGTTCAAGGGCAGGCAGAATAATCAGCAAAGTCCAGGCAAAAGGTCAGGCAACAAACAGGAACAAGATTAGTCTCAAAATAGCAGACAGGAAACCCAGGAAACACACAGAAACGAATCCTATACTTGGGCGCCATTCTGGCGTCTTGGTAGGGTTTTTATATTTGAATTTGGCGCCATAGTGACGTCATCGGCGTCCTTGCGCCGACGTTGACGCGCTGACGTTATCGCGCCAGCGCCGCTACCCACTTTGGGAGCGACGCCGGCAGGGGAGGACACGCCGCCCAGAGCTCTTGGAACTGTTTCGGGTGGCGATCGTGACACCAGGTTGCCTAGGGTGCCTGGCCCGGTGCTGGCCATAGATGTGACAATAATGATCTTTCGTGCGACCAATACAGACTTGTTAGAGCTGAATCATCAAATATACAGACAAAAACAATAGAATTCTGCCTTTATCTGACAATTCAGCACTAACAGTGGCTGATGTTCGGGTGCCTTTGATCAAAATTTTCTGGCCAGCACGATCAACGAACTGACCAATATCCAAGTCTTCTACCGATATGGGTCGGCTTGTCTCCCACCATACATACACTGAATATTGTATGAAAATTTTTTCATAAGATATTATCTGTGTGGCTGTGCGTCTATGGCCACCTTTAGGGTGTTGTCCATGTTATATATCTGTGCACCATTAGCTCTACTGTAAAGCCTGCAGGGAAATCTGTGCCACATCCACAGGCAGAGATTTCTACTTGGCGGTGTTATTCTGTATATTGTAGAAAAACAGGAAAAGCAGGAGCAGTGGAGCAAACAGGCTATGTGCAACTGAAAATGCATTCAAAATGGATATTAACCTCAAAAATACCAGCAGGTGCAAGTAAAACTTGCTTAATTTCCTGGTGTTAACACTAAGCAAAATATATTAAACGGATTGTTTACATTCCGACAGTTTTTTTTTTAGTTTTAAGATAGTTCACCAGAAATAAAGACTTTTTTCATTTACTTTCTGTTTTCTATTTGTACTAATATAAATTTTTCACGGTCTTATGTCTTTCTAAAGCAGCTCGGGGGGGGGTCGCCGACTCTGGAAACTGTTCTTAATTGATACATTAGTAGATACATTTCTTATTTGTGTCCCTGCTTAGCAGAATCCGTGAATTTTTTTTTAAAAAATGTAAAAAAAAATGTTTGAGTTAAAAAAAAACTACATTTTTTATTTATTTATTATGCCCCAATGCTGCAAATAGCCTGAATCTAAAAATACTCCAGCTAAAACCTGTCGAGGTCATGTAAAAGTCAATGGAAGAGGTCCCTTGAACCATTTGAAGATGTATGTAGTCTTCATGAAGTTCGGGGTTTTTCTGTGGTTTTCAACCAATAGCTCGATCAATTCGAGTATTCGAGGTCCCTCCCCCCCCCGATTGCACTGATTTGAGTTTTTGAGATTCGAGCTGTGAGTTAATTTGAGGTATAATAAAACCTCACAAACCTAACCTTTGATAAACAACCCCCTAAATTTGATTTTGAAATAAAGGTCTGAAAAAAAGTCTTTGGAAGGTGAAAAAACCCTTTAAACGTGTCCATTAAAACTATATTCATTCTTACTTTACCTGCAAGGAAAAATAATGTGTACTGTATATTTTTTAACAGGATGATTTAACATAGGTGGAAAAAATAACTATTGTATTCCAGTTTACAACTGACTAATATTTTTTTAATCATTTAAAAGACATTTTTTTAAAAAAAAAAAATAACCATGTATCCGATTTTATCCAGAGACACTGACTTTAAATAAAGATAATACTGTTTCATCTGGATCTCATCCGCGGAAATATATACACAGATTTCAGAGAAAGAGGACCACGTTATTTGACTGAACTCTTCAATTAGCAAAATACATTAAAGGATGTCCACAAGGAAAAGTTAATCAGTCACAAAGTTGGCAAATTATATCTCATGTCATCCATATCCAGTATCCATCACTTCTGGACATAGCACATTAACTGACTCATTAGCTATTTCAAACCATATGGACATAGGTTTGGGTGGGTTGCTTTGATAATATGCTGAGGTGATCTTCCTAATTAACGCAATTATGTGATCTCAATCATTGGGCCAGTCATGCTAAATAGTGTCACAGCCTTTAGAATGGGTATCAGCGCAACCAAGACAATGACAGAAACGAGGACCATGAACTCTGTTGCCTGCGAGTCCCACTGTAACAAACTCATTATTTTAAAAGTTTTAGCGGACTGATCAGGCAGATAGGAGAGCATGTGCTTATTGATAGTGAAAGCAAACAGATTTCTCCATTTCAAAGCTGGCAAAACTTAACATCTTGCCGTTGCTCGGTGGTGTTTTGGCTGAGTAGGTATGTCAGCTGTGTAAATTTAGCAGTGATATTTGGAGATATGTGCCAGACTGGAAAACATGTTAATACAGGATGTGCTAAAATGTCAGTATTAAATACCACGAAAATGTTTCTGTGCAACAGTGTTAGTGAGTACATTTGTTCATATGCTGCAGAAAAATGTAACAAACCTCTTGTGTACACCTAATCCTAAAAATAATCCCTGTAATTCGTTTGGATGAACAGACTGGCTTTTCTGAGACAGATTTTTTCCTTTCCAAACCTTTTAGAAATTAAAATGTAAAAGTTTTTAATTTCTCTATTGTGTTCTTAATGTTGAGTTTATATTTGCAAATATTATACCTGTGAAATAATGACCTGACCTAATGGCCTGAGATTTTTCCTACTTCGAATGAACAAAAACAAAACCCACAATGATACCTTATTTATTAAAAAATATGAATATTAATTAATCCAATCATGGAATAAAACATTAATATCTCAAATTACTCATCAGCAAATTTTAAAAACTGAATATATAGTTTACATTTTGTCTAGTTCTCATTGACTTCTACATGACCTTGCAAACTTTTCGATGCTAAAAAGCCTTTTGTGTTTTTTTTCCACTTATTATAAACTTTTATATTCATTCATAATTTCTGAAGCAAAAGAAAAGACGATATTGTGGGAAAAATAAAAACATTATAACACACAATGTAACCCCCTGAGAGTTGAGATGCGTGTTATTTAAGGCTATTTAATGGTAGGTGCCCTTTAAGTTGAGTGTATAGCATCTACAGTATTACACAAAATTCGTTCTGCTTAGTTGCAATGTTACAATGTAAGAAAACTCACTTCTTAATGTGGTGATGTGATTTCTCTGCATAGATTTAGAAAAGTGATAGGCATTCTAATGTAAATAAATGCCAGAAGACTTAAAAGGGAAAGTCAACCCCAAAATGAAAATTTACCTTATAAAAGAAAACATAATTATAAGCAACTTTCCAATATACATGTATTAAACAATTTCAGAGCTTTTACAGTTATTTGCAAAAACAATTGCTATTGAAAACAGCATTTGCTTAACTCCTGGTTGTTACTTTTTAAACAACGTTCCAAAAATCTTAGTTCCCCAGCAAAGACAGGTCTGTTAATCAGCTGCCTTGTCTTACATTGTATCAACAGTCTGAGCCATCAGAGCAAAGAATAGACAAGGACAGGCAAACACTGCTATTAATACAAATAACTTAAAAACCAAAGAAAAGTTGCTTAGAATTATGTTTTCTTTCATTAGGCAAAAAAAAAAAAATAATCATTTTTGGTTGACATTCCCTTGGCTGCCAAGGACTGAAAAGAGGACATAACATTGGCAACAATTGGCCCCTCTTTCCCACAATAAGTAGACACCAACACACATTTTGTTTAAATTTTTTGTAAAATGTACTGAACTTACACAATATGCCAATTGCTGCTGTAAAGTCCACCAAAAGGCTACCTCACTATTGTCCAAACCCCTTTAACCTAAGGGTCAATGGAGGAGTAAATTTCTTAATCTATGCAAATAATTATATTCCTGTGGGCCATGGCCCCAGACTAGCCCATTCAGGCTGGTTTCCGTGTAGGAGCCTTTAAAGGAACAATAACGTCAAAAAATAAAAGTGTTTTAAAGTATGAAAAGTATGAAAATATAATGCAGTGTTGCCCTGCACTGGTAAAACTGCGGTGTTTGCTTAAGAAACACTACTATTGTTTATATATATAAGCTGCTGTGTAGCAATGGGGACAGCCATTCAAAGGAGAAAAGCGGTACACAGCAGATAGCAATAAAGCTCTGTCTGTCTAATACTAGTATTACAAAACAATTATGCAATATACTGCTATTTAGGATTATTATAGTGTGTTTGTTTCAGAAGCGCTGCTACAGTTAAGGGTAGGGATGCACCAAATCCAGGATTCGGTTCGGGATTCGGCGAGAATTCTGTCTTTTTCAGCAGGATTCGGATTCGGCAGAATCCTTCTGCCTGGCCGAACCGAATCCTAATTTGCATATGCAAATTAGGGGCGGGGAGGGAAAACGCTTGACTTTTTGTCACAAAACAAGGAAATAAAAAATATTTTCCCCTTCCCACCCCTAATTTGCATATGCATATGCAAATTAGGATTTGGATTCGGTTCGGTATTCGGCCGAATCTTTCGAGAAGGATTCGGGGGTTCGGCGGAATCCAAAATAGTAGATTCGGTGCATCCCTAGTTTAGGGTCAGGCCACACAGGGCGTTTTGGGGAGATTTGGTCGCCTGGCGACTAATCGCGTCGTTTTTGCGGCGACCAATCTCCCCAAATGCCTTCCCTGACTCTGTGCCTGCTAAAATGAAAAAACGCCGCCGCTAATCACACGCGGCGATTCGTCTTCCGAAGTCGCCCGAAGTTTCCTCGTGAGGCTCTCCAATTTGCAAATTTAAGCAATCCGGTTGCTCGGGTTCAAATTACTCACAACAAACAAATGACTGGCACAGCAAGGTATTCATTTAGCTGTCATTTATGAATGTCCCTTGACAAATGGTCATACCGTCAAAATGTTTAATATAATAAAAAAAAAAAAAATTGCCTTGTGTCGTCATTTGTCTGCTATCAGAACAGACACATGCTCCAACATGGAGGTATAGTTGGCACATTTTTTAGAAAAAAATAGCGGCCTTCCTATATATTTATCTTTTCCCCCTATTAATAACATTGGGATCAACCATCATTTTTACCGGCCAGGTGGTAACCCTACATGGATGGCAGAAGAGTGTCATCTGCAGTGTAGGGACGCAAATGGAGGGGATAGAAAAATCGAGAGAGGAGCACCACTGTGCTGGAAAACTGGGGAAATGACCTAATGGGAGATTGGGGGGAGTGGGTCAAATTCTTGTAATTCCCTGCAAAATCATGGGAGAAGATGTCTGTAGCAGTGGCGTAACTATAGACAGCAGACCCTGCTGTCGCTGGGGGACCAGGGGTGCTCAGGTTGAGGTGTCTGATGCAAATATATCTCCCCTCCACACTTTCTATCTTTGAATTCTGTGTACGCTCCTGAACACCTCGTCGTGAGCCAGTGGGGGAGCCTGGTTGTTGTGTGCGCCAGGGCCCTCTGAACTTTTTTTGCTGGGGGCCCAGCGACTTCTAGTTACACCTAGGGTTGCCACCTAGCTGGTATTTTATCAACCTGACCAGTAAAAATTATGGTTGATCCCAATGTTATTAATAGGGGAAAAATATAAATATATAGGAAGGCCGGTATTTTTTTCCAGAAAAGCTGGAAACCCTAGTTACACCACTGGTCTGATAGGAAGTGTCCTATAATACACATGCTCTGCTGGGAGTTGCAGGGAGTTGCAACTTAACAGGCATGTGTGAGAAAAAGTAAAATCCGAAGTTGCGTCCAGGGCGAATTTGCGCTAGCGTTACCGCGGCAAGCAAATCGAAGCTAGCGTTGCCTAATTTGCATACGGTGGGAAGTTAAAGTTGAATGGACGTATATGTTTCAGCAAAAACATTACACTACACAAGCCTGGGAAACCTTAATAAAATAAAATATAAAAACCCTCTCTCGTATAACATTTTTCGCCAAGAAATAGTTTATTCGTTAGAAAAGTTTTAAAAAAACATTTACTGAAGCTTTAATAAAATAATTTCATCCAGAAATCCGACTTTTCACGAATAGGAATACACAACATTTAATTCTCAGTGAGGGAAAATGATAGGGAGTAATCTATGCCCAATGTTCAACTGTCTGCAAAATATATTCCCCTTTTAAAACTGAACTGTTTTATACAGCCTTAGGGCCAAGTTTGAAACCAAAACAGAAAGGCAATTGGGAAATAAACTCCCTCTCTCTCCCCCCAGCATTAAGACATGGATGGTACCTCCTTACTTTGCAGGGAACGTGGTTTTTACTGTGTCCAGTCTTGAAGTTGGTGGTCACGTGACAGAGTTGTTTCTGTTTCACTTTCCGGCAGTATGTGCAGTAATTCATTCGGAGCGGCAGCACAGCCACAGGAATGCGTGTTTGTTGCCTCATAGTGAAATTGGAAAAAGGCAGCCTATTTCTATTCCAGCGCTGTGTGTGAGAGAGGGAGAGTCTCTGGGGACAGGAGGCTAATAGGAGTTCTGGACCTGATCAGAGAAGTACGTATATTGTGCAGTTATGTGTCGTGTGTGGGATCC
The DNA here is from genome assembly GCF_017654675.1 of Xenopus laevis. Classification (NCBI taxonomy): domain Eukaryota; kingdom Metazoa; phylum Chordata; class Amphibia; order Anura; family Pipidae; genus Xenopus; species Xenopus laevis. Next base: position 33,990,636 of record NC_054379.1, on the reverse strand, counting down.
AGTAATGATATAATATAGATTTATTCTATTGCCCAGCTGTAAAATGTCTTCTTTCTGAGGAGTTTATTTGATTTATTGGCAGCAATGTACTAACGTGTGTGTGCAGCAACAGTTACACAGGAGAGACTCCATATTAGGTCTGATAATAGTGGGAAATACTGGGGGAGGGTTTATTTACACTATCATTATTATTTCATTATAATATACAGCCTGGTTATTTCCCTATGGGACCAGACTGTAAATTATATCCTTATAATACACAAAAGCCATGAATATCTTGTAAATTATATCCTTATAAACGGTGAGTTCTGATGTCATCAGTTATAAACGGTGAGTTCTGATGTCATTTCTGTCACATGACTCACTGAAACTTGTGTATTATAATAAATTAAGTACCCCCAGTTGCAAAATATGAGGATATTAGTCTTTACCTCGGAGTTCCATGACCTGTATAAAAACACGAGGCCTTCGGTAACTTATAATATCCTTATATTTTACAAGAGGGGGTACTTTATTCACTATATAAACGGCGCGTTCTTACGTCAGAACGCGCTGTTTATAGCAGGGTCCCCCAGCCGCCGAATTTGACGCAACACATTGGAATTTGACGCAGCGTGTTAGAATTTGACGCCGCGCGTCCGAAACTGACGCCGGTGCGACCAAAATTTGACGCCGGTGACCAGAATTTCAACGCCTCTAAAGGGGGTCAACCTTCTTGGCACTGTTACAGAAACAATGTATATAGTTGTTCGCACTCACCGATGAAGATGGGTGGCCCGGGTGCAGCGCCCTGAACCCGCAGCTTGGAGTGAGATGCAAGAAAATTCCGAAATGAGCACGCACTCCTGCGGCACAACCAATGCGGATAAAAATTCGATCTTTATTCCATAAATTAAAAATAAAAGTCCTAACGCGTTTCTAGAGATGATTACCTACTCGTTAGGACTTTTGTTTTTGATTCATGGAATAAAGATCGAAATTTTTATCCCTATTGGTTGTGCCGCAGGAGTGTGTGCTCATTTCAGGATTTCCTTATAGGGTTGTTCACCTTTGAGAGAACTTTTCGTATGATGTAGTGAGTGATATTCTGAGACAATTTGTAATTGGTTTTAATTTTTGGTTTTTGAGTTATTTAGCTTTTTATTTAGCAGCTCTTCAATTTGCATTTTAAGCATTCTGGTAGCTATGGACCAAATTGCCCTAGCAACCATGCACTGATGTGAATAAGATACTGGAATATGAACAGGAGAGGCTTGAATAGAAAGACGAGGAATAAAAAAGTAGCAATAATAACAATACATTTGTAGACTTACAGAGAATTTGTTTTTTAGATGGGTGAGCGACGCCCATTTGAAAGCTGCAAAGAGTCAGGAGAAAAAGGCAAATAACTATGACTATAAAAAAATAGATAATGAAGACCAATTGAAAAGTTTTTTAGAATTGGCCATTGTATACTAAAAGTTGCCTTAAAGGTGAACCACCCCTTTAACTACAAACCAAACATACAGTACAAACCAGTATTGAGTAATGAGGACAGTCTGTAGGGGTGGGAATTAATATATGTGACATACAGGTATGGGACTTTCTGTTATCCAGAATCCTCTGTATCTGGGCTTCCGGATAAAGGATCTTTTCCGTAATTTGGTTCTTTATAACTTAAAGATATACTGTCATGTCAATAGTGCCGCGCCAGTAGACTTCTGCACTGAAATCCATAGTTCAAAAGAGCAAACTTATTTTTTTATATTTAATAATGAAATCTGACCAGACATAGTCAGACATATTGGGGCTAGACATATTGTCAGTTTCCCAGCTGCCCCCAGTCACGTGACTTGTGCGCTGACAAACTTCAGTCACTCTTTACTGCTGTACTGCAAGTTGGAGTGATATAACCCTCCTCCTGTCCCCCCCCCAGCAGCCCATCAGCAGAACAATGGGAAGCAAACCAGATGGCAGCTCCCTAACACAAGATAACAGCTCCCTGATAGATATAAGAACAGCACTAAATAGTAAAAACCCATGTCCCACTGCAAGCCCATTCAGTTACATTGATAAGGAGAAACAATAGCCTGCCAGAAAGCAGTTCCATAGTGCAGCACTGGCTCTTTCTGACAGCACATACGGTTGCCACCTGGCCGGCAAAAATTATGGTTGATTCTAATGTTATTAATAGGGAAAAAAGATAAATATATATGCTGTTTTTTTTCCTGAAAAGGTGGCAATCCTAAAAGCACACGACCAGGCAAAATGACCTGATATGGCTACCTACACAACACAATATTATAACTAAAAAAATACACTTGGTTCATTAATTATATTTTACGTAGTAGAGTGAATTGTTTGCAGTGTAAACAGTGTAATTTAGAAATAAAACTCCACCACAAAAATTATGACAGAATCCCTTTAAGTCTGCTAGAAAATCATGTAAACATTAAATAAACTCAATAGGCTGGTTTTGCTTCCAATAAGGATTCATTAATTGGGATCAAGTACAAGTACTGCGTTATTCTTACAGAGAAAAAGGAAATCGTTTTTAAAAATTTGGATTATTTGGATAAAATGGAGTCTATGGGAGATGGCCTTTCTATAATTTGGAGCTTTCCAGATAATGGATCCCATACCTTTATATTTATAACATACACTTAATTTGTATAATCACAGATTTGTAATGTTTGGTCGTTTCATGTAAAGAGGAAATTGAAACCACTGAGGGTTCACTGAGTGATTCTGATTGCTTACCTCATACCCGAGTACATTTCTCACAACCTTCTTCCACGTCTTTCTTCTTTATTTTGGGACTTACATTTTGCCCCCCCCAGTTATTATACTTCATATTTAAAAATGTCATTTCTTGCACTTTGTTCTTCACACTTCATGAATATGTATTATCTAAAGCTACAATCAAAACAATACATATGGTACTGGATTAGGCAATGCATTTGTTTATGTGGCTGATTAAAAAGGATACAAAGCAATCACATTAATTAGACTTACTCAAAATGTAACTACTTTAAAAAACAAACGTGTTAAAGGGCACCAACCAAAGGTGCGGGCTAACAGAGCCTGCATTCCAGTTGGGATAACAATCGTTTTTATAAAAAAAAAGTGCCCCCCGCCAGCGCTAGGCTACCCGCACCGGTTCACTAGCATGTGTTATCCCCCAATTGGAATGCAGGCTCTATTAGCCCGCACCTTTAGTTGGGGATAACATTTTAGCCGAACAGTAGTTTGTGCTTGATTCCAACTAAGATATAAATAATCCTTATTGGAGGCAAACTATCCTTTTAAGTTTATTTAATGTTTAAAAGATTTTTTTAGGAGACTTTAAGGGATACTGTCATGGGGAAAAAAAAATTTTATATTTAATTTTGAAATCTGACATGGGGCTAGACATATTGTCAGCTTCCCAGCTGCCCCCAGTCATCTGACTTGTGATCTGATAAACTTCAATCACTCTTTACTGCTGCACTGCAAGTTGGAGTTATATCATCCCCCTCCCCAGCAGCCTAACAACAGAACATTGGGATGGTAACCAGATAGCAGCTCCCTGACATAAGATAAGAACAGCTGCCTGGTAGATCTAAAGCTGGCCATAGATGTTAAGATTTTTAAAAGATCAGATCCTGATCGTGAAACCACGATCTTCTCAGAACGATCGTACAAATTTACCATCAACTAAAAAGACCAATTTGGCAGGAAAACAAAGGGGAGCTGCCTGCTTGGCCCTGCAAACATAGATAGATTGCACTGGGACCGACAAAGATTTTTTGACCTGGCCGATCAATTTCCTGACAGATGTTGGCCGAAAAATCGTAAAATGTGCGATCGGTCGAATCCCACTAACCGCACGATAATTTCAAAGGATTGGTCGGACTTCCCTAAAATCGGTCGTTCTGCAATAAGAATCGTCGCGTCTATGGGGAACTTAAAGGGGTTGTTCACCTTCAAACAACTAGTTGGTTTCAGATAGATCACCAGAAATAACGACTTTTTCCAATGACTTTCTATTATTATATGTGTGACGGTTTTTCTAATATTAAAGTGTAAATTGTCATTTCTCTCCTTCTGAAGCAGCTCTGGGAGGGGGGGTCGCCGATCCTGTAAACTGTTCTAAATGGATACATTTAGTTGATACATTTCTTATCTTTGTCCCTGCTGAGCAGAATCTCTGGGGTTCATTACAGGCAGCTGTTAGAATTGATACAATTGTTGCTAATACTCCAGAGATGCTGCTGAGAAATGGATCAACTCAATGTTGCAAAATTGTAACAGTTCAGAGTCTGCACCTGAATTACTGAGCTGCCAGACTCAAACACCAGAGACACGAACATTCACCTTTACACTTAGATTTTGGAAAAAACTTAAAAAATAAATAATGGAAAGTATTTGAAAAAAGTCTTTATTTCTGGGGAACAATCTAAAAACAACTGAATTGAAAAAAGTGTTTGGAAGGTGAACAACCCCTTTAAGAACTGGATCCAGGATCACACTGCAGCACATTCAGTTACATTGAGTAGGAGAAACAACAGCTTGCCAGAAAGCAGTTCCATTCTGGTTCTGGCTCTTTCTGAAAGCACATGACCAGGCAAAATGACCTGAGACGACTGCCTACACACCAATATTACAACTAAAAAAAACACTTGTTGGTTCAGGAATGAAATTTTACATGGTGAAGTGAATTGTTTGCAGTGTAAACAGTGTAATTTAGATATTAAAACAACATCATAAAAATCATGACAGAATCCCTTTAAAGTAAAGAGATCCAAATTACAGAAAGACCCCTTATCTGGAACCCCCAGATCCAGAGCATTCAGGTCCCATACCTGTATATGTATAAAAAGATTCTGAAAGCCACACTCGCTTCTATCTGAGTGCCAAGAAAAAAGAAGGCATAATACAAGCAATAAAGGTGCTGTGCATGCCAATGTCCATGTTTGTTAAAGACCATTATTCCATAAATTTCACCAAGCAGGAGTAATGAAGTTTATAGAATAAAGTTATTTAAGAAACATGACCATTCGAGTGTGGACCCCCTTTGTTTTATGTATATAGTAGAACCCCCATTTTACGTTCTTCAGGGGACCAGAAAAAATGGTGTAAAATCAGGGAAAAGTATTATGCATAATATATAGGTGGGACCACAAAACAACAATGTAAAATCAGGGGATGTAAAATTGAGGTTTCACTATATATATATATATATATATATATATATGTATATATATATATATATGTATATATATATATATGTGTATATATATATATATATATATATATATATATATATATATATATATATATATATATATATATATATATATAAAGGTATAAAGTATATACCGGTATATATTTGTCTAGAATCTTGGGGTTGGCACAATATTCTTTGGGGGGGGGGGGTAAACGGAATATACCAATGGATCTTCTAATGAGAAACTGCTTGCATATTGATTTCTTTAAGTTCCAGCACTTGGTTGCCATTCTGACAGCGTGAGGGACAGACACACTTTTGCTTCAGTCCAACACCTCTATTTTAAACTGAGCATACGCATTCTTTTAGGCTGGCCCCACACTAGGCTGTTTCTCGACCCTGTTCTTTTATTAAACTGACCTATGGTGTTTTAATTATAATATAAAATATTGTTATGTGAAGTGTTTCCCCAACTGGGACCTTAGGAGTTTCCTTTACAAGTTAATTATTGTTGCTGCAAGTTTTTCTGGCAAGAGTGCAAAGTAATGAGGAAGCTATTGCAAGCTGAATGAGTCATGTTGCTTTTTTCATGTTTGCTCTTTATAGAGTCTGAAGAGAAAATGCCCCCAAGGAGAAGTAAACTCCCTGTTCCTCTTCCAGAAGGATGGAAAGTTACAGACACCAGCAAAAAATCTTGGAGGTTGGGTAAAATGATCGGCAAAGGCGGCTTTGGGCTCATCTATTTAGGTAACTTTTTTTTTTCTTGATAGCTCACAAGCTTTTAAAATTAAACAACTTAGCACATTTTTTAATTTGGATATGACTGTACATGCATGATGGTTAATGAGTAAAATGGTTTTTACACTGAAATAAACTGTTGGTGAGGTGAAATAATTTTCCTTTCTGACTTGCATCACATATGGTATCACATCACATATGAAAAAAAAAGTTCTCTTCTATGGTTCAGACTCCTGAAGCAATGCAGCAGAGGTCTGTTCTCTACGACTGTTCATCTGCTGACTTTTGCTACATTGTTTCAAGAACCAGAATCAGCAGTGCAGGGAATAGAAAGGACAGACCAATACTACTTTGTTGATTTAAAAAAGTCAAGGTAGCAGACTCCACCAAGTGATATCAAAATGCGAACCAAAGTATTTAAAACAAATCCATCTTTATTGAACAATTTTAAAATTCCCCTGCCCGCGAATTTTAAAATTGTTCAATAAAGATGGATTTATTTTAAATACTTTGGTTCGCACTTCGATATCACTTGGTGGAGTCCGCTACCTTCACTATTTTGGATTGCTGTTTGCCGCGGCCAGAGCAGATCCAGCGGACGCACCAGAAGGCAGATTGCCCGTGTGCACTCACGGCTCCATTTTTGTAATGCTCTCCTCCTCATTTACTTTGTTTATTTGCATTTGCAAACATTTTTTTCCAAAACATTTTTTTCTAATGAAGGAATAGAGAAAAGGTGCTCACAATTGTATTTTCATTTGTTTTTGAGTGGACATGCCATTACATTTCTGTTGGTTTCTGGCTTCATATACCAGACCTTCAATGAGCAGCTCCTTTTCAGAGCTGGTGTGTCAATCACCTAGGGGTTAAACAACAATGCAGAAAATTAATAAAAATTGCAGCGTTGCTCGGAGGAGCAATCTCACTCGTTTTCATTTGGGTTTAGACATCTAAACCCAAAAAAGAAATTGATGGTTAAGTAATCAGAGTGCCTCTCTGATTTACATCTGTTTACATCCATCTTCTGTTTTTTTTGTATTTTTTGGGATACTAGTAATTTGACTGTTTAGATCCTTTTCAAGCGAATCATGTCATAGAACTGATAACTTTTGCTACATATAAGGAGTAATGGTATGGCGCTGAGGCTGCTTATACTGCAGTTATGGGCAAGGATAAATAATATTTAAGTTTACAATCTGTCCCTTTGCTGTATGACTTTGCATTCCCCTATGCAGTTACATACATGGGTTTGGCAGTTATAATTGCCAACACTGTGCTTATTAGTTGGTTTGCACATAGGGGCCTCAGTTTCACGTGCAGCTCACTTCTCATCATGCTTAAAGGAACTTTAACATCAAAAAATGAAAGTGATTTAAAGTGTTGCCCTGCACTGCTAAAACTGCTGTGTTTGCTTCAGATTCACTAGAGTCCTGCAGCGGGTCGAGCAAAAAAAGCAGGTACAATGCGGAATGAGGGTGGGATTTTCAGGTGCGGGTATATTTGCTGGTCGTGGGTCGGGTTGGGGGCCTCATCTAAATTTCTTATGTTATATTGTCTATATTTTAGTCCTTTAAAATTTTTACAAAACTTGTTGCTGTCCACTTTTAATGAAGTCACTTCCGGTTTGTAACAACATCACTTCCTGCTTGGTGGTCAGCGGGTTGCGGATAAGGCAGTTGCGGGTCCGGGTCGGGTAGCGGATCAAAGTGGTTAAATGTGCGGGTTGCAATTAGGGTCGTGGGCTGGGGGTTCGGGTTAGGTCCGGGCCTTCGAAATTGGTTCCGCTCAGGACTCTAAGATACACTACTTTAAATTAAAAAACTGCTGTGTAGCAATGGGGGCAGCCATTCAAAGGAGAAAAGGCTCAGGTTACACAGCAGATAAGCTCTGTAGAACATAATGTTATCTGTTATACACTATTTAACCTGTGCCATATAGACTTTTTTCAATTTCTGCCATTGCTAGTTTAAAGTATATGAACTATAGTAGTGTTTCTGAAGCAAACACATCAGTTTTACCAGTGCAGGGCAACACTACATGATATTTTCATTACTTTAAATCACTTTCACACAGCATTTTGCTGCGGCCTACAGATGGAGTACCTCAGGCAAAGCAACTGTCTCCACCTATTATTACTCCCTATATTACTGAATGACATGCTACCTATTGAATTAACACAGAGTGCTAACAGACTGACTTCTGTACCAGAACGTTCCTTGTCTCTACTCCATGCTCATCAAATGTGGTGCTTTTCATTCCCAGAGTAAACCCAGAGGGAACTTCCTCTGTTCTCCACCTGAGCGCAGCAGCAAGCAAAAGGCGTAAGGGCTTATTTACATTCACATTTGCAGTTAGCAAAGTGCAATTTCAAGAACATGTATTTTTCACATAATGCTGCATTTTCCCACAGAATTCCAGTATTTTGCGATCACTAGGGATGTTGTGTCTGACGCAATTGCAGCTGATCAAAAATAGTGCATTTGCCCTTGCACTTCATCACTTGACTAATTGATAGTTGGCATAATTTCCAGTTTTCGGTGTGCAAGTGATGTGTGCACTTTTTTCTGTAGATGCAAGTGCGCTGCATCGGTTGAAGCCGGGTGCTGAGGGAAACCTGGAGGTACCGCCTGGTCTGGAGTTGGCAGTAGCTCCAGGGTTCCTCTGCATTAATACAAACAGCAGCACTCGATTTGGAAGTCAGAGGCTGTAAGCACAACTATACGGAGGTTCAAGGAGTACATTTCGATGCAGGCACCTTTAAAGGGGATAGATTTTAGTATGTTATAGAATGGCCAAATATAAGCAACTTTTCAATTGGTCTTCATTTGTTTTTTTAATTATTTGCTGCCTTTTTCTGACTCTTTGTATTTTTTAAAAGGGGAGGCACTGACCCATCTAAACACAAATGCTCTGTAAGGCTACAAATGTGTTTGTATTTTGTTTTTCGTTTGTATTTAATTATAACTCTTTCTATTCAGGCCCTCTCATATTCTTATTCTAGTCTCTTATTAAAATCAGTGCATGGTTACTAGGGAAATTTGGATTCTAGCAACCAGACTGCTAAACATTGCAAATTGGAGAGCTGCCGAATATGAAGCCAAAAAAACACAAATAATAAAACATGAAAACCAATTGCAAATTGTCTCAGACTATCACTCTTTTCATCATACTAAAAGTTAATTTAAAGTTGAACAACTCCTCCAATGGAGTTTGGGATAAATTGCACAAATGTAACTGCTCTTGTGGCTGTAAATGAGCACTCTAGTCTAAATCATTACTTTCTAACAATATTCTTGCAAACCTATAAATCCAACTCCCCTGCACCCCCTAAATATTGGTTGATGATTCTCACATTACCATATGCTGGAACCTATTCTGATATTGCTTGAAGATTAAAGTTAAATTCTTTCCTTCTCCAACAGCTTCTCCACAGTGTGATACACCAGTGGGCGATGATGCAGTCCATGTAATAAAAGTGGTAATGAGCTATTTTTCTAAATCTCATTTGTGCATCAGAAATCTGTAATAAGTAAATGCATTTGCTTTTGATTTGTTGCAGTAAGCACATAGTGCAAGTGTCATAGTGAGTTTCCTGCAATAATTGAATCAAATACCAGATACAAGAAATAAAAAAAAATGCATCTTTTGGTAACACCCAGTTTCCAGTATTTTGTAAATTATCACTTCAAAAAAAATATGGGTAATATTCTTTTTAGCATACCGTATATACTCGAGTATAAGCCGTCCCGAGTATAAGCCGAGGTACCTAATTTTACCTCCAAAAACTGGGAAAGCTTATTGACTCGAGTATAAGCCTAGGGTGAGAAATGCAGCAGCTTCTGGTAAGTTTCAAACAAAAAATTGAGGGTTCTTGCGCCCATTGGAGGTGCTGGCGTCTCGTTTTTGGATGCCGGCGACCATTCTTGGACGCCGGCTAATATTCTTGGAGACTATTCTTGGACGCCGGCGACTATTCTTGGACGCCGGCGACTATTCTTAGACGCCGGCGACCGTTTTTGCGCTTGACCCGAGTATAAGCCGAGGTAGAGTTTTTCAGCATATTTTGGGGGCTGAAAAACTCTGCTTATACTCGAGTATATACGGTACTCAGTCTCTGCTGTAAACAGGGGCCAATATGAGTAGGCAAGCTTTACACTGGCATGGTATCCACGGTAAAATAAAAATATTCCTCCCATCTTAATATGAATTTAACAAATATATTTCTCGGAGGCTAGCAAAGCATTAAAAAGTGAATTACTCCCCAAAATTATCATCCTCTACTCCTTCCTACTGTGCCATGTTTGTGAAAGTAAAACAGCAGAGCACCTGCAAGCATTTAAAGCTGCTATTTGCACAGCAGGAATTCTATGGATGAATCAGACGATGCATATTGAAACTGAAAAATTAAGGAACACTTTGTGGTTCCATCATTTCCATTGTTTTTGGTTGTTTTGTTTCATATCAGGTGTATGTGCCTGTACCTAATGCTATTTGTATTTTTCTACTGCTGTTTTTAGGAAAAAGTAGCTTGTGTGATAATGGCAGTACAGGTATGGGACCTGTTATACAGAATGCTCAGGACCTGGGGTTTTCCAGATAACATCTTTCTATAATTTGGATCTGCATGCCTTAAGTTTACTAGAAAATCATGTAATAATTAAATAAACCCAATAATAAAAATTAATTATATCTTAGTTTGGATCAAGTACAATGTACTGTTTTATTATTATAGAGAAAAAGGAAATTATTCTATCTGGATTATTTGGATAAATGGAGTCTAAGGGAGACTTTCTTAATTCTGATATTTCTGGATAACGGGTATAAACATACCTCCCAATATTTAGGAAACAGAACGTGCGACATTTTTTTAACACGCCCATTTTTGTGGTCACACCCCCTAATTACCATGTTCATTTTACATAATTTGGCAGGTTATGAAAGTTTGAACACATTTCTGTGGTTTTTATATGTAATTACAGTTTTGCAAATGAAGGTGAATTGCCCTTTAAGCTGTGAGTCTTCATTCTTATCTTCTCAAACTGTTACAAAAGTATTTATTCTGGGCTGTCTGCCAAGACCCAATTAAGTTAGAAACTTTGTATCTGTTTCTGGCTGTTCAGTGCAGCAGATCAAAGAGAAACTTGGGACTTATCAGTATAAATCCGTGACAGCGGGTTGAGCAGTCAAAAGCGGGATTGTCCCGCTTAAAACGGGACAGTTGGGAGGTATGGTTTAAGGAAAACGGAACTCATACATGTGGTGACCTGTTTGTTGAATAGAAGAGAGAGTAAAAATGTTCACCACATGGGTTTGTCCTCTTCTGGCTTAATTTATCTGTTTTTTTTTGTAGGTTTGCACAATTTGTAGTAAAAATGCCCTTTGTTTTACCTTCATTACACCAATATGTGACAGAATGTGATTGCATGCCTGGAAAGGCAGCCAACAGATAGATAACAAATAGGAGTGCTTACAGTAGACTTGCCAACTCTATTTTCATTGGTCATTGCTACAGAAGATTGGAGCCTACTCTGAAAAAGTTGGGGGTAATAAGGATAAGAGAAGAGTACTAAATGGTAAAAGTTAACTGTAAATGAGCACTAATAATTAAATACATTCTGAAGAAGCTTTGTCTCCCATTAAGTAAGCCTTTTTGAAAAGAAAATGCCTGATTTCAATACCCTTGATTTATTCAAAGGCATACAGTACATTATCCGCCTGACAAAAATATATTTCACTCATTAGGACATCATTAGGAAATGTTTCCTTTTCAACTATAATGAAAAAAACCCCAAAACACATGATTGTGTAAGATGCATTTAAATATATTACGTTTAAGTAATTTTATCTCTTCTTTACATCTTTAGAAGGAAACATTTATGCAATTAACACTGAATAATAAAGATTGCTTTTTATTATAATATTAGCAAGTTAAAAAACAAAAGGTTTACCTAATCTTTGGGTTAAACAGTGAACTACTGCATATACCTCCAATGTCATCATGCATTCATGGTAAACTAAACCCCCCTAAGAGACTCCCCATCTAATAGCCCCCATTGCCCCCCCTTCCTGCATAGCCCACTATTTAAAGGAAAACTATAACCCTCACACAATGTATGTCTCTATAAAAAGATATTGCATTCATTTTTCATAACAATATACTTTTTTACTAGTATGTGCCATTGGGTAATCATAGAATAGAAAAAATAGAAAATTGTCATTTTAAAAAAATAAGGGCCGTCCCCTGGGATCGTATGATTAACCATGCACAATAACATACCAAGCAAACCAGACTTGTTAGTCACATGAGCCAATTAACAGACAGAGTTCTGTCTTATGCTTCCACACTTCTTCCTCTTACAGTTAGAGCTGTAGTATTTCTGGTCAGGTGATCTCTGAGGCAGCACACAGACCATCACAAAATGGGGGTTCAAGGCAAGAGATGTAAAAGTGCAATATTTACTTAAATATATATTCCAGTTTGATAAGATTCTTTAATGTACCACTTAATTTGATATACATTATCTGTTGCTCAAGTATTCATTTTGAGGGTATAGTTTTCCTTTAAAAAAAAGTGTCCCAGAAAGTCACACAGACTCACGGGTGCCATGTTCAGTATCTTTGGATCCTCTTTGGATCCTTTTCGGACCGTGTATGGAGAGTCCCGCCATTTTTCTTCTGCCAGAGATAGGTCATTTGGACGATCGGACAGGTTAGAAAATTTCTGTCAGCTACCGATAATATCTCTGCATGTATTGCCGATCTGACGATTTTCAGTGGGAGACTGTCACTAGCTTTTGTCGGACATAACTTTCGTACGATTGCTGTCAGGGGCAGAACATCGGCTGATCTGTTCTTCTACTATTTTATTTAATCGGAAAGGTTAGTGGCAGGTCGGGAGATGGGGAAGTCTGATTGTTCCAGGATTCGAACGATCGGATCTTTGCAACTATGGCCAGCTTTAGGGTGCTGCTATCTTGTTACCATCCCATTGTTCGGCTGATGGGGGAGGATGGGAGAATGGTGATATCACTCCAACTTGCAGTACAGCAGTAAAAAGTGACTGAAGTTTTTCAGAGCACAAGTCACATGACTGGGGGCTCCTGGGAAACTGACAATATGTCTAGCCACATGTCAGATTTCAAAAACAAATATTGAAAAATCTGTTTGCTCTTTTGAAAAACAGATTCCAATGCAGAATTCTACTAAAGCAGCACTATTAACTGATGCGTTTATGAAAAGGCATGACAGTATCCCTTTAATCGTATTGACTGCCAGTATGATTAATGCTATGAAAGCTTGCACAACAGCCATGCTGCCCTGTTCCTGATTTACTCTGCATCAGCGTAGTGGGGGAGAGGGAGGTGCTTTTTGTCATGGAAATGGGTGATCTCTGATATCTGTTTCTCAGACTGTCACTATCTTTCCACTGCTTTGGGCCCCTAGGAGAAACCCCACAGTTTGGGCACCACTGTATGATAAAACAAACCTTACAACACTGGCAATGTAATTTGTAATTAAAGGGGTGGTTCACCTTTAAGTTAACTTGTTATAGAATGGCCAAGTCTAAGCAACTTTTCAATTGGTCTTTATTATTTATGTTCTATAGTTTATTAATGATTTGCCTTCATCTTCTAACCCTTTCCAGCTTTCAGTTGGGGGTCACTGACCCCACCTAAAAATAAATGTTCTGTAAGGCTACAAATGTATTGTTTGTGCTACTTTTTATTACTCCTCTTTCTATTCAGGCCTTTCCTATTCATATCCCATTCTCTCATTCAAATCAATGTTTGGTTGCTAGTGTACTTTGGGTCCTAGCAACCAGATTGCTGAAACTGATATTTGGAGAACTTAATAAAAAGCTTAATAACTCAAAAACCACAAATAATAAAAAATGAAAACCAACTGCAAATTGTCTCGGAATTATCACACCATTATCTACATCATACTAAAAGTTAACTCAAAGATGAACAACCACTTTTAAGTAACTGATTATTATAAATCTGTGTAGTATTGCTCTTAAACTTGATAAATTATTTGCACGTATAAGATACTACCTTTATAAAGAATACATAAATGAAAAACTTGCCATATGGAACTTCATATGAAATGATATACAGTAGCTAGTGATGGGTGAATAAATTCGCCTGGCACAAATTTGCGGCGAATTTCCGCCGGTGGCGAATAAATTCGCAAATTTCCCGTGAAATTTTGCAGGTGAAAATCCGCCGGCGTCAATTTCCGATTTTCCGTTTTTTCCGTGGAAACATTCGAATTGCACGATTTTTCGATTCAAGATTTTTCGCGAATTTTTCGCCGTTTCACGAAATTCACCCATCACTAACAGTAGCTTCTAGCTACCTCATTTTCGACTGTCGGTGTTTTCCAGACATTTCTAAAATATGCAAAATTAAATCTAGCTATAGTCAAACAGGCTAATCATTTAAATGAGGTGCAGTTTGAACAGATTTGGAAAAGCCAGATTGGAAAGCCAGATTTGTGCCGATTGGCTGTCCCACTGGGCAAACAATTAGATCATAAAAGCTGTAAGGAATTGTGGCTGCTTTAATTCTCGTTAAAAAATGGCTGCAGACATGAAAAATATGACTTTAAAGGGCAAGGCAACCCCAAAGTAAAAATTTGCCTTATAAAAGAATACATACTTCTAAGCAACTTTAAAATATACATTTATTAAAAAATGTCAATGCTTTAAAGTTATCTGTAAAAACTATTTGCTATTAATAGCAGCATTTGCTTAACTCCTGCTTGTTACTTTTTAAACAACGATGCAAAAGTCTTAGTTCCCCAGCACAGACAGCTGCCTTGTCTTACATTGTATCAACAGTCTGAGTCATCAGTGTAGACAGAGAATAGAAAGGGACAGACACTGCTTTCAATAGTAATACATATACAAATAACTTAAACACCATAGAAAATGTGTAATGAATTCATATTGCAAAATTGCTTAGAATTAGGTTTTCTTGTATTAGACAAAACATTAGTTTTTGGGTTGACATTCCCTTTAAGATAATAACTAACCAGAAAAGTAAGAAATGGAAGTAGTTAGCAGACCAGCATGGTTATGGCATACCCATCTTAATGTAAGGTTATTTCTTGAAAAGTCACTGAAATTAACCAGTTTGACTCAAAAAGATCCTATCGAGAATATTGGCGTTACTGCTAAGTTAAGCAAAGCACAAATTTTTTTCTGCATTATGGCATACTAGTACTACATTATAATCCCTGTTAGTATTGCATTGAATTACTTTTGTAATAAACACACTTCTATATTGATATTTTTTACCAACATGTTTTCAGGAGTACCATCAAAACGGACCTTTGTTTTGTGAGTTGAAATTTTACCAAAGAGCAGCAAAGCCAGACAATAGTGAGTGTGGTTTATGAAATCTTTACAAATGTGTTATAAATTGACAGTATATGTCCTGTTATTCTTGCAATGTATGGGCATGTATTGCTGGATTGGGTTTTCGTGTACAAAGTTTTCTATGGTTATAAATGTTTTTATGGTTTACATGAATATAGGTAAATAGCCTGTATTTAAAATTTTGGAGAAGAAATATTTTCCAAATTAATCAATCAATTTATATTGAAAAAAAATTCCAACCTTTTTGATTAGCCCCTTCACCTTTTTGATTAGCTCCTTCAGCTGGGTGTGTTAAAAAAAAAAAGTTGCATAAACAGTATCTGAACTCCCAATATATATATATATATATATATATATATATATATATATATATATATATATATATATATATATATATATATATATATATATATATATATATATATCTATATCTTATAGTAGCGGACAGCACTCCGTTCCAAGTCCTTTGCCTGGGTGCTCGGTAAGACCAGTATATAAAGATAAAAAAGACCAGCAACACCAGGTTTTTCTACTTGCAAAAAAACCTGGTGTTGCTGGTCTTTTTTATCTTTATATATATATATATATATATATATATATATATATATATATATATCTATATATATATATATATATATATATATTTAATAAATATACCCCAATATATACTGTGTATATACGGTATATGTTATATAATTATATTTAGACATAACGAGTGGTACCAAAAAAACCCATATCATCTAGGCCAGGGGTCCCCAACCTTTTTTTCCCCGTAAGCCAGATTGAAATCTAAAAATAGTTGGGGAGCAACACAAAAAAAAGTAGTTTGGGTGCCAAATAAGGGCTTAAATTGGTTATTTGGTAGCCCCTATGTGGACTACCAGCCTACAGGAGTCTCTACTTGGCACTATTCTTAGGGGCAGATTTATCAAAGGTCAAAGTTCGAAGTTAAAAAAACTTTTGAATTTAAAAAGACCAATCGAATTGAGGTTGAAGTCTTTTGGGGTCGAAGCGGGCCGAATTTGGCCTACTTCGAATCGTACGATCGTACTTCGATCGAAGTTTTTTTTAACTTCGACCTTCGATCTCCCAAACTCCCCCAATTGCCTCCGTACAGGTTCTAGGAGGTCTCCCATAGGCTAAAACAGCACTTTGGCAGCTTTTAGGTGGCGAATGGTCGAAGTCGAAGTTTTAAAGAGACCGTACTTAAAAAAATTCGACCTTCGAATTTCAAAGTTTTTTTCAACTTCGGATCGAAGTTGGACTATTCGATGGTCGAAGTACCCAAAAATTAACTTCGAACCTTCACTTCGACCTTTGATAAATCTGCCCCTTAGTTTTTATGCAATTAAAACTTGCTTCCAAGCCTAGAATTCAAAAATAAGCACCTGCTTTGAGGACAATGAGAGCAACATCCAAGGGGTTGGAGAGAAACATGTTGCTCACGAGCTACTGATTGGGGATCACTGCTCTAGGCTACCATTGTCCTTGGTCTGACATATTTCACAGTTCCCTTCTGTAATCCCCACCATTTATGGCATGGAAAACATTGTACATTCCAGCAAAACCATTAGGAGGTATAACCTATGACTATAAAATAACAGGTCTGACAGAATACACTACATACTATAGGTTCATACTTGCAGTTCATACAAATAACTATAGCTAATGTCATTCATTTTGGAAGGTTGATTCTTAACAGTGCTTTGATATTAATTCCACTTTGTAAAATTATATTCGGTACTTTGTAATGATTTAGTGATGAAAAACCCATTAGGATTGTTTAGTTATTCAATTATTATCCTGTTTCATTTTGTTTCCCAGTTACAAAATGGAAAGCCCATAAGAAACTAGATTATTTGGGCATACCCAAGTACTGGGGATCCGGAGAAACTACATTCAATTCTCAAAGGTAAGAATATTCACAAACAAGTCACAGATTTGTCCATAGAGAAAAGATGTGGGAATTATGGCCATGTGGCCCATTTGGAGGATTGGTTCACATCTCAAGCGTTAACGTTTTAGGTTATCTGTACGAAATAAAAAAATAGTGGAATATATAAATAGGAGAGGTCTGAATAGAAAGTTGAGTAATAAAAATGAGCAATAACAAACACATTTGTAGCCTTACAGAGCATATGTTCTTTAAAAAGGGTCAGCGACGCCCATTTGAAATCTGAGTCAGAAGAAAAAGGCAAATAACTATAAAACTATACAAAAATTAAAGGGATCCTGTCATCGGAAAACATGTTTTTTTCAAAACGCATCAGTTAATAGTGCTGCTACTCCAGCAGAATTCTGCACTGAAATCCATTTCTCTTTTAAAAAATGGATTTCAGTGCAGAATTCTGCTGGATCAGCACTATTAACTGATTAATTTTGAGAAATTTTTTTTTTCCCATGACAGTATCCCTTTAATCATGAAAACCAATTGAAAAGTTGGTTAGAACTGGTCATTCTATAACATACTAAAAAGTTACTTTATAGGTGACCCACCCCTTTAACTTAGGTTAGATGAACGACATACAGGTATGGGATCCGTTATCCGGAAACCCTTTATCCAAAAAGCTCTGAATTACAGAAAGGCCATCTCTCATAGACTCCATTTTATCCACATAATCTAAAATTTTAAAAATGATTTCCTTTTTCTCTGCAAATAATAAAACAGTAACTTTTTACGTGATCCAAACTATATATAATTAAACCTTATTGGAAGCAAAACCAGCCTATTGGGTTTATTTAATGCTTGATTTTCTATTAGACTTAACGGTATGAAGAACTAAATTACAGAAAGGTCTGTTATCCGGAAAACCACAGGCCCCATGTATTCTGTATAACAGGTCCCATACCTGTATTAAGAAAAATCACATGCATCGTTTGCTCAGAACTTGTTTATGCCTTCTGCATTCCTTATACCACTTACTTTCTGCATTCTACCCTTGCATTTTAAAGCTTAATACAAATTAAAATTACCATTTTCAATTAATTCCACAAGAAAACCTTGTTTTATGGTTTTGCATGGACACTTATGGGCAGGATTCAATTAGTTTTTTTCCCATAGACTTCAATAAAGTTTTCATGTGATAAACAGTGATTTTTTTTTTCTAATTGAATTGCATCTGGCTCTGTAGGGAAATCTGCCATTGAATTAGGATGATAAGCTTTTCTCATCAAATTGAATCTGGCCCATAATGGGGTTTTTTCAGTTGTTTTCTACTTTTTATGTTTTTCTGAAATTTATTTTTAAATAATTATTTTTTCGCCTTCCTCTTCTATAAACCCTGCAAAACATATTGTCAGCTTTCTTAAATGGGTTGTTCTTTTTCCGTCTTAAAACAGTACGTCAGAAATTATAGCATATCAGTTGATTCTGTACGTCAGAAATTATAGCATATCAGTTGATTCTGGTTTTTTTTTTAGGTTTTTTTCTAAGATTGAAGTTTAAAGTTTTATTTTTTTTACCTTTTGATGTTTTTCAGTAATATCTCTGTAAGTTCAGCCCTACAGTACATTGTCCCTGTCCTTTATTAAAGTCATATTTTACAGCTGATACATTGTTTGCTGCTGCCAATGTATCAACTAATGTAGCAAATTGTAACTGGAATTGAGTCTGCATCTGTTTTACCTAGCTGTTATTCTGTAATAACTTAAATCTTAGAAACATGGCCAAAAATAATAATAAAAAAAAAAAAAAAATAGAAAGCAATTCAAAAGGGCAAGGTAGGATATACCTATTAAACATAACTATGTATGTGAAAATAACTGAGGGTAGGCCGCTGCACTATTAGAATTAGAATTTCAGCATAAATAAAATAAAAGATTAAAGCAAAGCTATCACCTTTTTGATAACTACCTGGCCAGCCTCTGATCTTAACCCAGCAGGCCGCCTTTTAACTATCCGTTCATTACTTGTTAAATCAAACATTTTTAAAATAATATTTAATACAATATTTTCGTCATGCCTATTTTTTCGGAACAAAAAAGCTTTCCACCACTTTATTAAATTTCATGCTTCGACAGGTTGGTTTTCTTCTTTTAGATAAAGAGAAACATATTTTAACATATAATTGTCTTTGTTACAAAAAAACATATAGGGGTAGATTTATCAAAGCGTGCAGAGATCTCCACAGTCCGCAGAGTGAAATACCGCCTCTCTCCATTCATTTCTATGGGATTTTTAAAGGCGTATTTATTAGTGATGGGCAAATAATTTCGCCTTGCGCGAATTTGCGACGAAAAGTTTTGCCGCGGCCGAGAGAGTCTCTCTGAAAAGTCGCTTACGTCAAAATCGACGCACGTTAACACTATTCGGACGCCCATTAATTTTAACGCAAGCGTCAGCTTGGACAAGGGCGTCAATTTCTGATTTTCACAATTATTCGTGAAAATGTCCGGTTTTCATGATTTTTTTGTAAAAATGTCAGAATTCCACAATTTCTCATATAACTTTCAGATTTCACGATTTTCCCGCAAATGTTTTGGGAAATTCGCAAATTTTTTGAAACGGGAGAAATTCGTCCATCACTAGTATTTTTCAAATGGTGATCACCCTTTGATAAATACGCTTTTAAAAATCCAATAGAAATGAATGGAGAGTGGCTGTATTTCACTCTGTGGACTGTGGAGATCTCTAACTTCACTCTTTGATAAATCTACCCCCTAATCAGGGTGGGAGGGTGGGCACCAAAGTTTCTTCCCGGCTGGCTGACATTCGCTGGATAACCGACCCGCTGTGCCCAGGTATTTATACCACCTACCCTCGACCACCTGACACTCACCCCTCCCTACTACCTATTCCCTCACCTGCCAGCCCTAATTATGAAGACCCTTGGTAGGTGACAAAAAGTAGCGATGTGGTAATGGCGGAGCTCATCCCATGCACGCCATCTCCTGCTCTCACTTCTAACCGGTTACTACATCAATCACATTTACCGTTGCGGAGCGCTGATCAAGGCATTCAGGAGTCTGGTTTATTTAATATCAATTTTCGGCTTTATTCTTGCGCATTAAAAGTTACAGAGGAGGGGGTTTACATCTTGGTAGGTGAGGTTTAATCCCTTACTGGCCATCAACCAGCCCATGCCTGTGTAGCATTAAAGGGGTGGTTCACCTTTAATTTAACTTTTAGTATGTTATAGAATGCTATTTCGAAACAACATTTTAATTGGTCTTCATTTTTTTATATTTTTTGAATTATTTGCCCTTTTTCTCTAATTCTTTTCAGCTTTCCAAATGGGGGTCACTGACCCCATCTAAAAAAACAAATGCTCTGTAAGGCTACAAATTTATTGTTATTGCTACTTTTTATTACTGATCCTTCTATTCAGTCTACCTCCCATTCATATACCAGTCTTGTATTAAAACCAGTACATGGTTGCTAGGGTAATTTGGACCCTAGCAACCAGAATGCTAAAATAGCAAACTGGAGATGTGCTGAATAAAAATCTAAATAAGTCAAAAACTACAAATAATATAAAATTTTAAATTGTAAATTATCTTAGACAATCACTCTCTACATTATACTAGGGGGCAGATTTATCAAAGGTCGAGGTGAATTTTTGAATGAAAATAAAATTTGAATTTCAAACTATTTTTTGTGTACTTCGACTAGGGAATAGTCCAAATTCGATTTGATTCAAAAATTTGAATATTGACATTTATCATGTACCGTCTCTCTAAAAATACGACTGTAAAACCTACCGAATTGCTGTTTTAGCCTATGGGGGACCTCCTAGAACCTATTTGGAGTCAATTGGTGGACTTTGAAAAATCGAAGTTTTGTTGGGGAAAAACTGAAATTAATTAGATCGAATGCGCTATTCCATCGATTTGTATCATTCGAATTCGGACCTATTCTATCGAAAACTGACCTATTCGACCAAAAAAACTTTGACTTAATATCAGTTGGTCTTTTTGAATTAGAATTTCGAAGTTTTTTTCAATTCGAAATTCCACCCTTGATAAATACGCCCTTAAAAGTTAATTTAAAGGTGAACAACCCCTTTAATTTGCTGCACAGCACATTATTGCAAATGACCTGGAGCAGGGGTAATTTTAAGGCAGAACTATGGAAATACAACAGATTTTTAGCATAACTTTGCCTCATTCCTATCAAAATACAAGTAAAACTGTGTCCGCTGCATCACTGCCTTTGGACCACTATTATGCTAGAACTAGGGAAAAAACTGTGGCCAAAAAAGGCAAAACCCCTTTCTTTTATTTTCTTTTACTTTATTTTCATTACTTTTATATTATTTTATTGTATGTTGTGACACAGGTTTGCAAATCACAACTATTCACTGGCATTTTGTATGAGATGTTGAACCTGAATAAACACAAAGTTGAAAAAAAAAAAAAAGGCAAAACCCTTGCACACTGTGCACTCTATTCATTTTTGTTGATAAGTGAGCCCTATTTATTTTTACATACTATCTGAATATGATATATTTTGTGGAAAAAAAGACCCATATCTGTTGCATATATTGTAGCTAATGATATCCAAAAAATAAAAAAAACTATAGTGGTAGCAAGGTGGAGGGAGTAAGTGCAAATCATGGAGCTATTATCCTGCTCTGGATTTAAGATCTCATTATAACATATAAAAGCAACTATGCATTCCTAGTAACAAAGTGAGAAGCTTATCACTTTCACTTTAATCATACACCAGGCATACATTCTTATCCCCTATTAAAATTCACAGCCTTTGGTCACGTTCCACTTGTAAGACTCTCATTTACATTTCATTACAGTGTCTCTTCAGTACCTTGTTGCAACAAATTGTCTGTTATTTATGTATAGAATAATCTGCCATTTCGGATTCATTTGTGAGCTTTCCTGCCTGAAAAGCAATCTTGCTACTGTGAAAGATTGCAGTGGATAGGTTTTTCAGCTGGCCTTTACAACTACCACCTTTATCTGTTTAGTGACTTTTTGGAAAGGTAGCCACAGGCTTTTTCTGTGGATCCAGTCTCCAGCTTTTTTTTTTTCAAGCATTTAGTAATAAATACTGCAACATTTGATAAATAATATGCAGAAATGATTATAAATGAAGTGGTCCAAACTTGCAGAGAGCCTGTTTTGATCTTTATAGATCTTCACAGTGGAGGATATTAGAACATTGCTTCTGTAGAGTAGGGGGTTATTTACTAAACTCGAAATGCAAAAATCACAAAAAATTCTGATATTTTTTTAAAAATTGTAAATTTATTTTTTTTACCGCAAAGCACATTTTCGGGAAAATATAATAATAAATAAGCGTAAAAAAAAAAACCCGAGCAGAGTTGATCGGAGTTTGTAGCAGAAAATATTGAGATAAATTCAGACTTTGATTAAAAAAAACCCTAGGACTTGGAAAGTGAAGCAAAGAAACCCTTTAAAAAGGTAAGAAATTGGTAATAATATTCCATAGAAACCAATTGGCAATTAATTTCGATCAGTAGTGTAAGGTAGCAAATGAAATCAAAGATTTGATTGGTTGCAATGGGGTAATAGTGGTGCAATTTAGCACCTATGTATATTATTTAGCACCTTCGTTTATTAACCCCTTATCTGTATGAAGTTCAAGAATGACATTTAACTAACTTTTGTAATAGTTACAGGTTTATGGTGATGGATCGACTCGGTGTGGATCTTCAAACAATACTGAACAAAAACAATGGGAAATTTTCCATGCAAAGAGTTATGCAATTAGGTATTTGTATGGTAAGTTAGCTTGTGTGTGTAGTTCTTCTTATAAAGTTTTGAATGTATGAACATTTTTTTCAGGTGATAAAATACAGGAAATACAGGTATGGGATCTATTATCAAGAAACCCATTATCCAGAAGGCTCCCATAGAGATTTTTGCCGCAGTTTCACAAATTTATTCGCTGGCGGCGAAACACGGAAATTCGCGCCTGGCTATTTATTTGCCCATCACTAATGAGCATACTGGGTGGTTCATAGGCTTGGCAAAAAAAATTCAGGGGTTATTTACGAAGGCCCCGGACAGAAATACAGGAGCACTGCGGGGTGCAACAGCACAAAAGCAAATAAACCATTGCTATCAGAATGAAATGGGCTAAAATATGTGATAAATTGCACCACTGAAGTTCCTCATAGAAACCAATTGGCATTTAATTTTGATTGGTAGTACAAGCAAGCGAATTAAAGAGAAGATCTGATTGGCTGCTATGGGTTACTGCACTGGGCTGCAATTTAACTCCTATAAATTATATGCAAAGTGATGCCTTCTGGAATCAGAAAGTATTTACTTGTCTCATGCCAAACACACAGCACTGCCTAGATACCAAAAATGAGAGTTTTGATTCTCCCATAAGGCATCATGGGCGGAGACATGCAAAGCACTCCTTTGTATCCCTTTGGCCAACTATGCATCCAGAACCACTAGTTTATAGCACAGGTACAGCCTGTTAGATCTCATCAGTGCAAGATATTGAAACATGGCTTCTGAGAGGTAGGACTTGGAGAGTAGCAAAGTGGGGAACAAATCGCATGCAACAAATCGCATGCGACAGAATTAAGGCAAGAGACAGAAATGTCGGATGAAGTCACATTGTTTATCCGACGCAACACGGCTGTCGGATGCAAACGCAGTGTGCAGTCCCGCCGAAAACGTCCGTGTAGTCCTACCCTTAGGGATAAAAATTATTTACATGGCTATTTACATGGCTCATAAGGCCTTATTAAAGGCGTTGCCACCAAAATTGGGGAGTGCAATGTCCGCATTTTATGGAGAGGTAATATCCCCTTAAGAAAAAAATCTTGTTTTGTGCCATTTTATGACACTTACAGCAAAAGTGCTGTTTCCCACCTTTGTATCTCACAGTATGAGGTCATGTTATTGTATACTGGCAGGACATTAGTAACTTAGCAGGTTTATGGCATGTCATAAACGTAGTCCCTTTTTATGAAAATAATAAAAACCTACAAAATGCTTATCTTCTTTGTTTTAGTTGGATGTCTTGGAATTCATACATGAAAATGAATATGTACACTGTGATATAAAAGCAGCAAACATTCTTTTAAGCTACACCAACCAGACTGAGGTAACAATGCATCAGTAACACTCTTTAATGCTTACTTATATTTCAAAGCTTTGTGTTTTGTATGTGTATATAAAGGTATGGAATCTTTTATCCAGAATGCTTGTGACCTGGGCTACAAAAATAACATTTACAGGTTAAGTGTTGCCACGGATGTGGATTCATGCAGCTTAGGTACCACCAAGTACAAGGTACAGGTATGGGACCTGTTATCCAGAATGCTCGGGACCTGGGGTTTTCCGGATAATGGATCTTTCTGTAATTTGGATTTTCATACCTTAAGTCTACTAGAAAATCATGTAAACATTAAATAAACCCAATAGGCTGATTTTGCTTCCAATAAGGATGAATTATATCTTAGTTTGGATCAAGTACAAGCTACTGTCTTGTTATTAGAGAGGAAAA
Organism: Xenopus laevis; assembly: GCF_017654675.1. NCBI lineage: Eukaryota > Metazoa > Chordata > Amphibia > Anura > Pipidae > Xenopus > Xenopus laevis. The sequence goes on along the minus strand of NC_054379.1, from coordinate 33,965,880 downwards.
GGAAATAATTTAGAAAAATTTGGATTCTTTGGCTAAAATTGAGACTATGGGAGACAGCCTTTCTATAATTCGGAGCATTCTGGATAACGGTTTTCATGATAACCGATCTCATACCTGTAGTAGAAAATAATAGAGCTAAATATTAATTATAGAGCGATTTGCTAAAAATTAACTCGATGGAAGATGGCCTTTCCTTAATTTGATGCTATCTGGATATTGGGTTTTCAGATAAGGGATCTCATACCTGTGTGTATGCATAAATAAATATGTACAATATAGATTTCCTCTGTATGCCTAGAGCAGCGATTCCCAACTAGTAGCTCGTGAGCAACATGTTGCTCTCCAACCCCTTGGATGTTGCTCTCCGTTGCCCCAAAGCTGGTGCTTATTTTTGAATTCCAGGCTTTGAAGCAAGTTTTAATTGCATAAAAAATAAGTATAGTGGCAGGTAGAGTCTCCTGTAGGCTGCCAGTCCACATAGGGGCTACCAAATAGCCAATCACAGCCCTTATTTAGCACCCCAAGAACTTTTTTCATGCTTGCATTGCTCCCCAACTCTTTTTACATTTGAATGTGGCTCACAGGTAAAAAAGGTTGGGGACCCCTGGCCTAGAGAGTTGTCCATGTACTAAATCTGCATTTATTGGAAATCAATCATTCTGGTTGTCAACATTTTTACCTTGTTAGTAACCAACCATTACCATAAGAAAAGTCATTTTCATGAGGTAAATGAGAAGTAAGGTGTGGGCTCTAGCTTTCAAAATGATGATGAATACAAAGTACTTTGAGGAGGCATGCTGCTCTACAAAAGATGCCCAGGTCTGGGGTATTCTGTATTATATTTATTTAATAATCCAGTTTGGTGACCCACGCCTGATCTGCTTACATGACTTTATAAACCCAGGCCTGACCTTTCCATATCTGACATCAACAAAGGAGACGGTATGGGACAGAGCTTGTAATAAAAGCCTCAGGCTAGAGTTAAATGAAGCTAATGAGGTAGTATGGCTGGAGGGAGTTGGGCCAGGAAGTGATGTCACCTGCACTGGACAAAATTTGGCCCAATACCTACTGGGTGTCACTGCCCCTCATTTGACTTGGAGACAACCTCAAAACCCACAGACTGGGCGGCTTCAGGGTGGCCTGTGCAAATGCAAATTACGGACGGGAAGGGAAACCATGGAAAATAATTTTTTTACTTCCTTGTTTTGCGACAAAAAGTTAAGCGCTTTCCCTTCCCATCCCCAATTTGCATATGAAAATTACATACCTCCCAACTGTCCCATTTTCAGCGGGACAGTCCCGCTTTTGACAGCTCACAACCCGCAGTCCTGCGTTTGTACTGAAAAGTCCCTGCTTTCTCTGCAATGAACAGCCAGAAAAAGTAACAAAGTTTCTAACTTAATTGGCTTTTGGCAGAGAGCTCAGAACAGCCACCAGGTGCAACTAACATACTTTGTAATAATTTTGAGATAAGCAAATAAGTAATTGCAACAATTTAGATAAGGAGGTCTCTTGGGAAAAGTTAGACTCACATCTTAAAGGGCAATTCACCTTCATTAGCAAAACTGTAATAACTGGGAAAAAAAACACAGAAATATGCTCAAACTTCCATAACCTGCCTAATTTTGTAAAATAACATGGTAGATAAGGGGTGTGGCTACAAAAATGAGCGCGGCAAATTTTTTTGTACCTTTCCCCCCCCCAAAATGTTGGAAGGTATGAAATTAGGATTCGGATTTGGTTCAGCCAGGCATGAGGAATCGGCTGAATCAGAATCCTGCTGATAAAGGCAAATCCGGAACCAAATCCTGGATTTGGTGCATCCCTACCAAATATACATATCAACATATATCTAGGGGCAGATTTATCAAGGACTGAATAGTAAATTCGAATTTTTGAGTTTCGAAATTCACACATTAAAATTTTAATCCCCCTATTTGAATATAAATTCGAATGTGAGATTTATCATATTCGCCACTTCAAACCTGCTGAGTTCATGTACAAGTCGAAGGCAGAGGTCCGTTGAGCCATTCGTAGATGTTAGAAGCCTTCCTGACATTCAAAAACTTGATTCGTACGAATCAGATACGATTAAAATTTTCGGGTCGGAACCATTCGATCGAATATTAGACATTCACATTTTTTCTTAAATAACCTCCCAGTCGAATTGTGAGTATATTTGAATTAAAAAAAATTCACATGAATTTGAAATTCAACCTTTGATAAATGGGCCTCTTAATATCCAATTTTCGGCTGAATGTAGCCCACCTCGGAACTGCAGCAAGGAGCAGCACTGCCTACTAACTATGCCTATATTTAGAATAAGTTATACTTTATTTACCGCAGGGATTTTTGATTTTCAAGCAGTAAAACACGCAGAGTTGATTTTAACATATTAACACGTTAAATTGAATGGCTTTATTGTGCAGCCACTGCAGGAAATTCAGTTGAAATGAAAACATAGCATTTCTGTTGGCTTTATACTTCCGATCCTGTAACAGGAAAACTTTTGTGCTGTACAATCAGATGCACGCCCACCAGAATTATAAACAAGATTTGCCTTTTCTGCAGCACAATTTACAAACTCTGTATGAGGCGAATACTGATTAAAGTTAACTTTTAGTATGTTATAGAATGGCCAATTGTTCAATATTTATTTTGAATAGTTTTTGAATTATTCGCCTTCTTCTTCTTCTGACTCTTTCCAGCTTTCAAATGGGGGTCACTGACCCCATCTAAAAACAAATGCTCTGTAAGGCTACAAATGTATTGTTATTGCTTCTTCTTTTATTACTCCTCTTTCTATTTAGACCCTCCCCTATGAATATTCCATATTCTCATTCAAATCACTGCCTGTTGCTATACTAATTTGGACCCTAGCAACCAGTTTGCTGACATAGCAAACTAGAGAGCTGCAGAATAAAAAAGCTAAATAACTCAAAAACCACAAATAATAAAAAATGAAACCAATTGCAAATTGTTTCAGAATATCACACTTTTTTTTTTTAATAAAATCTGACTTTTTAAAAAAAATCACAAATTTTTCAGAATTTATTAAACCCTGAGGATGTATAAGTCTGGATTTGAAAATCCGGCATCTCAGACCTGTCAAGGTTGCATATAAATCAATGGGAGAAGCCCCAATGATTTTTTGATGTGCGCTGGGTTTTTGGCAATAACCGGAAGTTTTTGGGCAAAATTCGGAGTTTTCGGGTGAAAAATCCTAAACGATCGTGAAAATCGGATGAAAAAGCAGAAAAAATCATGAAAAATCAGATTTTTCCGGATTCTTTCCCGCAAACGAATTTTTTGGGAAAGTGTATTAATAAATAAGGCAATTTGGGCTGAGTTTTTTTCAGAAAATATTGAGATAAATTCGGACTTTGATAAATAACCCCCTAAAAGTGAACAACCCCTTTAACCTCCCAAAAAGTTTTCCAATTTTGTTTCTTTGCACAATGGACAAACTTCACCTGTTTGTTTCGCTGACTGAAGTAACTTTAATACGGTTATACACTGAGTCCTTATGAATTTCAATAATAATGTGATATACCAAGGAATTCTAATTTTAGTGTAATTGCCAGAGCTTCTAAAAAAAAAATTGGAAAAGGACATATAAAAGACACATTTGCGTTTATGATGTGTAGATGCCCACCTGGAGAGATGAAGGCTAGGGAGCGAACAAAAAGATTCCGAAAAGCAGCTAAATTCAGAAACAAGATATGACTGTGATGGGAAGGATTGAAAGTAGAAGGGTAACGGTTATAGCCCCCAGACGCTCATATATTATCTTGAGGTACCATTTGGTTTAATAAAATGTAGATCAGTGCTTGTCCTCAACCTCTAAGTTTCTTAAGGCTTAATTATAAAGGTTATACTTCCAAAGGACAAAAACATTATTCATTTATCTGTTCTTGTCTTCCAGGTTTATCTTGCAGATTATGGACTTTCTTACAGATACTGCCCCAATGGGAACCACAAAGAGTATAAAGAAAACCCAAGAAAAGGCCACAACGGGACCATTGAGTTTACTAGTTTAGATGCCCACAAGGGAGTTGGTAACTTCTTTCACTTTTATTATTGTATCAGTGGTTTAATTAAGAATATGCAATTTGTACTGAGAATGTGAACCGGATCCTGTTACTTGAGCACACATTAAGAGCACGGTTTAACACCTTAATGATTAGGAAAGCAGGGCAGGTTGTATAGCAGGGAAAACGTATTATTCACACCTCCCATTTCTTTAAAAAAAAAGGCTGTTAAAAGAAATCTGCACTTAATTCACCTGGCTGCAGTCTGTACAGGTCATTAAATATAAACAGGACCAAGGTTCTTGCACATCCCTAAATAAAATTGTGTTTATTAGGGTCGTACAGAATACTGCATTTTCTTTTCTCTGTATACTGGAAACCTGAAGTGCTTGAAATTGTTTTGGAAACCTTTATTATTTTATACAAAGACAGGCTAAATTAGCTAAAGGAAATCTCTTATACTCTGTTTATATTTGTAGTGTTATTGGTGGTGGAGGAGGTCAACTCTGTGCCACTCATTTTTTAAAATGTGTATTTAGGGGGTTGTTCGCCTTTAAATTAACTTTTAGTATGATGTAGATCGTGATATTCTGAGACAATTTAATTGGTTTTAATTTTTTTATTATTTCTGGTTTTTGAGTTATTTCGTTTTTTATTCAGAGGAGTTTGGCAATCTGGTTGCTAGTGTCCAATATACCCTAGCAACCATGTATTTAACCATGTATTTAAATAAGAGATTGGGATATGAATAGGCGAGGGACTGAATAGAAAAATGAGTAATAAAAAGTAGCAATAACAAAACATTTGTAGCCTTGCAGAGCATTTGTCCTTTAGATGGGGATAATAATAATCATCCCCTTTTAAAAGCTGTAAACAGTCAGAAGAAGAAGGCACATAATTCAAACACTATAAAAAAGAAAAAATGAAGGCCAATTGAAAAGTTGCTAACAATTAGCCATTCTATAACATACTAAAAGTTAACTTAAAGGTAAATCACCCCTTCAAATGTGATATCTGGAATTTAAGAGAGAGTGATTCTTTGCTGGGCACAGGGTTTATGCTCATGTACAAATGCAGTGCAAAGTACAGGTTTGGGACCTGTTATCCAGAATGCTTGGGACCAGGGGTTTTCTGGATAATGGATCTTTCCGTAATTTGGATCTTCATGCCTTGTCTACTAGAAAATTATTTGAACATTAAATAACCCCAATAGGCTGGTTTTGCTTCCAATAAGGATTAATTATATCTTAGTTGGGATCAAGTACAAGGCACTGTTTTATTATTACAGAGAAAAAGGAAATCATTTTGAAAAGCTTGGATTATTTGGATAAAATGGAGTCTGTCGGAGATGGCCTTAATTTGGAGCTTTCTGGATAATGGGTTTCTGGATAATGGATTCCATACCTGTACAAAATTATGCCGCAAATTGCACACAATAAAGTTGTTCCCAGAATTCCTGTGTAGCAGTTAACACCTGTTGTAACTTGAGTACAATGCACCAATATGGATGGAAATGACAGCACATATTTTTTCAGTGGGAATGGCATAAGTTCAGTTGCGACTATGCGTGCAGTTGTACTGTGTGTGATTGTAAGTGAGTCCTAATATATGTGCTTGTCTTCAATTGCAGTTTCTTCACTGGTTTCTGCAGTTTAGCTTTAAAAGGAGAAGTAAACCCCTTATTAAGAGAAACCCTACCCTACATAAACCCCCCTCCCTCCTCCCCCCAGCCTAGCTGCTACCCTGGGCAAATGCCCCTCACTTTTTACTTACCCCTCGGTGCAGATCCACGGGATCAGAGTTCACAGGCGCCATCTTCTTCTTCTTTGGTCTTCTTCTGGCGCTTCGGCAATTTTCGTGACTTTCGGCGCATGCGCCAATACAGAACTTACTTCCCGAACATAAGAAGATGGCTGCGGTGCACTCCAATGTCGTGAATCTACACCGAGGGGTAAGTAAAGTTAGGGGCATTTGCCCGGGGGGGGGAAGGGACAGCTAGATTGGAGGGAGGGGGGTCTATGTAGGGAAGGGTTTTTTAATAAGGGGTTTACTTCTCCTTTAAAGGGAAACTAGCAGCCCTCTATTGATAAATGCTCCTTTGTTTCGATCCAAGGAAGTGAAAGTCCAGAAACACCAGAAAAGTGATGTGTTAGCAGATGTACAATATAATGCTGGATGGGAAACAGCCATTACTCACTGTATCAGTCCTACATTCAAAAAGGAAAAAAAAATGATCAACGCACATTCCCTGGCCCCATGTTTCACAAATGGATTTAGTATCTAAGCTAATTCATGTATTGTGCAAAACAGTTTTTAGTTACAAAATGATGGTCATAAAATTGATGAACCACCATACCACATCAAGGTAAACCCCATATGGTGGTCCTGACTGTTTATCTCTGGTCAAGATTTTTCTGGCATCTCCCTGCGTAACCAGCATGTCTCGGGGTCAGTGTCTCCAGACCAAGGCATTGGCTAAGATGGGCTTGATCCTTCCCCCATACCAGTAGCATTTTATAAGGTCAGAGGTTTGCCAAAACCAAAGCATTGATTTTATGCACAGGCTCGTTCCTTTCTCCCTGCTTTAGGCTTATAAACGAGAGTGATTGCCCAGACCATCACCAAAGTACTGATCTAACTGGGCTACTCCCTCCATTCTCAGAAAGTGTCATGTGTTTATTATATATGTGTATTTTTCATACAGCAGCATGATGTACAGCAGTGATCCCCAACCAGTGGATCGCAAGTAACATGCAAGTAAAATGTATTCTTATTGGAAGCAAAATCAGCCTATTGGGATTAATTAATGTTTAAATGATTTTCTAGTAGACAAAGTATGGAGATTCAAATTATGGAAAGATCCCTTATCGGGAAAACCCCAGGTCCCGAGCATTCTGGATAACAGGTCCCATACCTGTACCTTGTACTTGATCCAAACTAAGATATAATTAATCCTTATTGGAGGCAAAACCAGCTTATTGGGTTAAATGATGTTCTAGTAGACTTAAAGTATGGAGATCCAAATAACGGAAAGATCCCTTATCCAGAAAACCCCAGGTCCTGAGCATTCTGGATAACAGGTCCCATACCTGTACATTACATTTGTTTATAGCAGGGACACAAGTTCAGAATTTGGAAATTAATAGGCATTTTATAGAATAAATTGATGCTACATATTGATATTCCTTTTAATAGGATATATTGTGGTCACTAGAGCTTACAACAATAACGTAAAAAAAGAGCACCGTCCAATCTATCAAGAAGCATCAGCTTGAATCCTATTGTGCAATTATTTTCTCATATATTCGTATTAAAATGAACTATGGCGGTGATTTCATGTTCATCTTTTTTAAGTGTTGCCATTTTTAAATGTGTCCTTGTTGCCTTTTATATATTCAACTTACTTAAACTCACTTTGATGGTATTGGAAACACATTTCCAGCTAAATTACATACACAGTCCTTTTATTGGATATTGATTGCGCTGCCTTGCATTCCCAGGCAGACTTAATTCAACAATTCCCTAATTAGTTAAAGTCATAACCTATGTCTTGTATTCATTTACCATTAATTAAACCTTCGTTGTTTATTACACCGCAGCCTCAATCCAACAGAAGGCCAAAAGGCCCGCCCAAGATGAGGTTTAGTAGCGAAGCAGACGGGAAGGTCAGCGTTTAAAATATAGAAAGTTTTGCTGTTGTCACAACGACTGAATCAATGTGGTCAATGCAGCACAACTTGCTCGGTTGCTCTGTCACCATGACAAAAAGTCAATTGAATTATTATACAGGAGGAAAAATAGGAGTTTTACACAGATCTGTAAAACTGCAGTTTAATTCACATTGTCCATATTTGTCTTTAAACCGCAGAGAAAAAGAAAATGGGGCTGTGGCTGTAATGAACCACCCTGGAAATGTATAGAGTTTAGGTGAGGGCTGCTGGTATATGCGGAGTTAAACAAACAATTACGGTCTTGTTTGATACAGGTATGGGATCTGTTATCCAGAATGTTCGGGTCCTGGGGGTTTCCGGATAATGGATCTTTCCATAATTTGGATCGTCATACCTTAAGTCTACTAGAACATCATGTAAACATTAAATAAACCCAATAGGCTGGTTTTGCTTCCAATAAGGAACAATGATCTTAGTTGGGACAAGCTACTGTTTTATTATTACAGAGAAAAAGGAAATCATTTTTACAAATCAGAATTATTTGGAAAAAATGGAGTCTATGGGAGACTGACTTTTCATAATTCGGCGCTTTCTGGATAACGTGTTTTCGGATAACGGGGTTCCGAATAACGAATCCCATACCTGTACTACACATTGTAAACTGTATTAAAGTAGGGAGGAAAAAGTAGGCAACTGGTAAATAGTTGGATACAGGTATGGGGGCTTTCCGGATAAAGGGTCTTTTCTTAATTTGGATCTCCATAAAATAAATCTACTAAAAATCATTGAAAAATTAATTAAACCCAATAGGATTGTTTTGCCACCCATAAGGATCAAGTACTTTTTTTATCATTACAGAGAAAAAGAAAATCATTTTTACAAATTTGAATTATTTGGTTAAAATGAAGTCTATGGGAGACAAGCTTTCCGTAATTTGGAGCTTTCTGGCTAACGGGTTTTCCATGCCTGTATCTGGCTGCTGCTGCCATATTTTCATGTTGTTTAATTTTTATAGGAATATGTTAGATTATTATATAGATAGGTAAAATCATTTTTATGTACTAGGGCTTCTCAAGCAATGGGGATGAATCCCTTAGGGGAACCTCTAAAGCAATCTACTCATAGATATTATTAAACCTGTACAAATATTGAAATATTTAAATTTATTATGTGAATAACAAATCTGTATAGTGAAAAAAGTACCCGCCCCTATTATAAAATATAAGAATATTATAAGTTATGCTCCGATTATAACAGATGACATCACTAAGCACCGTTTATAAGGATATAATTTACAGGATAGACATGGCTCTTGTGTATTATATATACCCGTATATAAGCCGAGTTTTTCAGCATCCAAAATGTGCTGAAAAAGTCTACCTCGGCTTATACTCGGGTCAGCGGTACCAGACCCGAGTAGCTGAGATTGCAGTCACTTTTAATCATTCCTATACCAACAGTACACTTGGGGAGAGACTGCAATATCCCACAATGCCCTCTGTTGGTTATATGAAAGAATAACAGTGCGCCCTCTGTTGGTTATATGAAAGAATAACAGTGACTGCAATATCACACAGCGCCATCTGTTGGTTGTATGAAAGAATAACAGTGACTGCAATATCACACAGCGCCATCTGTTGGTTGTATGAAAGAATAACAGTGACTGCAATATCACAGCGCCCTCTGTTGGTTATATGAAAGATTAACAGTGACTGCAATATCACACAGCGCCCTCTGTTGGTTATAGGAAAGAATAACAGTGACTGCAATATCACACAGCGCCCTCTGTTGGTTATACGAAAGATTAACAGTGACTGCAATATCACACAGCACCCTCTGCACATGGTAGTGGGGCAGTGGGACAATGCACACAGTAATCCGTTTGGCAATTCTCTGTCACCATCAACTTTGCAAAGAAGTCCGGTTGATCGCTGGGGGGGTCGCTTTGGCAGAATGTGCACTGCTGGGAGACAGGGCTGTAGTTGTGTCTAGGCTTATACTAGAGTCAATAAGTTTTCCCAGTTTTCGTAGGTAAAATTAGGTACCTCGGCTTATACTCGGGTCGGCTTATACTCGAGTATATACGGTACAACATTTGAAGTATCTTTAAAAAAAATTCAGGAAAGTATTTGATGAATCAACTCATTTATCAAACCAGATCAATGTGTCAGTTTGTGAGTTGAACTGACTGCTGTGAGTACTGGTTACTATGGGTGTTAGAGTTCCGCAGCATTGTCCGTCTATAAGTTGGGGTATAGGCTGGCATACTGCTCTGAGTTCTGCTGTCCCTGAACAGCCACTGTTAATGGAACATATAGTTGCTGATACAGATACATGATCTGTTATCCAGTATGCTTGGGACCTGTGTTTTTCTGGATAAGGGATCTTCCTGTAATTTGTATCTCCATACCATGTCTGCTAAACCCAATAGAATTGTTTTGCCTCTAATATAGATTTATTCAACTTAGTTACCATCAAGTCTAAGCTACTGTTTAATTTGTTTTTTAAAGTTAGAATTATTTGCTTAAATGGTCTCAATGGGAGATGGTCTTACCGTAATTCAGAGCTTTTTGGATAACTGGTTTCTGTATAAGGAATCCCATACCTGTTGTTTGGGAAACGCACACTGAAAAAAGAAAAGAAATGTGTAACATAGTAAGTTACATTGAAAAAAGACACACGTAGATCAAGTTCAACCTTTAAAGTCTATATATAACCTGCCTAACTGCTAGTTGATACAGGAAGGCAGAAAAAACCTCATTTGGAGCCTCAGAGGGGGAAAAGTTCCTTCCTGACTCCAAGGGGCAGATTTACTAAAGGGCGAATTGTCACCAGCGACCGCTTTACACACATTGCACCACTTCGCCAGGCGAAAATTCGCTACCACTACGCTAATTCACTAATATGCGAAGCCGCTCCTTGGGCAATGAACGATGGCGACATTTCTCTAGCGTTACTTCGGCAGTGCGAGCATTTCAAAGCGAAGATTCACTACCGTACGGTTGTGCCGACCGAGAATTCGCTAGTGATCTTGCGCTTAGGTCAATTTGCATACGGCGGGTAATTTAAAGTTGTATGGAGGCCTTTATTATAAATGTTGGTGCAAGTGCTTGTAGTTACCACTTTTAATTACAAATGTCCAGGGAACCTTAATAAAGACAAGAGAGTTAATATAATGCCCTACACATGAGCCCACTGTAAAATTAATGTTCCATATGTTATGAAATGTCTGGTTACCCAAAAAAAGTTTGTTAGGACTTTTGCTTCAAAAAAGAAAAGTCGCCAGCGTTTTTGGAACTTTAATGCATTTTCGGCACACAGGATATGATGTAAGTGACAGAAGATTGAGGAAGATCTAGCTCCTTTTTAGCACTTCGCCTGGTCTGAGGTGGCAAAGTCAACTCTGGCGAAAGAGGTAACGTTTAGTGAAATCAGCACTTTAGTAAATTTGCGGAGTAACGATCGTTTGCCAGAGTAAAAAGTCGCCTGGCGATAGAGTGCGAATGAACGCTAGCAGAGAAAGGAGAAAAAATTTTTTACTTCCTTGTTTTGTGACAAAAAGTCACGCGATTTCCCTCCCCGTCCCTAATTTGCATATGCAAATTAGGATTCAGATTTGGTTCGGCCAGGCAGAAGGATTCAGCCAAAACCGAATCCTGCTGAAAAAGGCAGAATCCAGGCTGAATCCATATTTTATGTTTGGGATATCGTAATGGTGCAACTATATAAGGAGCAGACCCAGTAGACACGGGGGAGGCCTGGGGATCATGGGGGCACAGAATGAAGGGTCTGTTTACGCTACATTTTATATAAATCCCAACTCCCCAGGCACTGTTCTGGCTGGGAGTGGGGGAAGTGAATGCGAAGGTTGCTGGTGGGGGCAGATCAAGGGTGGCCGGGCCCCTCCCAAGATTTTTGTGCAGGGGAGCCAGGGCCGTTAAGTTGCACCAATGTATGCGAAAAAGCTGTAAAACAGAAATATTTATTAATATTGCTATATATAAGACACATATTAAGATATACATTTCTGTTGCATAAGTCTTCTATTAAAACATATACAGGTATCGGACATGTTATCCAGCATGCCCTGGACCTGGAGTTTCCAGATAACGTTTTTTTCAGTAATTTGGATCTTCAAATCTTAAAAGAAAATCATGTAAACATTAAATGAACCCAATAGGCTGGTTTTGCCTCCGATAAGGATTAATTATATCTTAGTTTGGATCAAGTACAAGGTACTGTTTTATTACAAAAAAAAGGAAAACATTTTAAAAAGTTGGATTATTTGGATAAAGTGGAGTCTACGAGAGACGGCCTTTCCGTGATTTGAGCTTTCTGGATAACAGATTTCTGGATAACTGATCCCATACCTGTACTAAATAAATGAATAGGTTTTAGTGAGAATTGTTATTAAAGGTGAATTCAACCCATACTAAAAAAAAACCCTCCCCCCCTCCAGCCTACCTGCGCCCCGCATCCCCCCCACCCCAATTTTTTACTTACTCCTCCGTGCAGATTCTGGCCTTGGAGTTCACGGCAGCCATCTTTTTTCTGAAGTTTCAGCGCATTCGGAAATTTCGTGACTTTTGGCGCATGCGCAGTTGTTCGGGACCGGAAGATCACCGGAGAAGAAGAAGATGGCTGCCGTGAATGCTGAGGCCAGAATCTGCACGGAGGGGTGAGTAAAAAATTAGGGGCAGGAGGGAAGGGGTCTACGCAGGTTAGGGTTTTTTTAAACTACAGGTTGAATTCTCCTGTAAGTTGGTATTTGTGTTTGGGGGGGGGAGAATGCATGTTTGCGAATAACCAATAAAAACAATTCTGCCTAATTTCTTTGGTGGGAAGCCCCCCAGCACATTCACGAGCCACCCTACATTCTGACAGCCCATGCACTATATGGCTTGGTAATCATTTCTGCATCAGAGCCACCCTTTTAATTTGTCTCATTGTTACCAATAATGAATGTGAGATTTCAATCAATGGATTCTATAGATTTCCCCCCCCCCCCAATCACGAGGCATGTGGTCAATAGTTCATTTCTTTGTAGATATCCCACATTTAATAAATGGATTGATTGTAAAGACTGGTAACTACGCACAAGCTAATGGGCAAATAGAATGAGGTAAATAGAAACACTAAGGATTATTTTCTTGCTCTTATAATGACATGTGGGGGGGGGGCAGAGTTGTGGGGGCAGCACAGGGAAGGCATACGATTACAGACAGTAATAGTGTTTGTTCCACTGGCCATGCCCCACACAAACCCCCGGGCCAGAAAGTCGTCTCTCTCTCATCTCCCCGATCTAAATGAACGCAGGAAGATATCTGTCCCTGCCGTACTCTTTAAAATGGTAATTTTGTTTTGCGATACGCATAAAATTTGTAGAGGATCTAGATAAGGTTTTTTTTTAGGTACTATAAGACTTCTAAGATTGACTTGTAGCGTGGCAAGTAGATAAAGCTGGATGTGCTCCATCGCTCGCAGGCAGCATTCATCCCCCCTTATGTGCTATGCTCATATGATAAACAACTGCACACTCAATATGAAAGCAGTGCTACTGTTTCTGAGAAGCTATATGTGCCTGAATGTCTCTGATTTTGAACTTGGACAGATAATTCGCTATAGTGAAAGAGAGAGATGGATCTGCTGTGGCACTTGCTGAGCTGCCATCTTGGTTTCAGTTGTGACCAGGCCACTGTCCGTTTGGAGTTTCTATATTCCCTCTGTGTGTGTGTGTATGGGGGCTTCTTCTGGTTCTCCTGCTTTCCTCCAACAGTACAAAAACATTGTGAGTCGCTAAACTGACACTGATGAAACTGACCGGTATGAAATCTGTTATCCGGAAACCCGTTATCCAGAAAGCTCAGAATTACAGAAAAGCGGTCTCCTGTAGACATTTTATCCAAATGTTTTTAAATTGTTTCCTTTTTCTCTAATAATAAAACAGTGCCTTGTACTTGATCCCAACTAAGATATAATTAATCTTTATTAGAGGCAAAACCAGGCTACTGGGTTTATTTAATGTTTACATCTTATTTTAGTACACTTAAGGTATGAAGACCGTGGCGTTACTATAGAGGAAGCAGACCCTGCAGTCACAGGGGAGCCTGGACTGCGGGGTCTGCTTCCTCTATAGCTAATTAGAAAAAAACCCCCACCCCAGCTGCTCTCTCTTATCAGCGAGAAAGGGGGAAGCAAGTCGGGTGAAGTTGGGGTGGGACATGGGTGGGCAGAAGCTGGATGTGGGTGGGGCAGAGGCGGGACAGGAAGTGAGCAGGAGGATAGGGTTCGGAGTGCGCTGGGCCCCTCTGAAGATTTTTTTGCAGGAGGGCCCGGCACACTCTAGTTACGCCACTGTATTAAGATCCAAATCATGGAATGATCCCTTATCCGGAAAACCCAGGTCCCGAGCATTCTGGATAACCGGTTCCATGTGTGTGTGTACTTGTTGCGTTGACTTAATATTGTAAGCTTCACTGAAGTAAGGACAGATTGGAATAACTATTTAAACTTGCTTAAAGTACAGGTATCCAAAAATGCTCAGGATCTGGGGTTTTCTGGATAAGGAAGCTTTCTGTAATTTGGATCTCCATAACTTAAGTCTGCTAAAAAATCAATTAAACATGAAATAAACGCAATAAGATTGTTTTGCTTCCAATAAGGATTAATTATATCTTAGTTGGGATCAAGTACAAGAGACTGATTTATTATTAAAGAGAAAAATAAACCCCTTTTTAAGAATAAAAAGCTAAATAACTCAAAAACCACAAATAATAAAAAAATGAAAACCAGTTGCAAATTGTCTCAGAATCCTAAACCTTGACTCACAGTTGAACAAGCCCTTTAATACACATAACGTTTACGTAATTGGACTGATGCTTTTTTACACATGAATCGTAGCCTAGAATCCAGCACGCGGAATATATGTGATATAATATATGTGATTGCGTGGGAATGTGTGTATTTCATCTCAGATTCCACGCACTTGTGTTTCGAGTGTGCAATTGTGTGTGTGTGTGTGTGTGTGTGTAACACGCATGTGCCAGTCAATCAAAGCCATTGTTTTTATAAAGTTGTAATCTGGTATTGCCATAATGGAAAAAGAGCTTGCGAGCACATGTGTATGAATGGAATCATTGCACAGTTAATGGGAGATTTATGACTGATAAAATCCGTACAGAACATCAAGTGGCAGAGACCGAGTTTTTTTTCATTTTAATACGAGAGCCAAGTCTTGCATTAGGGCGCTGCAGAAGCCTGTGTAGGAAATCAACGGCACCCGAGGGAGCGAGCAGCATTCTGTTAGGTTGAAGGGCCTTTAATAAGCACATAGCCTAATAGCAGTTTAGATGGAGTGTGTGTAAAAGCTAATCTTATCCTCTGATTCTGTAATAACTTATGCAGAGTAACACAAAACAGTTATGATGTGTTGGCACTGCAGCTTTTAATAGTTGACTTTTTAAATTAAAAGATAAGTTTGCTGAGTGACTTTCTCGGATTCGCTTAAGGAAAGCCCATAAAACATCTTGCAGGTTTAACAACCCCATGCAGCAGCCGACATGAAGTTTTTTTCTTTCTCTCTCTCTCTCTCTCTCTCTTCAATGGCAATAACAGATAAAATACACATCTACAATCTTGCTTACTGATTGAGGCGCAGCTTAGTCAGTCCACCCCCCACCAGAAGTGATATTGAAAATATCCCCGGCTCAATAAAACAGAAAATGGAACTTACGACGGATAATATTTTGTCGCTCTCGCTTTCACGGGTATCAGCAAGTTTTATCTATGATTATAAAGCCGCAAACACTTGCATGTTTATTCCCCCTGAAATGGAACCAAGGTTTCATCCACCTCTGCATCACTCTTTAATGTGCGAATGAATTAGTGGGATATTTTCTTTTTTTTCTTTTTTTTGCCAGTTCCTGAATTTACAAAAAAAACAAACTGCTATAACAGTGCGCTTTTAAGTGTTTTATTTTTAATGATCTTTGTTTAACTGTGAGAGACATCACCTGGGTGTAAATGAAACACCGCCTAATAAAAAGGGAAAACATTTGTTCGACTCCTCCGTCTGAAAGGGAAAAACTGCCAGGCTGCGGGCGAAGTTGACTTCCTGAGCCGTACACTAGATGGCAGTTTTGCCTTATGTTTCAGGCATTCGACACCAAGGAACAGGAAAGTCCATCAGTGTTTAGTCTGCACTCAGAGGGTCTCTGCATGGCCAGTGTAGACCCTGTGGACTTCCTGGAACATGTGTTAGCAATTTAGCTACAGACATTTATTTCTTTGTTTTACTGCCTGGCTGTTTGAGAAAGTGTTGGTGCTGGGTTATGGGCTGTCTGGATCATGTCAGAGGCCATGGGGATCAAGTTCATGTGACAGGCTAGACTAAGGAAGGATGAATTTGGAGGAGGTAAGAAAGTTGACCCTCCCTTTATACAGTGGGGGGAAAAAAAGAAAAAAAAAAAAACCTCACTCGCTGTCTGTGGTGTAAAGCCGGGACGACTGGGCGTTTTTTACTTTTAATACAGCTGAACAAACAAAACACTTTGCCCATTTAAAGTTTTCATATTTCATCACTGAGAGCCAAAGCATTCCTCAAAATAAATTCTGATACTTCATCATCATCCTCCTCATTGTTTTATATTATTATTTTTTTTTCCTTTTGTCTTTCCTTACCCTTTTAGCTCCATCGAGACGAGGGGACCTAGAGATCCTTGCTTATTGCATGCTGTTCTGGTTATGCGGGAGTCTGCCATGGGATGACAACCTGACAAATCCTACTGCTGTTCAAGATTTAAAAGCAAAGTAAACCTATTTTTTTTTTGTTTATCTTTTTAACTTTTACTGAAATAAAAAAACACTTTTAGCAGGTGGGATTTGGATTCATGACAAAGAGTTACACCAACAGCTGTATTGTTAAAGAACTACAATCTCATCCGACAGGTGATCAATGAAAACATGACATATACAGTTATGGCTCCGTTATCCAGAATGCTCAGGACCTGGGGCCTTCCAGATAAGGGATCTTTATGTAATTTGGATCTCCATACCTTAAGGGTAGTGGCAGATGCTGGGTGACTAATCACCCCTACTTCGGACGACTAATCTCCCAAAATGCCTTCCCACCGTCAAGAATACGAATCATCGACGGGATGGCATACATTTCCGAAGTTGCCTCACGAGGAAACTTTGGGCGGCTTCAGAAATCCGAAGCGATTCTTATGCCATCCCACTGGCGATTCGTATTCTTGCCGACGGGAAGGCATTTGGGGAGATTAGTCGCGGGGCGACTAATCTCCCCATCTGCCGCTACTCTAAAGGTGGCCATACACGGGCCGAATTATGATGCCGACAGACCGTGTCGGCAGCTTATTGGCCCGTGTATGGGGCCCCCCGACGGGCTTCACCGATCGAGATCTGGCTAAAAGTCGGCCAGATCTCGATCGGATGGGACAAAAAAATCCCGTCGGATCGCGGCCGCATCTATTCGGATGTGATCGGGCCCACGATCGGATCAGCCAGAAATTGCCCACCTCAAGGTGGGCATATCGGGGAGAGATCCACTTGTTTGACGGCATCGCCAAACGAGCGGATCTCTCAGTGTATGGGCACCTTTTGTCTGTTTAAAAAACCTGTATACTTTAAATAAACTCAATAGGATTGTTTTGCCTCCAATAGGATGGATCAAGTACAAGTACTGTTTTATTATTACAGAGAAAAAAGAAAATCATTTCTCAAAATCTTAATTATTTGGATAAAATGGAGTCTATGGGAGGGCTGCCTTTCTGTAATATGGAGCTTTTTGCATAACTGGTTTCCGGTTATACCTGTATTCTTATAAGTGACAGATTCTGGGTCCGTTATCCAGTTCTTAAAATCAAATCACTTTTTACATTTAACATCACTAAGAAAGAAACAAACATAACACTTTCTAACTGATTAATAGTGAATAAAGTAGCAATGCTTTCCACTTATTACCTGTATAGTATGAAATGAAATAATGAAAAGCCATCCTTTCCTCTACCCCCCCTATGCAATTTTAAAATATATTTATAATCTTGCAAACACTTTGCTAAAATGTCAGCTCACCAATGCCCCAAGTAATCTCTGCATAAACTGTGTTGTGAATGTTTGTATTATGGATATACAGGTAAGGGATCCATTATCCGGAAACCCCTTTACTCAGAAAGATCCGAATAATGGGAAGGCCGTCTCCCATAGACTCCATTTTAATCAAATAATTGAGATTTTTAAAAATAATTTCCTTTTTCTCTGTAATAATAAAACAGTACATTGTCCTTGATCCAAACTAAGATATAATTAATTCTTAATGGAAGCAGAACCAGATTATTGGGTTTATTTAATGTTTACATGATTTTCTAGTAGACTTAAGGTATGCAGATCAAAATGACAGAAAGATCTGTTATCTGGAAACCCCCAGGTTCCGAGCATTCTGGATAATAGGACCTGTATTTGGCACCATGTTTTGTTATGGTGTTAAGAAGTATGAGCATATTTTTCAGTATATACAGGGAATATACATCTATCCTCCAAAATAAGCAGCTCCACTATTTTAGCTCCACTATCTTTACTTTGTACTATCATTTATATTTGTATATCACTTTTTTTATTTTTTACCCTTAAACTTGTATTTGATTATTGCTCATAGAAAGCAACATTTTTAAATTCTAATTCCTCAGTCATTAAGCTTAATCAGGTAAGAAGGGAGTCTAAGGTTTCTCGTGGCTGCAGCAGCCCCTGATGAAATTTCAGCTCCGTTCATGTGAGACGGGCCCAATACTGAAGACGTATAATTAATAGCTGAAGTAATTGCTCGAGTGCATCATGTCAAGTAAGATAAGTGAAAGGGTTAATTCTTCTTCTTCAAGTCTCCCCCTCGCTCCTCAGCGAGGTCAGGTGGAGTGGTTGAATGTGGAATTTATTCCGATGGTTAAAAGGAAAGTTTTTAATTCTGCCAGGATTTCATCCAGAAAATGTGCGAAATTAATAGTAGAAATGAAACTTGAAAAGATTAACCTTTTTTTCCCCCATTGTTGTTTATATGGCTTAAAAAATGGTAATCTCAACATTAAATGCACTGAGTTAGAAGAATTAGAATTACGCCTTCTGCTTTGTTCTTATTATGTATGAATATAAGCCTCTTACCATGAATAATACATACGCGGATATAAAAGTGAATATCATCCGAAAGGGAAAGGGATAAAGTCTGCGCAAAAAAAGTTAACATGGTGAAAAAATAGGAGTAACCCCTTAGGGACAGATATACTGTAAAGCATTGTAGCGCTACAGCATTGGCGCTGCCCGGGCACCCAGAGGGCTAGTAATAATGCAAAATAATGTTCTGCTCTTCTTACTGGGTGTATATCAGTGAAAGGGAAGCTGCAAAATCTTGGTTACAGTCATTGATGTCTCGCTTTCTGATTGTGTGCTGAGCAAGTCCAGTCGGAGGTAAAAATAGTCATTGAAATAGATTAACTTCCTTTAGGGTAATGAATCTGTTATTCAGAATGCTCAGGACCTGGGGTTTCCCGGATAACAGAGATTTTTGTCATTTGGATCTTAAGGGGGTTATTTATGAAAAGTTGAGTTGTAAAAGCTCAAAAAATTTGATTTTTTTTTGCTAGAAAACTCACATTTTTAAAGGAAAAAAAACTTTTTTTTTTTTTAGAGATTTATTAAACTCTGATGGATCTGAAAATCCGCCATCTCAGACATGTCGAGGCCCGTATAAGCCAATGGGAAAGGCATCTATCCCAAATTGAAGTTATGGTAGTCTGCGCAGGGTTTAGCCCAAAAATCTGACTTTTTTTCTGGGGTTTTGGAAAAAATTCGGGAAAAGTATGAAAAATGTGTCCGATTATGTTTTTTCACGATCCAATTAAATCGAGTTGTTTTATTAATAAATAAGCTAAAATCCACCATGGGAGTTTAGTAGAGCTTTTTTTATTAAAATGAGATAAATTCAGATTTTAGTAAATAGCCCCCTAAGTCTACTAGAGAATCATGTAAACAATAAATAAACCCAATAGGCTGGTTTTGCTTCCAATAAGGATTAATTATATCTTAGTTTGGATCAAGTACAAGCTACTGTTTTATTATTACAGAGAAAAAGGAAAATATTTTTAAAAAGTTGGATTATTTGAATTAAATGGAGTCTATGGGAGATCGGCTTTCTGTAATTCGAAGCTTTTCTGGATAAGGGATCCCATATTTGTATATGTTGTGGTGATATATCCGAGTGTACTAATTTATTATTAACTCATAAAATAAAATATTTGATATCAGTAGTGAGGTTCTGTGGTCTAAATTAATAGCTTCATAATCAAAAAGTGCAACAGCTTAGGTTAAGGTGCAGCCCTTTAGCCCCATTTACTTCCTGTGTGCGTCATAAGCAGCCTTCCTCCTCGCACGGAGCAAATTGCACGCTTGATGTGCTGCAAAACACATGGACTGCTCCGAAGGAACCAGGAAAAGAAGTTAAGAATGATGAGATCAAGGGCTGATGGCACACATGATGCTTTTCAATCAGGCTCATCGCCTCCGCTTATATTTATTAATACAAAACAGTGAAAACTTCCGATACATTCACTTTTCAGACGAAAAGATCATATTTGGACTAAAAAGTGACTGTAACGGAGGCTTTTGCCAATCAACGAGAAGCTGAGTGTTGATTTTAGCTTTGTAATGCACTTTCATTGCATTTCTGTACCATTTTCAAGATAAAATACCTTCTCTTTCCTCTATAGTTAAAAAACATGGTGCTACAATCCTCTTTCAAGTGAAGGCCGGCTGCACTCTTGTCTATTGAGCAGAGCATCAGCCAATGGGAAGTAAGCAGGCGTTTCTGTGTGACCTTACCTGCAGTAACCAACGCCTGCTCATTTCCCATTAGCTGCCTGGCCCTCAAAAGAAAGTATATCCCAACGTCTGCTTATAAAACCTGCAAGTGAAAGAAGAGGCCTTTTGTATCTTAATAAAAATTGTATGGAAAAGAAATAATTAAGGTACATTACAAAATGGCTTGTTTTGCGCTTTAGTTGAGTGCTAGTGCACTTTCACTCAATACTTACAGTAACACAACATATATTGGTCACATGTCCACTGATCCCTTTATTTGGTTAGTTAGGGCAGAGCCAGCCAGATTTGGAAACCCTATTATACATACAAAGGACAAGTGTGTAAAAAACCGGAAGTGTATTTTGAAAAAAAAACAACAACGCGTCATAAAACAGTAAGCCCTGCATATTTTAATGCCTAAAAGGTGCACTTAAAGGCAGGGCCGGAACTAGGGGTAGGCAGAAGAGGCAGCTGCCTAGGGCGCAACGATTGGGGGGGCGCTGGGTAGCTACCTCTTCTGCCTACCCCTAGACCAGACCTGTCACTAGACCTGTGCCCCTGAATGCTGCTTCTGTGTATGCTCGTATGGAAAGTGGTACTGCGCATGCGAGCGCTGATACCGCGCATGCGCACGCGAGCGCTGATACCGCGCATGCGCACGCGAGCGCTGATACCGCGCATGCGCACGCTGATACCGCGCATGCGCACGCGAGCGCTGATACCGCGCATGCGCACGCGAGCGCTACTGATGCGCATGCGCACACGAGCGCTACTAATGCGCATGCGAGCGCTACTGATGCACATGCGAACACGAGCGCTACTAATGCGCATGCGGGCCCTGCTGCGGAGAGACGGAGATGGGGGGCGAGCTATCAGGCTGGGCTGCCTAGGGCGCCCGGCCGGATAGGCCCGCCTCTGCTTAAAGGATAAGTAAATCTTTCAAATAAATTAATGTAAAATTGATGAGAGTGCTATTCTAAGCACTTTTATCTTTTACATTCATTATTTATTTTCTTTTTATTCCAAGATATTAAGGGATATATATACTGTTAATATTAAAGAATTGTGTTACAACAGTGCCACCTGCTGGTCATTTTCCCACCATTCTGACCTCCAAGTAGTCAAGGAAGTTGTCAGGAGAAAGAAGGAGGCTGCTCTGATGTTCTTCTGCTTAGGAAAACAATTAGAAACCTTCATTAAATCAGAGCAGCCTCTTTCTTTCTCCAGACAACTTCCTTGACTACTGGTTGGTCAGAATGGTGGGAAAATGACCAGCAGGTGTCGCTGTTGGAACAAAACGCATTCATATTAACAGTACACGTATCCCTTAATATCTTGGAATAAAAAGAAAAAAAATTATGAATGTAAAAGTGCTTAGAATAGCACGCTCGGCAATTTTACATTCACTTATTATAAAGGTTTACTTACCCTACCTCATTAGGACCTTTTTCAGGATACTTTTTCAAGGATACAAGGACAAAATGTGTGTGTTTATATATATATATATATATATATATATATATATATATATATATATATATATATATATATATATATATATATATAAAATATGCAAGTAAGATCTGCACTCACAGCTCTTAAAAATGTATAAAAGTTTTATTGCAAAGGGCTAACGTTTCGGCCTCCTCTGAGGCCTTTTTCAAAGTATATAATACATAATACACACACATTAAATACCCAGATTGGCAGGAAAAAACAGGCCAACTTGAAATTGACATGTCCACTTAATCATCAGAAAGCGACTGCTACTTAGATGTCACATGTTATACAATTTTCACATAATAATTTACCACAGAAAAAATAACATAAATTACGAAAAAATATTTGATACTAGTTAAAACCAAGATACTGTGCAACAATGTTCTTAACTTCCTTTTCCATTACCATGACATTTATATTGTTATCTATGTTGCACATTGTATCGTGTTTTTGAACAGAGGTGGAAGGTCTGCACTGGGGCTCCCTCTATATTAATTAAATGAATAAACATATTCGTATCCTTATAGAGTTTAAAGTCCCTATAAAATAAAATTGTCTGCAGTACTCTGCACTTGTTAACCCCCACTTCGGCTGTGTGAATAACTCACTCAGTGTAACTGTCAACCACTAAATATTATCTAATCACTCCTATATATATGTATATGTGTGTGTGTGTGTGTATATATATATATATATATATATATATATATATATATATATATATATATATATATATATATATATATATATATATATATATATATAAAACTGCGCACCCCAATTATATGTGAAAGAAGATTTTGCCTTAGAGTGCAGATACTCATCAGACTCATCAGTCCTATGCTCAATTTTCATCTGATTCATTAAGAATTCAATTGCTTCATTATACATTTTACACAGGGACTAAGTTTTACCTGCAACTTAGTAGCTGCTTTCAAAGTAAAACTCACAAACTTGGCTGCCCTTTTATTAGACACCAGTGGGATAATGGGTTGAGTGCAGAGGACTCTTGTATTTGTCTATAGGTATTTTGTGGTCACAGCCTCATTGCACCCCCGCCTAATGGTTTTAAAAATTAGTGATGAGCACAACTTTCCCTTGTTTGTTATAGTTTATACAGGAGCAGTGACCAGCTCCATGTTGTAGCTCCCACCCTTCCCAACTATAGTCAGGTGATCCCACTGGTGTCTAAGTTTTAGTGAGTCGTGTGACAAAAATGACATCACTACTTACTACGGATGACATCACTAGTCGCCGTTTATAAGGATATCATTTACAGGATATTCATGGCTTTTGTGTATAACATACCTGTATATATAATACACAACAGCCATGAATATCTTGTAAATGATATCCTTATAAACGTTGAGTACTGATGTCATCAGTGATTAACGGTGAGTAGTGATGTCATTTCTGTTACTAGACTCACTGAAACTTGTGTATTATAATAAAGCACCCCCTGTTGCAATATATATATATATATATATACACACACATTGTATATATAAAATCATTGTTAAGTAGATGGTGCACATATGTTCTTTTGTGTATACAGTAGCCAGTGGACTTTATGAACTCTCATGCATGATATATAGTGTGCATTAAACATTATTTCCCAGCAGAGCAAAACATGTATTAAATATTTTCAGTTTTAACAGGTCGTGGAATGTTTAATATATTCCCTGTATTTTATGAATGGGAGAAGTAACACTTACGTATAGGCAGAAGGTTTGTATTTTAGCTACAAAGTGATTGTTGCATTAGTCCCAGATATAGTTACAGGGCTGCATTACTGTGTATCTGAATTCATACTGGATATACAGAGATCAACCCCACTTATTACTTATCTACTGAAAAGGAATATGAGAAGTGGAAGCTTCAATGGAAAAAAAGGAATGTTATCCCATTATCTTGTAATATTTTTATGACTTGGAATAAATGTTGGACAGGACAGAGAAACTTATTTCATGAAAATGAAATGCAATATAAATAGGGTAAATGGTGAATTTCATATATATTAAAGTCCAACTATTTTTGGGAGATATGATTTCATATTTTCTAGCATTATGTCATTTACTTGTATTCAGAAACACGAGGGGCGGTTGGCTTTTAGGTGTCTCCACTCCCTTCTTTGTGTGTCATTGAGATGGGCAAGTTAAAGGGGAACTATCGAGAAAACGAAAATTTAATATAAGCTTCCTCATACTGAAGTAACAAACTTTCTTAATACAATCCATTAAATATTCTGCATTCTAGCTTGAATCTGAAAATACACATCT
Organism: Xenopus laevis; assembly: GCF_017654675.1. Lineage (NCBI taxonomy): Eukaryota > Metazoa > Chordata > Amphibia > Anura > Pipidae > Xenopus > Xenopus laevis. Next base: position 33,941,535 of record NC_054379.1, on the reverse strand, counting down.
AAACCCTGTCGAGGTCATGTAGAAGTTAATGGCAGAGTTCCCTTGAACCATTTGAAGATGTTTGTAGCCTTCATGATGTTTCACACAAAAACTTGAAAGAAAGTTGTGAGTTCAGCCGAGGTTTAATAAAGCTCCCATAACTCTAAAAGTCAACCTTTTTATAAATAATCACCTAAAAGTGGTTTTATCAAGTATAAATGAAAAGTCCCATCTGCCAAAATAAACTAAACTCTCTACCCCCATCAATGTCGTGTCCTGTTATAACGTTACATCATGCTGATGATGATACAGGTATGGGACCTCATACCTTTAATCAACTAGAAAATCATGTAAACATTAACTAAACCCAATAGGCTGGTTTTGTTTCCAATAAGGATTAATTATATCTTAGTTGGGATCAAGTACAAGCTATCAAACATTAAAGAAATTGGTGCACTATGCCAGTAACTGTACTATTATAAATCAAAAAAATGTCCAAAACGATTAAATGAAAGGAGAAAGATACTCACAGTTCACCCCAGTCCATGCGTGCAAAAATCTGGAACAGCAAAAACCAAAATTATAATTAAAAATTCAAATCATTTATTAGGACATGCAGATGACCGCCTAACTCGTTTCGTGCCTACTGGGGCAATACTCATAGGCGGTCATCTGCATGTCCTAATAAATTATTCGAATTTTTAACTATAATTTTGGTCTTTACTTTTTGGGAAAACTCACAACCTTTTGCTGATCACGTACAAGCTACTGTTTTATTATATATATCAATTTTTAAAAAGTTGGATTATTTGGATAAAATGGAGTCTATGGGAGACGGGCTTTCCGTAATTCGGTTCTTTCTGGATAATGAGTTTCTGGATAAAGGATCCCATACCTGTGTGTGTATACAGTATATATGTGTATACTGTGTATATATATATATATATATATATATATATATATATATATATATGAGAGCTGCATAACACCCCTTTAATTTCTATAAAAATTATTGATCAGAACTTTTTTTCCTTTCTCATTTCAGACTCCTGAGCAATCTCCCTGATTCTGTAGTGGAATGGACAGCTGGCGAGGACGGATCCTGTAAGATTAAACTCGATACAGTTCAGATCAATGTGTTGTTTTAAGGCACGGTGCAGATTGTTTAACCACTCGGGTGCCTGAGAGAACTCTCACATCAAGCCGGCCTTCCTATGCGTCAGGCAGCAATGTTTCACTTTAACAGTAACCTTTATCAGATAAGGGAATGTAACTGCTCAGAGGAGTGCCTATAATGAACTGTAACTGTTCTCCATTCATTCTGCGACAATTCAGCAGCAATGCTCATAGATATCTCATGAAGCATATTATTTTCTTTTTCACAAGTGGAAAAGGATATCAAAAATAATGGCTGGGTTTGATTGAGAGTCATAAAGGCAGGTGATTAGAGCCAGTGTTCTTGGGAGAAATGTCAAATATTATCACCCATTAAATAATCTAGTCACTAAAACCTGCACGCGCCCAATAAACATGCAATATTAAGTTAATTTGTGTTTGGCAATCAGAGATGTGATCATTCCTGCGACGCCGTCCTCCCCTCCCCATCAAATGAAAAGGCCAAATGCAAATAGAAGCGTGTTACAGTAATGTCACGGCAAAGGCCCCGTGTGCTCCTGTCACGGCTACCAAACGCCAACACAACAGCAGAGCAGCCCATCCCCTACATAAACAACAATTACACATAGAACTCAGCTCCCAGTTTATAGGTACAGCTATGGGACCTGTTATCCAGAATGCTCGGGACCTGGGGTTTGCTGGATAATTGATCTTTCTGTAATTTGGCTATTCATACCTTAAGTCTACTAGAAAATCATCCAAACATTAAATAGGCTGGTTTTGCTTCCAATAAGGATTTAATTATATCTTAGTTGGGATCAAATGGAGTCTATGGGAGCTGGTCTTTCAGTAATTCAGAGCTTTCTGGATAACAGGTTGGAATTGGTCTGCTTTAGCCTGACAAATACTTAAAAGGGATACTGTCATGGGAAAAAAAAATTTCAAAATACATCAGTTAATAGAATTCTGCACTGAAAACCGTTTTTCAAAAGGGCAAACAGATTTTTTTATATTTAATTTTAAAATCTGACATGGGGCTAAACATATTGTCAGTTTCCCAACTGCCCCCAGTCATGTGACTTGTGCTCTGATAAACTTCAGTCACTCTTTACTGCTGTACTGCAAGATGGAGTTATCTCCCCCCCCAGCAGCCTAACAAGATAACAGCTGCCTGGTAGATCTAAGAACAGCACTTAATAGTAAAATCCAGGTCCCAATGCGACACATTCAGTTACATTGAGTAGGAGAAACGACAGTCTGCCAGAAAGCAGTTCCATAGTGCAGCACTGGCTCTTTCTGAAAGCACATGACCAGGCAAAATGACCTGAGATGGCCCTACACACCAATATTACAACTAAAAGAATACACTCATTGATTCAGGAATTAAATTTTATATTGTACAGTTGATAAATTGATAAATGAGCAAAATTAACATTTCCGAAAATTTAAAGTCAGACTTTTCCCAAACGTTGGAAGAAAGGTTAAGTCATGGGAATTGTCAGAAATCCCAGTTAGTCCTTTGATAAATCAGACCCTTTGGGGCAGATGTTTTATGACCAAACTTGGCTTGTGAGCTGCAGGTCGGGGACTATCATTCTGTAATAATTTACTTTTCTGCATCTTTAGATGAAATTGCCATGTTTATGAAAGAAATTTGCCATTTAGCATATGACGCAAAGCCAGATTATGGAGCCCTGAAGAGAATCCTTTCAAATCCTCTGGCCTCCAGTGGAACAGACCGTAATTTCACTTTGACTTCCAACCCAGTGATATCCCAGCCAAGAAGACGTCCCATGACTTCCAAAGCAACAGTATGTCCAGAAACACAGTGTGCCTATTATTATTTGCTTTACTTAGGCAATTCTTCCCCACCTTGTATTTCAGCCTATTCTATGTGGTAGTTGGGTGCCTCTGCTAGAGCTAGCCTATTGTATATTCATCCGCCATCATATACTTTCACTCCATTCATTCATGTGGAATTTCTACCTCCCCCAAATCTCCCAAAACATCAGCCATGTACCATATTGACATAACTAAAGGGGTGGTTCAACTTTCAGTTAGGTATTAGGGGGTTATTTATTATAGTCCGAATGTCAAAACCTCAAAAAATTCCAGTTTTTTTTTAACTATGAAATCCAAATTTTTTGTGAAAAAAAAAAAAAACTACAATTTTTCAAGATTTATTATACCCCGAGGTTGGAAAAAGTCTAAATCGGAAAACCCAGCATCTCAGACCCGCCGAGGTTGTATATAAGTCAATGGGAGAGGTCCCTTCGTTATCCTGATCTGCTCTGGGGTTTGTGTAATAATCCGAATTTTGTGGTTTTCAGGCTGAATTTTTGGACGATTATTCGAGTTTTTTTCCGAACTGGAATTTTTCACGAAAATGGATTAATAAATAAGGGGAAATAACCCGTGCGGATTTGGTCAGAGTATATTTTAGAAAATAATCTGATAAATTCGGATTTTGATAAATAACCCCTTTAGTATGTCATATAATGGCTAATTTTAAGCAACCTTTCAAATGACTGCCATAGTTTTTTTTAATTATTTGCCTTCTTCTTCAGACTCTTTACAGATTTCAAATGGGGGTCACTGACCCCATCTAAAAAGAAATGCTCTGTAAGGCTACAAATGTATTGTTATCGGTACTTTTTATTACTCATCTTTCTATTCAGGCCTCTCCTATTCATATTCCAGTCTCCTATTCAAATCAGTGCTTGGTTGTTAGGGTAATTTGAATCCTAGCAACCAGATTGCTGGAACTGCAAACTGGAGAGAATAAAAAGCTAAATAACTCAAAAACCACAAATAATTAAAAATGAAAACCAACTGCAAATTATCTCAGAATATCCCTCTCTACATCATACTAAAAGTTCATTTAAAGCCCTTATACAAGTCTTTAGCAAGAGGTGCTACTGGTAAAGGTCAAAAAAGTTGCATCAGAAGGTAAATGTAGAGATGAAAATAATGCTTTATAATTCTCATATTTTTCATATTAATTGGACTCCTTGATAGAAAAACTCACAGATGAATGAGTTGTGGTTTTACGAATAAGAATTTGAACTGCAAAGTTTTCTGGATTATTTGCCAGCAAAAAGTCAATAATAAATCCAGAAGTGGTTTTTAAATGACACGGCCCAACCTTTATCTCTGATAATTCAAAATTCAGTCCTGCGATTTGAATTTCTAAAATTCTAGATGAAACGTACCCTTTATCAGGGTTTTAAGAGTTAACAGATCAGCATCCATTGATACTAAGCATTTTATTCCAGGGTAATTGCAGGCAATTGTGAAGTTCTGTGGGTTTTTTCCCCCAGCTGCAGTTGTTTTGTGCATGCTGAACTGATGTAACATGCAGCCATGCATCTAAATGAATTGCTAATTAGCTATGCAGGATGTGGATTCCATATGTGGCCGCTATGAGAGGGCTGGGGTGGCAACCCTATGTCCAGATGGTGTTATTTCAGGAATGCAGCACTGACTGCAGCATAATGGTGGTGGCACACGCTGCTACTTGGGAAGATTAGCCCCCATCGCCTCATCTTCCGCCGACTAATCTCCCTGAAATGCCTTTCCGCCGGATAGAATGTAAATCGCTGGCGAAATGGCACTCGGAAAGCTTCGTTTTTCAAAGTCGCCCAAAGTTGCCTCACAAGGAAACTTCGGGCGAGATTAGTTGCCCAAACAAGAGGTGACTTGTTGCTGGGGGACTGATCTCTGCAAGTATCAGCGTGTGCCACCACCCGTAGGGGCATATTTATCAAGGGTCGAATTTCGAATTGAAAAAACGTTGAAATTTGGATTCAAAAAGACCAACCGAAATTAAGTTGAATTTTTTTTTTTTGTCGAATAGGTCCATATTCGGCCAAATTAGAATCGTATGAATCAAGGGAACAGCGCATTCAATCGAATTTGATTCAAAGTTTGTCCCCCCAAAAAACTTGGATTTTTCAAAGTCCACCAATTGACTCCAAATAGGTTCTAGGAGGTCCCCCCATAGGCTAAAACAGCAATTCGGCAGGTTTTAAATGGCGAATGGTCGAAGTCGAATTTTTGAAGAGACAGTACATGATAAATTTCGATAGTCACATTTTTTTCAAATTGAATTTGGACTATTCCCCTAGTCAATGTATACAAAAAAATAGCTCGAAATTCGAATTTTTTTTTTATTCGAAAATTCACCTCGACCTTTGATAAATCTGCACCCTAGTGTCTGAGCAAGTTGCTTGAGGCTATGTTTTTCTTACCCATACTAGCTTTAAATGTCCATGAATTTAGCATCTGAAAAGCATGGGCACAGCTAACAGCCGCCATACTAGATTCATTGACATCATTCTTCATCATCAAATAACTTTGCACACGTCTGCCTATCCCATACAGGCAGATGGGTCTCCAATGTTTTTTTACCCTTGAGCCACATTCAAATGTAAAAAAAAAATCAGAGAACAATATAAGCATGAAAATAGTTCCTGTAGGTGCCAAATAAGGGCAGTGATTGGCTATTTGGTAGCCCAATGTGGACTGGCAGCCTACAGGAGACTCTACTTGGAAGTACACCTGGTTTGTATGGAACCAAAACTTCAAGCCAGGAATTCAAAAATGAGCACCTGCTTTGAGGCCACTGAGAGCAACATCCAAGGCAAGATGTTGTTCCCCACTGCCCTAACACTTAAAGGAAAACTATACCCCAAAATGAATATTTAAGCAACAGACAGTTTATATCATATTAAGTGACATATTAAAGAATATTACCAAACTGGAATATATATTTAAGTAAATTTTGCCCTTTTACATCTCTTACCTTGAACCACCATTTTGTGATGGTCTGTGTGCTGCCTCAGAGATCACCTGACCAGAAATACTGCAGCTCTAACTGTAACAGGAAGAAGTGGGGAAGCAAAAGACAGAACTCTCTCTAATTGGCTCATGTGACCTAACAAGGATAGTTTGTTTGTGTGCACCGCAAATCCTACAATCCCAGGGGCCGACCCTTATTTTTTTACTAAAAAAGTATGTTATGAAAATGGTTTATTTACATGAAGCAGCATTTTACTCAATAAGTGCAAATATCTTTTTTATAGAGACCTACTTTGTTCAGGGGTATAGTTTTCCTTTAAGCATCTCCTCTTGCAGTGCTAACGTATTTACTGTAGCGATACTATTAATTCTGCACATAAGTGTATAGAAACACAGACTTCAGTGGATATGGCACAGCCCAATTTGTTGAAATTGGCCTCTTTCAGTCTAAGCTCCAGGGGAATGCTTTGCTCACTAAGGAAGATTTTTTTTTAAAGCTGAATATAATTCATTCTGGGGATTTCCTTACTCTTCAAAGGTGTTATTTACCTTTAAATTAACTTTTAATATAATGTACAGAGTGATATTCTGAGACCATTTGCAGTAGCTTATCTTTTTATAAAATTTGTGGTTTTTGAGTTATTTCGCTTTTTATTCAGCGGCTCTCCAGTTTACAGTTTCAGCCATCTAGTTGCTAGGGTCCAAATGACCCTGATTTGAATAAGAGACTGGAATATGAATGGGAGAGGCCTGAATAGAAAGAGGAGTAATAAAAAGTAGCAATGACAATAAAGGTGTAGCCTTGCAGGTAATTTGTTTATGATGGGGTCAGTGACCCCCATTTGAAAGCTGGAAAGAATCAGAAGAAGGAAAATAATTCAAAAACTATAAACATAAATCCTGAAGACCAGTTGAAGAGTTGCTTAGAATTGGCCATTCTATAACATACACAAAGTTGAACCACAACTTTAAAAACAGCTGTGAGCCCCTATTCCTGCTCATGCCCCTACAGGCAATGTTTAGTTCTTTTGCTAGGGGTCTCTCTACAGCCACCCGAACCCCCCAATCCTCTAAAGTAAATACTGAAAATAAAATACATCGGATTTCATTGGTCTCGGGTTCTTCCAACAGACACATATCAAGAAGAGAGATTCAGGAGACACCGACTCGCCATTCAGGGATTTGGAAGAGTTTGAGGAGACAAAAATCCAGGGGACAAAACTGAAATCGGTAAACTCACAAGACAAATACATTTGCTGCGTAAAGAAGTTTGATCTTGTTGCACCTGAAATTTAAACACTTGTCGCTGTACTACCAATGTCAGGCTACTTTTCACCCCGGGCCCAGCAGCCCCATTAAAATGCAAAAAAATCCTGATCACCATTCGCATTGGTAAATTCTCTTGTATCTGTAATTACGTTTTTTAATCATCTAGTTTAGAGAACTACGGGGCAGTGGGTCGGGTTTAGATTCCCTTAAAGGAAAACTATACCCCCAAAAAGAACACTTAAGCAACAGATCGTTTACATCATATTAAGCGGCATATTAAATTGGAATATATATTTAAGTAAATCTTGCCCTTTTACATCTCTTGCCTCAAACCACCATTTTGTGATGGTCTGTGTGCTGCCTCAGAGATCACCTGACCAGAAATACTGCAGCTCTAACTGTAACAGGAAGAAGTGTTGAAGCAAAAGACAGAACTCTGTCTGTTAATTGGCTCATGTGACCTAACATGTATAGTTTGTTTGTGTGCACCGTGAATCGTACGATCCCAGGGGGCGACCCTTATTTTTTTAAAATGGCAGTTTTCTATTTATGATTACCCAATGGCACATACTACTAAAAAAGTATATTATTATGAAAATGGTTTATTGACATGAAGCAGGGTTTTACACATGAGATGTTCTATGCGAAATCTTTATATAGAGACCTACATTGTTCGGGGGGTATAATTTTCCTTTAAAGTGTTAATTCACCTTTGAATTAACTTTCGTTATGATGTAGGAATATGAATAGGAGAGGGCCTGAATAGAAAGATAAAAAGTAAAAAGAACAGTAAAATTAGCATCACAGAGCAATCTTTTTGGCTGCGGGGGTCAATGACCCCTATTTGAAAGCTGGGAAGTGGCAGAAGAGAAAGGAAGAACTATAACAAATAATGAAATCCAATTACAGGTAAGGGATCCGTTATGCAGAAACCTGTTATCCAGAAAGCTCTGAAATACAGAAAGTCCGTCTCCCATAGATTCCATTTAAAACAAATAATCCAAATTGTTAAAATTGATTTCCTCTTTTCTGTAATATTAAAACAGTAGCTTGTACTTGATCCAAACTAAGATATAATTAATCCTTATTGGAAGCAAAACCAGCCTATTGGGTTTATTTAATGTTTACAAGTAGACAAGGTATAAAGATCCAAATTACAGAAAGATCTGCTATCCAGAAACCCCAAAACATCAAGCATTCTGGATAACAGGTCCTATGCCTGCATAAAGTTGCTAGGATTAGGACATTCTATAACATACTAAAAGTTAATTTATAGCTGAAGCACCCCTTTAAAATTAAATTTGCAGTTTATTTACAATTGAATAATTCAATTCTATTGAGTTTTTATTTTATTATGCGCGAAAACAGTTGCAACAAAAATTGACACACATTCCTGATTGTATAAATAATGTGAAATGCCCCAAGACATTAGTTATAGTTTGTTCTATTTTTGCAAGTGGTAATGACATGTCATTTTAAAGGATCAGTGACATCAATTTTTAAAAAAAAAACCTTCATTTGCATACTACGAAAAAAACCACCAACGCATATTAAACTTTAAAATCACACATTCTTTATTAAGAAATAACTTACCAAATCTCCGATTGTGCTCCTCTTCAGAAAAGGTGATCGGGTGATCCATCGTGCGGCACTTGATTTTTCCTCCCTGCCTTCGTTATAGGAAATAGCCAGGGAGGAGAAATCGATTGCCACACGATGGATCGTCGCCGTCGCCTTTTCTGAAGAGGAGCGGAAGCAGAGAATCAGTAAGTTATGTCTAAATAAAGATTTTGTGATTTTAAAGTTTAACATGTGTTGGTGTTTTTTTTCTTAGTCGTTTAAAAAAAAAAAAAAAAAATCATGTTACTGGTCCTTTAACACAATCCTTTTAAATTTCCTAGGCATCTGGTGGTGTGTAAGGGTAGAGCTCCATGAGCGTTTTTGTTCGGATCGACGACTGCTGACAAAACACGCGACAAGTCGGATGGAGTCGCACGCGTGGAGATATATTTGGGCTGAATGAAAAGTCGGAGGTAACACCTACATTACATCAGACTAGCGATGCACCGAATCCACTATTTTGGATTCGGCTGAATCCCCAAATCCTTCGTGAAAGATTCGGCTGAATACCGAACCATAATTTGCATATGCATATGCAAATTAGGGGTGGGAAGGGGAAAAATGTTTTACTTCCTTGTTTTCTGACAAAAAGTCACGTGATTTCCCTCCCGCCCCTAATTTGCATATGCAAAGTAGAGTTCAGATTTGGTTCAGCCTGGCAGAAGGATTCGGCCGAATCCGAATTCTACTGAAAAAAGCAGAATCCCAAGCCGAATCCTGGATTCTGTGCATCCCTACATCGGACACAACGCAACTGTCAGATGTGGACGCAGAAAGCTGTGTCTTCATCCGACAGTTGGACCGTGTAGGCGTTACCTCCGACTTTTCATTCAGTCTAATTATATCTTCACGCGTGCGTCTCCATCCGACTTTTTTTCGCGTACGTTTTGTCGGCAGACGTCGATCAGACTGAAAACACTCGTGGAGTCCAGCTCTTACAGTTCATTACTGGATGAATTGATGGATTTAGAAAATGCCATAAAAGCTTTGATGATTGTCATAAAAATAAATGATTAAACTGCTGACAGTCCGCCTGGATCCAACAGGTCAATATACAGAATATATATAGTGAATATAATATAAAGTGAAGCTGCTCCTGTCATTGACATTTTCAGACACAGGCCAAGCCCAGAGTCTTGGGGAAAAAGGAAGAGCGGGGAAAGAAGAGAAGGGAGAAGAAAGAAGAAGAAGTGCTGGTTAGTATAGAAATAGATCATAGAGAATAACGGAGGAAGTATTTCAGGAACGTCCAACAAACATCACCCTTGTGAAAAACTAACTGCCCTCATTAAATTTAAAGGGGCAGTATACACCTTTGTTCAACATGAGGACAGTGAATAGGACTTGTGCGGAACATATTTTTTATCTGAAAACAAATCTGTCTTTTTTTTTCTTGACTTAAGAAAAACAAAAGCCACTCCATGTTTGGTCCTTGTAAGGTATATCATTACATTTTGCATTCTCTTAAGGTAGGACTCCACAATTGATTTTGTCGCGATCCAACGCGCTGCAACAAAACGCATGCGACAAAAATAAGGTAAGAGATAGAATTGTCGCATGGTGTTGCAGCGATGATCCGACGCTATCCGACTGTCGGATGCTGATGGCTGAGTCGCATGCGTTTTGTCGCAGCGCGTCGGATTGCGGCAAAATCGCTCGTGGAGTCCTACCCTAAGGGGCAGATTTATTAAAGGTCGAGTTGTATTTAACCCAAAAAATTTGATTTTTCAAGGATATTTTTCAGTTAAAAAATTTTTGGGTTAAAAAGGAAAAAATGTTTTTTTTTTTTTAAATCCTCAAGATTTATAATACCCCGAAGCTGGAAATAGCTGAATCCAAAAATACACCAGCCGAAACCTGTCGAGCTCATGTAGAATTCAATGGCAGAGATCCCTGGAACCATTTGAAGATGTTTTTAGCCTTCATTATGTTTTGTTTTTTTGTTTTTTTTGGAGGGTTTCACTCAAAATCGTAATCCGAGTGATTCAAGTTTTTTTTCCACAGAAAATTAGATCAATTCAATTTCTTCCCATTTGAGTTTTTTTTTTTTTAATTGGAAATAATTCGAGTTGCGAGTTCATTCGAGGGATAAAACACCTAATTTGACCATTGATAAATAACCCCCTTTAATGTATTGCACTTGTACCCCAGCATTAGTGTTGTGTGTTCCTTTGTTTGGTATTGACCAATTGTTGTTGGGTCTCAGCAGTTTGACGATTCACAAATGTTCTCTTCAGGCTTCTTTAGCTTTGGGTTATCAAATGTGAACCAGATTATTTTTGCTTCTATTAATATATGAGTAGTGATGGGCAAATTTGTCGTGTTTTGCCACGAATTTCGCAAATTTCCAGCGAAATTCACAAAACTAGCGATAAATTGTTGAAACAGCGATTTTGATGCCAACATCAAAATGGGCACCGGCGTCAAAGTTAAAGGACGTCTGTTTATCGTCGCCAGCATCTAAATTGCCACATGCCTCAGAACCGTCGCCGAAAAAAACGGCGCGTGAAATGCACTGGGCCTTGTACCTTTATATAGTCCATGAATAGAAGGAATTTGTACTTTATGCTGTACACTTACATTACACCATTCACATTAAATACTCTTTACCCCATATCGTTAGTAGTGATGGGCGATCGCCTTGTTTTGCGCAGAAATTACGCCCATAGACTTGTACGGTGTTGTGCGTCCAAAAAAAAAAGATGCGCTTAAGAAAAAAAAAAAAAACTATTTTTGACGCCCATAGACTTTAAGGGGCGTCGACATTTCGCTGGCGCCGAATTTTTGGCGAAACGAAATGGGTCAAATGCGCCCATCCCTATTCATTAGTTTTTCTACACATTTGATTTCAGGCAAATTTAGAAGAAGCAAATGCTCAGTGGATAAATCGAGAAGATTTCGAGGAGACAGAATCACAGCGGAAAGCTCTCAGCAGAAACCCAACGTTACACGTAAGTCTCAATTGTTTCATACAAGAATTCGACTAAAGCTTCTTCATGCAATGGGACAAAGGAGCATGAAAGCAACACTGGTAAAGGTATGGGATCTCTTATCTGGAAACCCAGTATCCAAAAAGCCACATATTAGTGGAAGGCCATCTCCCATAGTCAACTTTAAGCAAATATTACTTGTTTTTGTCATGATTTCCTTTTTCTCTGTAATAATAAAACAGTACATTGTACTTGATAATAAATAAGCTGCATGAATTCATATTGGTGCCAAAACAACCCTAATGTTTTTTGAATAGCCTTAAAGGAGAAGGAAAGGTTAAAATTAAGTAAGTTTTATCAGAAAGGTCTATATAAATACACCAGTAAACCCTCAAAGTAAGGTTGCTCTGAGTCCTCTGTCAAAAGAAACACTGCATTTCTTTCCTTATATTGTGTACACATGGGCTTCTGTATCAGACTTCCTGTTTTCAGCTTAAACCTCCTTGCCCCGGGCATGAGCATGCTCAGTTTGCTCCTCTTCCCCTCCCCCCTCCTTTCTCTGCTGTAATCTGAGCCCAGAGCTATGAGTGAGCAGGGAGAAACTCAGGCAGGAAGTGATGTCACACCAAGCTAATATTACAGCTGCTATCCTAAACCAAGAGAGCTTCTAGAGCTTTTTACTCAGGCGTGGTAAAACATTCTACAGAATAAATGTAGCATTCTAGCTTGCACTATTGCAGCTAATCTATTGGCAATAAAATGCCTCTGTAGCTTTCCTTCTCCTTTAAATAGGGATGCACCAAATCCACAATTTTAGGATTCAAAAAGAGGTATGGGATCTTTTATCCAGAGTGCTTGGGACATGAAGCTTTCCGGCTTTTCCTACGGATATTTTCCCATAATTTCCATCAACGTACTGTAGTTAAAGTTTAGGGACGCTCCTTTTCCTGGCATTCAGATTAAAAGATTTTTAAAAGAATTAGACCAAATCCAAGTGCCTGGTTTAACCAAATACAAACCCCAATTATTGTGTGACTTTACACCTAGGGGCAGATTTATCAAAGGTCGAGAAGTGTTTTCCTGAAAAATCTGAGTTGAAAACAAAAACTGCAAACAAAATGTTTTAATTTATTTATTATATCAAAGGGGGCGGGGTTGTGCCACAAAGGGGTGCAGCCAGGACAGAAACCGAAGGACAAGCTAAGTTTACAGGGGATGGGGGGCAGGCCGAGGGGTCTTTTTAAGGGTATTACAAATTTACTGGCAGCTACATTGCCGGTTTTGTAATACCGGCCCCGGCTAGGCCGGTAAAATACCGGCCAGGTGTCAACCCTAGCCCCAGGGAAAGCTGCCAACCCAGTGTATGGGATGCAGCTCTCTTGGTTTCCACTGATGGTTTACCAGGCAGTAACCAATCAGAGACTTGAGGGGGGGCCACATGGGTCATATCTGTTGCTTTTGAATCGGCGCTGAATGCGGAGAATCAATTGCAACTCACTGAACAGAAATGTCCCATGTGGCCCCCCTTCAAGTCCCTGACTAACTCAGAGTTAGAGAGCTGAAAAGCAGGAAGTAGTGTTCTGGCTATTATGTTAGACATCCAGTCACTCCAGCCTTTATACATTACATTTTTGGCTAACTAACTATATTAGAAACATTTTTTATTTTGCACAGCCTATCTATTTACCCAGTTTTCATTTTTACACTGAACTGTTCCTTTAATAGTGAGTTGTTGATCTACAACACTTCAAGATGAGAAATATGGATTTGAAATGGACTTTAACACACCAAACTGCACTGGTAACACCCCCCTACAATGATGACATCACTAAAGTGGGGTTATTTAAGGCTCACTGATGTAACCTGATGAAGAGGTGTAGACCCCCCCCCCCCCCCGAAACGTTGTTGTTTTGTGTGGCAAAACTGGCTAAATAAACAAGGAATTGCACCAGCAATGAAGTGGTGAATGCTGTGACTTCTTATTTCATCGAAGCACAATCCAGTGCGTGGAGCAGGTTTGCAGCATCATGAGACACAGATGAGCCCCGTCTTTAGCAGAGGCAAGAGCTTAGGGTCCCATTACTGCAGAGTGTTGGAGGGGGACGTCTGTGTGTCTCCTGGTGTAGCTCAAGGATAGAGTTCTGTGTAATGCCGGCCGCTCATTAGCCAAGGGGCTAGCAGTCAGTATGTGCATGCTAAAACAAAGCCAACAGTGGAAGTGCAGCTCAGTCCAAATGAAGTAACACAAATCTTTAACTTTTATAAAGAACTTTAAGGGTTAAATTGAACAGTAGTTTGAACGTTACGTCATATCCTCTTTATTCCGTTTTAGCTACACGGAATAAAATCAAGTTTTAACCTGAAGCTGGTGGCAAGCGATGGGTGAATTTCTCCCGCTTTGCTGAAAAATTTGTGTGAAACAGCGCGTCAATTTTGATGCTTGCGTTAGTCAACGGGCGTCCGAATAGTGTTGACATCCGGACGCGCGTCTAAAAATGTTTGACCCTGGCGAATTTTCGCAGCGAATTCAGCCCAGGCAAATTGATTAGCCCAAGTACAAAACAATTGTGGCTTTTTTTACATACTGCTTTTTGTAATGTAAATGAATCTTTAGAGTTAAAGGGGGAATTAAGGATCATCAGAACTGGTTGATTTATGGTTTCAGATAAGGTCAAAGAACAGAAGACAAGTTTATATTGAAAAAGACTATGACACGGACAGTGTGGGCTACTATGATCAACAAGACTTCAGTGCACCACAGAGACCATCTCAGGTAACACATTCTTCAGTTAGGAACAGATTTGCCTAAAACATCAATGTACCATCAGGAGGTCCTGGCTGGGCCCATGTGACAAACTGCGCGGGCAATAGCTCTGGCCACCTCTTTATAGAACTGGGGCCTCTCTATGGGAGGGGCTACTGTTGAGTCACATTATGGGGCAGATTTATCAAGAGTCGAATTAAGAGTTCAAAGTTATTGATAACTCCCACAAACTCGAAATTCGATCAACTGCAACTTCCAAAATTGTATTTTTGGAACTCGGGTGAATAGTATCGAATCGAATTCGCTTCTCGTTTTTTCTCCGAAAAACAACTTGAATGTCAGGAAGGCTGCAAACAACTCCAAATTGATCCCGGGACGTTCCTCCATAGGCTAAAACAGCAATTCAGCAGGTTTAAGGTGGCGAATAGTCAAAATTCCAATTCTTAAAGGGCCAGAGTATAATTAATTTATTCAAATAAAAAAACAAACAAAAAAAACTTCAATCTAATTTTAATAACTCCCTAGTCGAATTTGACAGTTTTGGTGATAAAAAAAAACTTATTCAAATTTTCACTTCGACCCTTGATAAATCTGCCCCTATATGTGCTTCAAACCCCACCTTGATTTAAAGCAGGGGTGTCCAAACTTTTGGCTCGCCGGGCCACATTGGAAAAATAAAAATTATCTGGGGCCACACATGAAATACATTTGTAAAAGTAAAGGAAATACACAGAAAAGAACTACAATACCAGTTGGATAACCAGATGGAGCTATACACTGGAATATGGGACACCTGGATATTAAATAGACTTATTATATTATTTTTACTAACTGGGCAATGGGCAGAGTCCCCCCTCCTCCTTTATCCTTTGCGACATGACGTTTCCTTGGGAACCAAGCGTTTCAAGCTGGGCCTCATTCATATGCATCTTGGGCCGCATGTGGCCCTTGGGCCGCAGTTTGGACACCCCTGATTTAAAGGGTCAGGACAACTCTATCTATTATATAAACAGGACTTCACATGTACAGTAGGTTCCAGCTGTAAAAAGTGCCACAGGTAAAACGGCCCTTAACACTTGTAGCAAATTCCATTTATATAGTGAGATCTTTAGTCCATTCAGAATGACTTTTTAGATTAAAGGGGGTTGTTCACCTTTAAATTAACATTTAGTATGATATAGATGGTTATATTCTGAGATAATTTGCAATTGTTTTATTATTATTTGTATTTTTTTAGCTTTTTATTCAGCTGCTCGCAATTTGCAGTACAATCTGGTTACTAGGGTCCAAAAATACCCTAGCAACCATGCACTGATTTCAACAAGAGGCTGGAATATGAATAGGAGAGGCCTGAATAGAAAGAAGAGTAATAAAAAGTAGCAGTAACAATAGATGTGTAGCCTTACAGAGCTTTTGTTTTCAGATGGGGTCAGTGACCCTTTTTTGGAAGCTGGAACGAGTCAGAAGAAAAAGGCAAATAATTCAAAGACTATACAAAATAAATAACGAAGACCAATAGAAAAGTTGCTTAAAATGAGCCATTCTATGACATACTAAAAGTTAATTTAAGAGATTAACAACCCCTTTAACTCTTGGCAGCTTTTGTATGGGGGTCACTGACTCTAAATAAAACACTTGCTCTGTAAAGCTACACATTTATAGGCCGATTTATCAAGGGTTGAATTTCAAGTTCACGGGAGTTATTTAAAACGGCTATAAACTCGAAATTCGCCCAATGGAAATTTATTTTAAAAAAAATCTAATTTTCAAAACTCGGGTAAATAGGCTCGAGCCAAAAACTTTTAAAAACTCGATTAGAGTTTCTTCTCCGAAAATAACTGGAATGTCAGGAAGGGTGCAAAGAACTCCAAATTGATCAGACTATTGGACTTTGTGTTTACGGAGACAATAACTCAGTGATTAGTAATTAATTCCCATTCTCAATTACACGACAGCACAGTATAAATCAGAATTTAATAGTCAGCGTTGTAGAATCAGCTTCTATGACCTCATAGCTTCTCAATGGCTGCCCAGATCACTCTGAGCATGTGCCACAAACACAATCCACCCAACTTTGAAGGCCTGAACCATAAATAGAGAGTCTGACACATTAGTCAGTATAGAAAACACAGCATTATCCATATCTGGTTTCAGGGTTTAATTCTCCTTTAAATACTAAAGTACTAAAAAATAATAAAGGGATTGTTAACTTCTAAATTAACTTTCAGTATGATGTAGAGAGTGATATTCTGAGATAATTTGTAATTGGTTTTCATTTCGTATTATTTGTGGTTTGAGTTATTTAGCTTTTTATTCAACAGCTCTCCAGTTTGCAATTTCCACAATCTGGTTGCTAGGATCCAAATTACCCTAGCAACCGTACATTGACTTGAATAAGAGACTGGAGTAGGAGAGGCCTGAATAGAAAGGTAATAAAAAGTAGCAATAACAAATGTGTAGCCTTACAGAGCATTTGTTTTAAGATGGAGTCAGTGACCCCAAATAAAAAAAAAAAAGTAAAAAAGAAAAAATGAAGGCCAGTTGAAAAGTTGCTTAGAATTATCCATTCTATAACATACTAAAGGGGTGGTTCACCTTACGTTAACTTTTAGGGGCAAATTTACATAGGATTGAATATCGAGGGTTAATTAACGTCGATATTCGACTGTCAAAGTTAAATCCTTCGACTTCGAATATAGAAGTCTAAGGATTTAGCGCTATTTGTTCGATCGATCGAAAAATACTTCGATTCGAAGGATTTTAATCCATCGATCGAACGATTTTTGTTCGATCAAAAAAAGATAGCCAAGCTAACATTGACTTCGGTAGCTTTTAGGTGGCGAACTAGGGGGTCGATGTTTTTTCTTAGAGGCAGTACTTCTACTATCGAATGGTCGAACGATTTTTAGTTCGAATCATTCGATTCGAAGTCGAAGTAGCCAAAAAAAAAAAAACATTCGAAATTCTAAGTATTTTTCCTCTATTCCTTCACTCGAGCTAAGTAAATGGGCCCCTTAGTATGTTATAGAATAATTTTTCAATTGGTCTTCATTATTATTTTTTATAGTTTAATTAATCGCCTTCTTCTTTCCAGCTTTCAAATGGGGGTCAGTGACCCCATCTAAAAAACGAATGCTCTGTAAGGCTACACATTTATTGGTATTGCTACTTTTTATTACTCATCTTTCTTTTCAGACCCTCTCCTGTTCATATTCCTGTCTCTTATTCAAATCAGTGCATGGTTGCTAGGGGAATTTGGACCCTAGCAACCAGATTGCAGAAAATGCGAACTGAGAGCTGCTGAATAAAAAACTAAATAACTCAAAAACCTTCAATAACTCAAAGGTGAACAACCCCAAACATTGCACGAGTATTTCTTCTGCTAACGAGGACGATCTGTTTTGTTCTGCTAGTTCTTCTCAGGAGAAAGGGAGGACGGCCATACTTGTTTTGTACAGGATACGGGGATTTCAAAGAGACGTTTGAGTTACACATATCCTGCAGAAGATGAAGAAGAACCGTTTCCAAACAGATACCAAAATTCATCAATCTTTCAGGACGTTTCTACCTCCGATGACAATTCTGAAGTCAGTCGTCATTATTGCAGAGACCTTTGTAAATACGGTGTGGCCATTCCTGTGCTTTTGCTGACAATTTACATTGTATTTTATGGGTTTTGATGGATTCAGCCGATTTCTCAAATCATCTCTGTCCGACAGGAAACTTCTGAATGCGTCACGATTTCTTGTTCGACATTTTTAGGGTAATGGGCTAGAAGAAAAGCAAGAATATTGAAGTAAACCGAGTGCAAACAATGTTTTAGTAATTGTAACAAAACTCAGTCTTTCTCTTAAGTAATGAAATTAAAAGTTAACGAAAAAACAGGTCTGATTACTTTCTCCAGCAAGTAACAATGGTCTTTATATTTGCTTTACACACAACTGAAAAATGATTATGTTTCTCTTTCACATGGAAATATTTAAAGGAGAAGAAAAGTTAAAAATCACTGAGGTGCCAAATTGTAGGCACCCCCAGTGATTCTAATCACTTACCTTACACCCCGGGGCTGTGTCTGTCCACAGAAAGCTGCACCGACCCGGGGCTTGTGGCTTAGAATAATATTTGGCACCTCCCAGTCATTTAACTTCTCCTTTAAAGGAGGACAGGCTATACATAAGCTTTATCAGAAAGGTCTATATAAATACACCAGTAAACCCTCAAAGTAATGTTGCTCTGAGTCCTCTGTCAAAAGAAACACAGCATTTCTTTCCTTTTATTGTGTACTCATGGGCTTCTGTATCAGACTTCCTGCCTTCAGCTTAAACCTCCAGGGCTAGGGCTTGAGCATGCTCAGTTTGTTCCTCTCCCCCTCCTCCCCTCCCTGCTGTAATCTGAGCCCAGACCTATGACTGAGAAGGGAATTGATTCATGCATGAAGTGATGTCACAGCAAGCTAATGTGACAGCTGCTATACGAAACAAACAGAAATAGATTGTAGAGTGGTTTACTAAGGTATGGTAAAGCATTCTGCAGAATAAATATAGTGTTGTACCTTCACTATTGTGGCTAATCTATTGGCAATAAACTGCTTTGGTAGTTTTCCTTCTCCTTTAAAGGAACAGTTCAGTGTGAAAATAAAAACTGGGTAAATAGATAGGCTGTGCAAAATAAAACATGTTTCTAATATCGTTAGTTAGACAAAAATGTAATGTATAAAGGCTGGAGTGACTGGATGTCTAACATAATAGCCAGAATCCAACTTCCTGCTTTGCAAATCTCTTAGTTTCCACTGATTGGTTACCCTGGTAACCAGGCAGTAACTTGAGGGAGGTCCACATGGGTCATATCTGTTGCTTTTGAATCTGAGCTGAATGCTGAGGATCAATTGCAAACTCACTGAACAGAAATTTACCATGTGGCCCCCCTTTAAAGTCGCGGACTAACTCAGAGTTAGAGAGCTGAAAAGCAGGAAGTAGTGTTCTGGCTGTTATGTTAGACATCCAGTCACTCCAGTCTTTATACATTAAATTTTTGGTTAAATAACTATATTAGACAATTTTTTTATTTTCACAGCCTAGCTACCCAGTTTTTATTTTTATACTGAACTGTTCCTTTAAGGTCGATGATAGGTGTTTTGCAGCCCATGCTAAGTCGGTGGGTATTTTTGTGCTGACAATTAGCAATTTCAGGGCAGCAGTGGCAGCAAAATCGCTGTTTCTTGTGCACTTGAGAAGCAAGAGTGGCCTGTGATGAGATTGATGTAACATGAATACATTTGCTGGACACTTGCTAGAAGTACGTAGATAGTGGGTTTGCAATAAATAGCTCATTATGGTTTGCAGAGCTGTATCGTGTAGTGTGTTCTGAAACCCAGTGGCTTATGTCAGTGCTTGTGGTTCTTGCAAAAACATAATGTAGATCGTAGAATATCAGGATCCACTTCACCTGCCCATATGTATTAGAGCAGGGGTCAGCAACCTTTACTATCAAAAGAGCCATTTTGCCCCTCTCCCACTAAAGAAAAATAGTCTGGAGCCGCAAAACATAACACAGCTTATAAACTTTTTTAACCTTTTTTTAATTTTAACTGTTACACCAACAGAATACAACAAACAGAAGTGCATTGTGTATATGTAGGGCTACTTTGAAATAAATTAAACACTGAATAGCCCTATTAAATGCTAGTGTTCTCATCTGTGACTTCTGTTTCTGAAGCTCCAGCTGATCGTCTCTCTTGTCTTGAGTGTGTGATTGCGGTAAGGACCATGATGAATCATCTTGCTGTGGCTCAGTCTTGCCTGTCACTCCTGGGACGTCTATACGGCCCTCACACCTGCTGGCGGCTTCTTGAGTGTGCTTACCGCGGTCGCACACTCAAGAACCGCCAGCAGGTATGAGGGCTGTAAATACGACCTGACAGGCAAAGCCGCAAGACTGAGCCGCAGCAAGCAGGATGAAGAGCCGCATGCGGCTCTAGAGCCGCAGGTTCCCTACCCCTGTATTAGAGTGTGGGAGCAAACTGGAGTAGTGGAAGGAAGCCAATGTAGGCAGGAGCCTGTGCAGCTTAGCCAGAATCGACTACTGGAATTGTAACCCACTGAGCCACAAGCCACTGTTGCATATTGTGTATAAATGCAAACAAAGATATTTTCCAGTTTGGCACAAACTCCACTACATATTCTGTGTGCAACTGTGCCCTGTATGACTGGGTAAGGTTTAGGGTTAGGAGTTAATTTAGGGTAGCAGTAAGTTTAGGGTTAGGAGTAGAGTTAGGGTTACAAGTAAGTTTAGGGTTAGGGTTACAAGTTTGGGTTAGGGTTACAGTAAGTTTAGGGTTAGGAGTAGGGTTACAGTAAGTTTAGGGTTAGGAGTAAGGTCAGTGTTACAAGCAGGCCCGGACTGGCAATCTGTGGGTTCTGGCAAATGCCAGAGGGGCTGCTGTATGGTTCCATAGAAAGTTACCATATAGTGGGCTGGTAGGAGGCTGTGTGGGCTGGTAGGGGGCTGTTTGGGCCTCTGTGTACTTGGAATGGCAGGGCCTATTTTGACTCCCAGTCCAGGCCTGGTTACAAGGAAGTTAAAACATAATATAGCTTGAATCTTACTGAAACATTTTACTGACTAGTAATAGGATAAATGTCCTTGTCCAAAACCAATAGGAAGAAGGTGCCTTTCCAAATGAGAATGAATAGGAAGAGACTCTTTGCTAAATGTAATTGGGGAGAGGGAAACCTACAAAGATAAACAGTAGAGTAGTGGCTACTTCCTCAACAGAAAATTCTGGGGGCTGTTGTCCAGTAACCTAGAAATGCCAGCGGTTAACAGGGGTTATGGCAAGTAAATGTAGAATGCAGGCGTAATTAGATCAGTCCCATACACATCCGTTCTGACTTTATCGAGCACATTGTTGTAATCCCTCTGTTTCCTGCTTTATTCTGAGCTGTCTCACGCTGAGTGTCACCAAACACTGACAGGTCTCATTGGAGAGTCGCTGGTAAGAATGGCCATCATTTATAAGTCAAGCTCCAAGGTGGGTCACCCCTAGTGTAATGGTTCTTGTTGTAGTAACATTTAGCTTTCTCTCAGTCAACAGGCATAGTCTGTGTATAAATAACTTAATGTTATAAAAATGTGCTCGTACCTTGTTACAGTAGGGACATTCGCCGTATATAATGTTGAAGCTTTGTCTGCTGGAGGGCAAACCTCTGAGCCACTAAGGAGAGAAAAAACGTATAAAGTCAGCGAAATAAATCTTCTTATTATTGCAAATGTACAAATAAAATATCAGTGATAATACAAGGAACACAGTGATGTGTGGGATACCCGCGGGTTGGGCAACTATTTGCAGGTCACCGGCTCGGGTTGAGCTCTTCTGCCTGATTTTCCCACCTGCAACCTTACACCGACAGCTTCCTGCTTTATAGGCAAGCCCCACCCCTTTTGTGACATCATCGGTGGGAGGGTCAGTACACGACAGGGGAGGAGGGAGGTTGAGTTTTTCTCTAACTGCACATCACATGCAGGAACAGAAAATAAGTTCTGTAATCAAGCTTGATGTGAAGCCATTCCAGTATTCAGTTGAAAGTAAAATCCAGTTGTTGGCTGATAAGACTGAGCCATTGTGAGTCAGTGGATAAAAGGGACTGATCCCCTGAGCTGCCTTTTGACCAAACGGACACGGCTCCAGAGAGCAGATTTACAACAGCCGGCTACGGCAATGACCAAACAACACTCCCACTACAGGCAGAGACAGGAGGATATTTAGGGGCAGATGTATCACGGGTCAAATTTCGAGGGGTTAAATCCCTCGAAATTCGACTGGGGAATAGAATCGAATAGGCAATTCGGGCGCATTTACGCGCTGGCGAATAGTTGAATATTCACCAAGCGAATAGGCGCACAATCGAATATTCGCTTGAAGGATTTTCATTCGATCGAATGCCTTTTTATTCTATCAAAAACTTGGAAAACAAGCCTATGGGACTCTCCAATAGGCTTTTAAAGCAATTCGGTAGGTTTTAGGTGGCGAAGTAGGCAGTCGAAGTATTTTTAAAAGAGACAGTACTTCGACTATCGAGCGCAAAAACGATAGTCGCATCGTTTTTGCGCTTGATCCAGTACTTAGACTATTGAATGGGCGAATAGTCGCAGCGTTTTTGCGCTCGATCTATTCGAATCATTCTACTCAGGCAAATTTACGCCAATTCGATAGTCGAGGAGCACAAAAAACGACTCGAAATTTGAGCTTTTTTCCCTCTATCCGTTCACCCGAGCTTGGTGAATGTGCCCCTTAGCATTTAGAGAGCTGTGCCTAGCTTTATAGGAGAAGGAAAGTCTACTTCCCCTTGGGGGTGCCAAATGTTAGGCACCCCCAAGTGATTGTATTGACTTACCTGAAACCCTGGGCTGGTGCTCCTATTAGCAGAAAACTGCACGGGCCCGGGGTTATACCAGTGAGCACCACGGAGATCTTCTTCCTGCTTTCTCTTTCTTCACGCGGCTGCGCATTAGAGCAAAAAGCCAAACTTAAACTAAAAAGTCGCCTATTTAATTCTACAGCGCATGCATCTGCCCCTGGAAATTTGAAGAAAGAAGAAGCTGAAGAAGATCGCTCCGTGGTGCCTGCTGAAATAACCCTGGGCCGGTGCAGTTTTCTGCTGATAGGAGCACTGGCCCGGGGTTTCAGGTAAGTCAATACAATCACTCGGGGGTGCCTAACATTTGGCACCCCCAAGTGCTGCAAGCCTTGCCTTCTCCTTTAAGTCTCAAGGGCATGAGAGAATGGTACAAAAAACCATCCAAACTAGATCATGCCCCTGAGACTTAAAGCTATAGCACTGTTAGAAATAACTGAGCTGTACAGAAAATTAATAAATCTTGTGCCGCTTGTTACCAGCTCTTTTCATCCAGTGGCTGTATGGCTAATTTTTAGGCAATATTTTCCGGCTCGATCTGAAGGGGCGAAATCGCTGCTTCAATCTCCCCATACACGGCCAGCAGGAGTCTTTAAAGTGTGGACGGAATAAGAGACACTGCAGGGAATTTCCTGCAACCTGATGTAACTAGTTATAACTATACAGGGGCCTATTTATCATGCTGTGTAAAACATCACCGGTCGTGTTGCCCAAAGCAACCAATAGGCAATTTGATCTCAACAATCACCTACAAGTTAGAAAACAAAAGCAAAGGTCCGATTGGTTGTTATGATCAACATCACCAGTGGAGTTTTTCTCCAATGTTTTGCAAAGCATGACTGTAACAAAGTAAAGAGTTCCAGGCAACCTCTATCTTGGGGAGCCATCAAAGCTTGCCGTGATACTCTAGTAGCCCTGTTGGTCCTAAATTGCTGGCTCGAGTGGAAAGAATACATTTATTTCAAAATACTGAGTTGGTTACAATTATAGGAGGCTTGTGATGTTCACAGCTCACTCAAGCAGATCAATTCAAGTGTCTAAAAGTGGCCGGAACTTTCCCAAGTCTATAGCTTTGGCTACATGGGTTCATCTATTCCTGTTTGTCACGGTGTTGAAATGTATATGGCAGGAATTCTGAGCTCGGTCACATTGAGGATCTTGTCTGTCCAATAGTGATGGGCAAATTTGTGGGAATTTTCGAAATGCGAAGTTTGAATTTTTTTGAAACGTCGAAAATTTGTCTAACTGGAATTTTGACTCCCGCGTCGATTTTATCCCGGTCGTTAAAGTCAATGGGCGTCGGAATTATGTTTTGACGGTTTTGATGCAAGCAACTTTTCCGACGCACATCCAAATTTTTTTTACTCTCCTGCAATTTTCGCAAATTTATTTGCCAGCGGCGAAAAGCGGAGGTTCGTGCCTGCCGAATTTATTCGCCCAACACTACTGGTCAACATATCACCTCCCCTGGTTCTGGCTTTTGAACCATACCTTCTCAGTTTTTCGAGAAAAAGTAAAATACTCGTAAGTCAGGAGTCCCGGGGACTCCCGGGGACAAAAGAAGAGCCAATTTTTTTTTTTGCAAGGACCGGGGGGGGGGGGGGGGGGTCGGAGCTCAGAGTCCAATTCACACAACACGTTAATTGTTTGGCGGCCCAATTCAGGAGTGTCCGCGGCCCGGCGGTTGGGGACCCCTGTCCTAAATGGTGTCTTTATTTCCCAGGTAAAACATATACAGTATTCGCCTTCATTCCCCTAGCGCCAATATGGCTGAAAAATAACTCCCAACTCCAATAATAGATTTCTTTCTTGACTAGTTTTATTGACAGGGGAGTGAATCCACTGACCTCATACAGACAGGCTTGATGGAAAGGCTGCCCACAACGGGGGTCGTCGCACACTTGATCTGGTATGGCAGAGTCCAGTCGATAGGCGTAACATATGCCACAATCCATGCTGAAATCCTTTAAAAAAAGAATATTATATTATATTTTTATGAGAGCCTTTGCCAGCACTATTCATTGTAACAGTTTCTTTTTTTTACCTCTCGGAGCAGAGATACAGCATCGGAGTTCACCGCAACCATCTTCCGGGTCTTCATGTCTTCTTCCGGCGCTTCAGCAGTTTCCAACCATTTAGATGCATGCGCAGTTGCTGTAAAACTGGTAAATTGTTCCAACTGCGCATGGGCCACTTTGCCGGTCTCTGTCTGAGCTCAGTGAAGACCCGGAAGATGGCTGCGGTGAACTCCGATGTTGTGACTCTGAATTGGGGGGGGAAGCTAGACTGGGGGGGGGTCAACATGGGGTGGGGGGTAGGGTTTTTTTTTGGTAAAGGGTTTGTTTCTCCTTTAAAGGACATGTAATCCCCCCCGACACCCACAAAAATGTAATCAGTGAACAGCCTCTTTGAAATCTTTAGATAGCTGCCACTCTGGTTGTTAAAAGGCTAACAGTAAGGCTGCAGCATCCCCTTAAAGGGCATGTAAAGGCAAAAATATAAAATCCCATTTTTACTTTCTTTAATGAAAAAGAAACCTATCTCCAATATACTTTAATTAAAAGATGTCTACAGTTTTTATCATAAACCTGACTGTATGCAGTGCAATTCCCCCTTCTTTTACTGCTGTGGATAGGAATTGTCAGATGGTCCCCAACTGCTGTGCAGGTAAATGATCATACTTTCAAATGGTAGGGGGAGCCCCCCCACCTTACTTCCCAGAACTCGAGCAGCAATGTTGGATTCCCTGTAGAGATTTGTATCTGTAGTGCAGTCTCTATATTATGATTATTAATCAGCCTTGCTGTATTGGCTTCTATGGCAGATATTATTTGACTTGTGCTGTTTTGATAATTTATGACGATCCCTAAGTTTAACCTCCCAACTGAAGCCCAGACCACACTGAGCATGTGCGAGTCTTGATATTGCAGAAATGTCTAACAAAGTTACAAGATGACAGCCCCCTGCGCCAACTTTGAAAGCATAAATCATTTGTCTTTTTAGGCTGCTGGTGCAGTAAGTTCATGTTTATATTTAGTATACATAATACAGCATTTCTAACATTATTCTATTTTAGACTTTAGTTGCCCTTTAATCACTTAGAATTTCTTCTCCTCCTCTAACCCACTCTCCCTCATCCCTCAGGAATTTACATTGGCTGTTGGCTCATGAGCATGCTCAGTTCTTCTCAGTTCAGATTACTAAACACACCATCCAATCTAACAGCCAAGAAATATCACTGCTGGTTCCCATAGAAACTCCAGCTGTCGGATCCTATTTTTTTTTCTCCTGAGCTCAGCTTCACCATTACAGTGCTCAACCCCAGCAGAACTTTTTATATCAAAGTATTTTGTAAACCTGCATTCTGCATTACATGAACTTTACAGCATACATGTATGTCCTGCTTTCAGATGTTACTGATGATGTGTCAGGGAATATGGCCGCTGGGTGAAAGCTGCTCTTTGTTTTAGGAAAATGTGATGGTGCTGGCAGATGGAGGGGGTATATACAGTACAAATGATGTGGCTTGGTGGGAAAGATATGCCCAACTTATATACATGGTAGGAAAATGTAGGCTTTACATGTCCTTTGAGTTAACTTTTAGTATGTTATAGTGCTAAGCAACTTTTCATTATTATTTTTTTTTTTTTTTATAGTTTTTTAATTAATTTCCCTGTTCTTTTAACTTGGCAGCTTTCATATGGGGGTCATGGACTCCATCTAAAAAAAACAAATGCTGTGTACAGCTACACATTTATTTTTATTGTTACTTTTTTATTAATCATCTTTCTATTCAGGCCTCTCCTATTCATATTCCAGTCTCTTATTCAAATCAGTGCATGGTTGCTATGGTAATTTGGAACTTAGCAACCAGATTGCTGAAATTGCAAACTGGGAAGCTGCTGAATAAAAAGCTAAATAATTCAAAAGCCACAAATAATAAAAATAAAAATAAAACCAATGTCACACGGTCTCAGAAAATCACTCTCTATGCCATACTAAAAGGTAATCTAAAGGAGAACAACCCCTTTAACTGACCCCTGCCTGCAGTACAAGTATTAAGTGTTTAGACTATTTCTAGGCTTCTTTGCAAACATTATTCTTAAAGTAAAGATCAAATGACAGGAGTCTGTATAGTGACTGCCTAAATATGTAATTACATTTGCATTGTAGTGATACACTTCCTGGAAATAATCATCCCCCTGGGAATTATAACTTATAAAAAGAGAATAGAATTAATGATAAAATAATCAGCTATGTAATGACCCATGATAGGGTGGGGGTGGGAGTGACAAGTAAAAATACATAAATGGCTGCTATTTACAATGTGCTGCTTCCAAGAAGCCAACATCACACATGGGGGACCAGTTATAATGTCAGTGCAGTGTCTTAAACAAACAATGCTCTCAAACTTTTTTTTGGCTTTAAAGGGATTGTTCGCCTTAAGATAACTTTTATTATCATGTAGAGAGTGATATTCTGAGACAATTCGGAATTGGTTTTGATTTTTTTATTATTTAAGGTTTTTGAGTTATTTAGCTTTTTATTCAGCAGCTCTTCAATTTGCAATTTCAGCAATCTGGTTGCTAGGGTTCAAATTAATTTAGCAACCATGCATTGATTTGAATAAGAGACTGGGATATGAATAGAAGAGGCCGGAATAGAAAGATGAATAGTAAAAAGTAACAATAATACATTTGAAGCCTTACAGAGCATTTGTTTTTTAAATGGGGTCAGCGACGCCCATTTGAAAGCTGCAAATATTCAGAAGAAAAAGGCAAATAACTACAAAACTAAAAAAATAAAAAACAATTGAAAAGTTGCTTAGAGTTGGCCATTCTCTAATATAATAAAAGTTACCTTAAAGGTGATCCACCTCTTTAAATCAAAAAAAGTAGGGATGAAGCAAATCCACTATTTTGTATTCAGCCGAACTCCCGAATCCTTCGCGAAAGATTCGTCTGAATACCGAACCTAATCCTAACTTTCATATCAAATTAGAGGTGAGAAGGGGAAAACATTTTTTTTACTTCCTTGTTTTGTGACCTAAAGTCACCCGATTTCCCTTCCCACCTCGGTTTGGCCGGGCAAAAGGATTCGGCCGAATCCTGCTGAAAAAGCTCGAATCCCAAACGGTGCATCCCTAAAAAAAAAGGTGAAAGACTTACAGACTTTTCGACACTAGATCGTGGCGGAAATTCAATTTCCAAGACATCTTTCAAGTTCTGCAGTAAGCCGTTTTCTGGATCCCTACAATGTAAAATAAACACGTGAAATGCAGCTGAAAATCGCGCCATTGGATTTGATGGAAAGGAGCTCTTACTCACCATAAGTGAATATTTAAATTCAGTTTCTCTCTTAATGGATTCACCACTAAAAGTAGAAATGAAGAAGAATATTTTATCATAAAATAAAAATAAATGACGATTGTAGAAGTTTCTCTGCCCTCTAGGTCTCTCCCACTCCTTTGTCTTTCAACAGTACAAATATAATTCTCATTGCACCAAAACACTTCATCTCACTTGTACAGGTATGGGACCTGCTTTCCAGAATCCTTTGGACCCCTTACCATTCCAGATTAGGGGTCTTTCTGTAATTTGGATCTCCATACCTTAAGGGGCCGATTCACTAACTTCGAGTGAAGGATTTGAAGTAAAAAAAACTCGACCATCGAATGGGCTACTTCGACTACGAATCGAAGGATTCGTAGTAAAAATCGTTCGACTATTCGACCATTCGATAGTCGAAGTACTGTCTCTTTAAAAAAAACTTTAACCCCCTAGTTCGCCATCTAAAAGCTACCGAAGTCAATGTTAGCCTATGGGGAAGGTCCCCATAGGCTTGGCTAACTTTTTTTGATCGAAGGATTTTCCTTCGATCGTTGGATTTAAAACCTTCGAATCGTTCCATTCGAAGGATTTAATCGTTCGATCGAAGGAATAATCGTTCGATCGAACTATCTGCGCTAAATCCTTCGACTTCGATGTCGAAGGATTTCGATTCCTAGTCGAATATCGAGGGTTAATTAACCCTCGATATTCGACCCTTAGTGAATCAGCCCCCACGACTCCTAAAAAAAATAATTCAAACATTAAACCCAATAGGGCAGTTTTGCCACCACCAAGGATTATTTATAATCATAATAATAATACAGGTATGGGATCCAGAAAGCTCCCGATTACAGAAAGGCCATCTCCCATAGACTCCATTTTATCCAAATTTTGAAAAATGATTTCCTATTTTCTCTGTAATAATAAAACATTACCTTGTACTTGATCCCAACTAATATGTTATTAATCCTTATAGGAAGCAAAACCATACTAGAAATAATGGAAATAAGTACATGGTACTGTTTTATTACAGAGAAATATGAAATAATTTTAAATTTGATTAAACTGGATTCAGTGGGAGATGGCCTCCTCGTAATCGGTAACTCTCTGGATAACAGGCTTCTGGAAAACAGATCCCATAACTGTACCATGTCTCAGCTAGAGCAGATATAGAGGTATACTTTCAAGGAGTTATCAGTTTACCCACTCACTTGTTTAGGGGCAAAATCCTGTACAAGTGAATAGTTTGCTGCAGTGTTGTGGTGTGGTGAAGCATTTGGTCCTGCCGTTGCTCTCATCCAAACTCTGCGGCAACTCCTTTGTGCTCTCACACTTCCCCCTTTTAAAATCAATTTAAAATAAAGACGCTGGAGAAATGTGGTGCTGCTAATACTAAGATATAATTAATCCTTATTGGAGGCAAAACAATCCTATTGGGTCTAATGAATCTTTAAATCATTTTTTATTGGACTTAAGGCATTGAGATCCAAAATATGGAAAGATCCCTTATCCAGAAAAGAACTTTGGAAAACAGGTCCCATACCTGCAATGGGATCAGTATCCTACCGTGCTCAGCTCCAAGGAAATAGCATTCCGGAAGCATTGCTGGGTGCTTAGGGTCCACATCTATTGTAATGGATACATTGTTACCTACAACATAAACACAGGAATAAAATATTATTAAGGACATTTCTTGGTGACAAACTGTCGAATTGTATATGGGAGAGATTTCATTCTCTAGTCCCGTAGAAAGCCATGAATGAGATTTGACCCTGTATATTTTAATGTGTAAGAACTAAAGCCATTGTATTCCACAGAGTGTATCTATTAGATCTGCTGTATAACCCGGGCCTCTGTTCTGCCCTGTTCATCTTGAATGGCTGCCCCCATGGTTATACAGCAGCTTATTTATGTAACTTACAGTAGTGTTTCATAAAGGGCACCTGTTGGGTAAAAAGGTTATCCCCAACCAAAGGTGCAAGCTAATAGAGCCTGCATTCCGGTTGTGGATAACAGTTGTTTCTTTTAAAATGCCCCCCGCCAGCGCTATGCTACCCGCACCGGGAGGGAGCGAGCAGCCATGTCCGGTTACTCGCATGTGCATAACAAAAATGTGCGTGACGTCACATGAACGTTATGCGCATGCGAGTGACACAACATGGCTGCTCGCTCGCTCGCTCGCTCCCGGTGTGGGTAGCGTAGCACTGGCGGGGTGGGCATTTTTTTAAAAAAAAAAACTACTGTTATCCCCAACCGGAATGCGGCCTCTATTCGCCCACACCTTTGGTTGGGGATAACAGGTGCCCTTTAAAGGAGAAGGAAAGGTTAAAACTATGTAAGCCTTATCAGAAAGGTCCATCTAAATATACCAGTAAACCCGAAAAGTAGTGCTGCTCTGAGTCCCCTGTCAAAAGAAACACTGCATTTCTTTCCTTCTATTGTGTACTCATGGGCTTCTGTATCAGACTTCCTGCCTTCAGCTTAAACCTCATTGCCCTGGGCAAGAGCATGCTCAGTTTGCTCCTCTTCCCCTCCCCCTCCCTTCTCTACTGTAATCTGAGCCCAGAGCAGGGAGAGACTCAGGCAGGAAGTGATGTCACACCATGTTAATACTGCAGCTCCTATCCTAAACAAACAGAGAGTTTCTTGAGCTATTTATTCAGGTATGGTAAAACATTCTACAGAATAAATATAGCATTCTAGCTTGCACTATTGCAGCTAATCTATTGGCAATAAAATACCTCCGTAGCTTTCCTTCTCCTTTAAAGGAGAATTCAACCCTTAACTAAAAAAAAAAAACCCTACCCCCCCTACCCTATGTAGGTCCCCCTCCCTCCTCCCCAGCCTAGCTGCTAACCCGGGGAACTGCCACTAACTTTTTAACTTACCCCTCGGTGCAGAGCGAGGGGTCGCACTTCACGGCAGCCATCTTCCGGGGCTTCATTCAGGCGATTCGGCAATTTCTATATTTCGGCGCATGCGAAGTTGTTGCGAGTCTGAAAATTGCTCCACCTGCACATGCGCCGCTTTGCCGGTCTCCATCTCAGTTTACTGAACCCGGAAGATGGCTGCCATGAACTGCGAACCCTGAATCTGCATGGAAGGGTAAGTAAAAAGTTTGGGGCATTTTGCCAGGTTAGCAGCTAGGCTGTGAGGGGTCTACAAGGGTAGGGTTTTTTTTTTAAGTTAAGGGTTGAATACTCCTTTAAGAAAACACATTTTTTACAAGGAGTGCATTAATGTTTTTGGTGTGACTGTTCCTTTCATGTGTACAATGTTCCGTATCAGACAGCGCCATGTTAGAAAAAAAAGAATAAGATCTCACCAATCACAATCCGTCTCATAGTAGAACTGCGCATGGGCTTTTCGGGTTCCAACACCCACGTTTTCTGGTCTATTTCATCTAAAGCATCCCAAAAACCTTTCAATGACTCCAGTGCGGAGGAGACTTGCTTATAAATGTTCAGCAGGGAACTCTGCAAATGAAATGGTGTTGAGAGAAACAAACAAGAGAAATCTTTGCAGGGTTGTAAGGAATGTGAAAATCATTCAGCAGTTAGGGGCCGATTCACTAACTTCGAGTGAAGGATTCGAAGTAAAAAAACTTCGAATTTGGAGTCGTTTTTTGTGCTCCTCGACTATCGAATTGGCGTAAATTCGCCTGACTAGAATGATTCGAATAGATCGAGCGCAAAAACGATGCAACTATTCGCCCATTCGATAGTCGAAGTACTGTCTCTTTTAAAAATACTTCGACTGCCTACTTCGCCACCTAAAACCTACCGAATTGCTTTAAAAGCCTGTGGGAAAGTCCCATAGGCTTGTTTTCCAAGTTTTTGATCAAATAAAAAGGCATTCGATCGAATGAAAATCCTTCGAGCGAATATTCAATCGAGCGCCTATTCGCCTGGCGAACATTCGCCAATTCGACTATTCGCCAGCGCGTAAATTCGTCCGAATTGCCTATTCGATTCTATTCCCCAGTCGAATTTCGAGGGATTTGACCCCTCGAAATTCGACCCTTGATGAATTTGCCCCTAAGTGAAACTAGCAATATACATAGTTTCATTGGAGTGGGGCTCATTTATAAACAGTGGGCAAATGTGCAGCTGGACACTAACCCATAGCAACCAATAAGAATTGCTTTTAGTGCTTAAAGGGATACTGTCATGGGAAAAAAAAAAAATTTCAAAATGAATCAGTTAATAGTGCTGCTCCAGCAGAATTCTGCACTGAAATCCATTTCTCAAAAGAGCAAACAGATTTTTTTATATTATATATATTCAATTTTGAAATCTGACATGGGGCTAGACATATTGTCAATTTCCCAGCTGCCCCAAGTCATGTGACTTGTGCTCTGATAAACGTCAATCACTCTTTACTGCTGTACTGCAAGTTGGAGTGATATCACCCCCCCTCCCTTTTCTCCCCAGCAGCCAAACAAAAGAACAATGGGAAGGTAACCAGATAGCAGCTCCCAAACACAAGATAACAGCTGCCTGGTAGATCTAAGAACAGCACTCAATAGTAAAAACCCATGTCCCACTGAGACACATTCAGTTACATTGAAAAAGAAAAACAGCAGCCTGCCAGAAAGCATTTCTCTCCTAAAGTGCAGACACAAGTCACATGACATGGGGCAGCTGGGAAATTGACAAAATGTCTAGCCCCATGTCAGATTTCAAAATTGAATATAAAAAAATCTGTTTGCTCTTTTGAGAAATGGATTTCAGTGCAGAATTCTGCTGGAGCAGCACTATTAACTGATGTGTTTTGAAAAAATTTTTTTTTCCCATGACAGTATCCCTTTAACCTGCGGCTGGCTGTAAAAAGCTAATCACTGATAGGTTGCTATGGGTTACTGCCCAGTTGCACATTTGCCACTGTTTATAAATGAGCCCCGATGTGTTATGTTTGTTAATAAACCAATTGACATGAATATGTTCTATAATAAAGCCTTCTGATCATTCTAAGCACTTGCCCTGCCAGTCCTTTGCTTTCACAGGACTAGTTATAAGAACAAATGGTGTGTTTGGAACGAGTGTAGTTCAGTGGTAGAGGTGCTGCAAACCTTTTGTGTATAAAAAAAACAAAAAAACAAGGATGCAACAAATTCATTCATTTTGCATTTCGCCAATAACCAAAACTCCAACAAAAGATTTGTCTAAATATAGAGAAAAAAAACAATAAAGCTTACAAAATGCAGCCCAATGAAAAAATGTCAGTCTCTTAGATTATTTCTTGCCGACCCCTTCACAGTCTCTCAACTGTACATGAATCCAAAATCGAATATATATAAACCCCCAAAAAAGGGAATATGTATAGGGAGCGATCAGCGCCTGTGGCAACAGAAATAAAAAACAAAAATAGCGCAATACGTTTGCAATGTAGAATATCACCCCGTGCTTGCACTGGATGTGTTTTCCCCTTTTCCTTCAGGTGGCTATTAGTGAATGAAAGTGGCAATTCAAGTGAACAGAGGGGCGGAAGAGTGCTTTTCCTGTGAAAATGGAATATGTTCCAAGGATGCAGGTGCCTCCACCTTCTATATAAAATGCCTACTTACAAACCACTGGCGTGGTATAATGCGTTTAATATGAAGCTCTCTCAGGTTTCTCCTCCAGTGTTCGACTCCTTCCAGGTTCCCAAAGTAGGAATACAAACCGATGATAGTGTAACACCGTTTATTTAAAACATAATTAAAAGCAATTAAAATTTACACTCACATTTCCCTTGCGGGTTTTTGCGCATTGAGTCCAACAAACAGTTTTTCTGGGGTCCCCAGAGGCAGTCCTGCCAGCTTGCTCCAAAAATCTTTTCTGCTCGCTCCAGGTGCCTTGGTCCAGGTTGTTGCGTACCCCCCCCCCCCCGTCGTTTGGGGGACGCAACAACCTGGACCAAGGCACCTGGAGCGAGCAGAAAAGATTTTTGGAGCAAGCTGGCAGGACTGCCTCTGGGGACCCCAGAAAAACTGTTTGTTGGACTCAATGCGCAAAAACCCGCAAGGGAAATGTGAGTGTAAATTTTAATTGCTTTTAATTATGTTTTAAATAAACGGTGTTACACTATCATCGGTTTGTATTCCTACTTTGGGAACCTGGAAGGAGTCGAACACTGGAGGAGAAACCTGAGAGAGCTTCATATTAAACGCATTATACCACGCCAGTGGTTTGTAAGTAGGCATTTTATATAGAAGGTGGAGGCACCTGCATCCTTGGAACATATTCCATTTTCACAGGAAAAGCACTCTTCCGCCCCTCTGTTCACTTGAATTGCCACTTTCATTCACTAATAGCCACCTGAAGGAAAAGGGGAAAACACATCCACTTAACATCCAGTGCAAGCACGGGGTGATATTCTACATTGCAAACGTATTGCGCTATTTTTGTTTTTTGTTTTTTATTTCTGTTGCCACAGGCGCTGATCGCTCCCTATACATATTCCCTTTTTTGGGGGTTTATATATATTCGATAGAGAAAAAAAAGAACATTTTTAAAAATAAGAATAATTTGGAGTCAATAGGAGATGACCTTCCTGTTTTTTTATATTTTGCCTTTAAAGGAGAACTCAAAACCCTTCCTCCCCCAGCCTAGCTGCCCCTCGGGGAAACTTTTTACTTATTCAGGGACTTTCAGATTCAGGGATCGCAGTTCACGGCAGCCACCTTCTGGGTCTTCAGTAATCTGAGACTCAAACCGGCAAATGCGCAGTTGGAACAATTTCCAGGTTTGCAACAACTGCGCATGCCCCGAAATGGATGGAAATTGCTGAAGTTCCGGAGGAAGATACAAAGACCCGGAAGATGGCTGCCGTGAACTGCGATCCCTGATTCTGCACCAAGGGGTAAGTAAAAAGTTAGGGGCATTTCCCCGGGGGTCTACCTAGGGTAGGGTTTTATTAGTTAATGGTTGCATTCTCCTTTAAGAGTTCAAACTCTGTTCAGTAGTATCCCACTGACATCTTGCAAAAAAAAAGGTTACGATTGTACCAAATCCTGAACTGAATCGTAGATTCAGTGCATCCCTAATAAATGAGATACAAGAACTTTAAAACCGATTGCTGTTTGCATTGTTCCTGTACTTCAGTTACTCAGAATGTGAAATAATCTTAGTCCTTAGCGGGTGGTCAGTAAGTGCTCCACCTTTTAAATAATGCAATCCCTGTTATATGGCAGCTTTGGCATGTATAAATGTATAGGGATGCACCGAATCCACGATTTGGTTCGGGATTCGGCCGAATCGAATCCTAATTTGCACATGCAAATTAGGGGTGGGGAGGGAAATCATATGACTTTTGGTCACAAAACAAAGAAGTAAAAAAAATGTTTTTCCCTTCCGGCCCCTAAGTTGCATATGCAAATTAGTATTCGGTTTGGTCTTCGGCTGGATCTTTCACGAAGGATTCGGGGGTTCGGCCGAATCCAAAATTGTGGATTCGCTGCATCCCTAAATAGAAGTTTATTTCAATCCATTTTTTTTTTATATTTGACAAAATAAAACGGCTCTGGAACGAACTGCCCATTAACCACTGATTGAAATGGTTCTGACGTACACTTGTATTAACAAAAGCCTTACATAAGAAAGCATGTAGTACAAACAGGGCTGTGCTTTTCTATTTTATGATTAAGCGCAAGCAAGAATAATAATCCTTTAAGGGGATCCATCCTGTGACATGTTCATTTCAGTGACTAATCATAGCAAGTACAATGTCGCTCTAATGATGGCAAGGGGATAGTGTCATTTACAACCATTCTCTTTCCAGGCCTTCATACTTTAGGGCATCTTGGGTTCCGCAGCCCCATTTGTCATTTTCAGTCCGAATTTGCATCACATTGATGCATGGTCAGAAGGTGCGGGTAATTATTCTTGATGGTCTTAAATATTCCGGCGTGTGGCTTCTTGCGACAAAAGCAGCTTTTCATGCTAAACATTTAATGAATAACAAATTATCCTGTTAATTAAAACAAAAATCGACGACTCAAATGAAGGAACGATTTGCCACTTGTCACTGAGCAGCGGTTTTGTATTTATTTGACGAACACGGTAACGGCGGAGGCACTGCCCTTGGTGGTGATTTCTTACCACTGTGAATGTCTCCTCTGAGCCAGAATACACTCGCTGTTTGTGATCATGCTGTGAGACACCTGCACTGGCTACTAGACTTGTCATGACGCACAAAACCCCACCATCTTCAGCTTGACATTGTGCAAGTTATAATTATTCATCCAAATGAATATGTCAGAGCAGCAGCGGCAGACCTCTCATCAGAGCAAAGGAAAAATACATCAAAACATTATCAACCCAGCAGGAAGACAGGGACCATAAGGAAAATTACCCATTTTTAATATGGATGCCACAAAGCAGTGTCTATTATTTTTCACATACACATAGGGAAGAAAAAAAAAAAAAAAAAAAAAGAAAAAGAAAGCCATCCAAGTTTTGAAGTCCATCTGTACTAACAAAGCCAAAGAATGGACAAAGGAGCAGACGAAAATAAAAAAATATAAAATCAATTGCACCATCTTGCTTTGGAGTCTTGATGCACATTTTCAAAAATAAATCCGAGACGGCTGCCTAATGACGACGGCAATCTATTTTTTTTTTTTTCTTCTTCTCAGGCAAACAAATGTTAAGTGAGGCTTTTCCGAGCCGTTGGATCAGATGTGCTTCTTTGAAAAAAGTGCTGGGAGAAAGTCTTTCATTAAATAAAGGAAGTTTGTGCAGAACAGCACTGCCTTCGTTATCAAGGGAGGGAAGTTGATGGCTGAAACGCGTGGTTAACATTGTAAAGTTGGATGTGACACTGGACACAAAGCAGCTCTCCAGTGATAGTAACTTGGGTCAGCGACACATAACTGTATCTGAGCCATAGAGTGGAGAAGCGAAACAAGTTGCAGGCACGGATGTCGCTGTTCTGATATATGTGAAACAGACTGATGTGTAAAGTGCGGTATAAGCAGCATAATAATAATATTACATGTAAACGAGCAGAAACTGGCAAGGGAAAGTGTTATGTAGCTAAAGCCCCATAGGTTTAAATGCATCGTTTGTGGGTCTGGAAGAGGCTGAGATGCTGTGGGTGTTGTACCCATTACAGATATGGGATCTGTTATCCGGAACTGTTATCCAGACGACTCCAAATTACGGGAAGGCCACCCCCCATAGACTCCATTTTATCCAAATAATACAATTTTTTTTAAAAGTTATTTCCCTTTTCTAAGTAAAAACAGCACAGATATAATTAATCCTTATTGGAGGCAAACCCAGCCTGTTGGGTTTATATAATGTATAAACGGAAGCAGAACAATCCTATTGGGTTTCTTTAATGATTTGTTTTAGTAGGCAAAGTATGGAGATCTAACTTATGGATAGATCCCTTATCTGGAACACTCCAGGTTCCAAGCATTCAGGATAACAAGTACAATACATATACTTCATTTACTAGCGATTCATTTACATATTGCATTATATTTCTGTTGCAGTTCTTGGGCCGGACTGTCCTTGTGAATGCTTCCAATCAGACATAGATCAGGCAACACTCCGGATAAAATAAGAGAATCTTTATTGCGGCAGGTCGAGGATCTACATTGCCTGACGCGTTTCGGGAGAAACTCCCTTAATCATAGCCTATGATTAAGGAAGTTTCTCCTGAAACGCGTCAGGCAATTTACTGTAGGTAATGCCACATATATTTTCAGCGTTACTACTGGGATTCCAATTTTTTACGAGTCCTGCGGTAAACTTTTAAATTAGTTAACAAGTTTAGTGCCGGTTTTAAGCTCACCCTTCAAAACTGATGGCCCGGTGCTTATAGCCCCAGACCCCTCATTAAAACACCGGAACAGTTCAAACTCCCAAGGCATATATAACATATAATCTTACCCGGACATCGATGTGACCCAGGTGCTGCGACCCTGAGTCCGTCGCTATGGGGAACGAAAATGCTGCACACACCAAATTTACGGACAGCGCACTCTCAGGAACCACATCAAGGAATCGCATACTCATCAATTCATCGATAAAAGAACTTCATTTTATTTATTAAACATATTGACAAACTGTTAACTCTGTGCCATGATGTCTGACGCGTTTTGTGTCTCTGATGAAGTGCAGTGTCACGAAACGCATCAGACCTCATGGCGCAGTTTGTCAATATGTTTAATAAATAAAATGAAGTTCTTTTATCGATGAATTGATGAGTATGCGATTCCTTGATGTGGTTCCTGAGAGTGCGCTGTCTGTAAATTTGGTGTGGACAATTTACTGTAGATCCCCGACATGTTGCAATAAAAATTCTTATTTTTTCCGGAGTGTTGCCTAATCCATGGTTGAGTGGAAGCATTTCACAGTCTGGACGCTGGTGGCTGGGCACCTGGGACCTTTGTGGAGCATATGAGTCTGGAGCGGTTCGTTTTATTGACTGTCCTTGTGAACGGCTCAGAGGAAGTGATAAGAATTAGGTGAGTGTAAGTGTGCGGCATTGTGCAAAGGACACTTGTGCTTAGAGTGTCAGAACAAGCCTTTATACTTTGCATATCTTTGGAAAAAAAGAGAAGTGTGATTACCTGTGGTGTCCAGGATATGGTGAAAGGAATTGGAAAGTCAACAGAGCAATCAGGAGCTTCATAAGGGTACTGAAATAGACAGATACATGTATAAATTAAAAAAATATCAGCTATATTATTTATTTAACATTCTTCTGGGTTAGTTAAAAAGGCATTTTCTTATTACAAAAATAAATTGGGGGAAATGTGTTCTTAGATAAAATCTTGATACAAACGCCTTCACCAACATTTGCTGCCTATTTTTTGACACATGTCAATAGACCATGTACTATGCGGCGATACTGAAACTGCTAAAGCCTAATATAAATGGATTTTTATAAGTAAAATCATATCCTCTCATTGAATGAGCAATGGTTTTTTAATTGGGATTTTTGTGGATTGCCTTTTTCTTTATGGTACAGGTATGGGACCTGTTATCCAGAATGCTCAGGACCTGGTGTTTTCTGAATAAAGGATCTTTCTGTAATTTGGATCTTCATACCTTAAGTCTACTAGAAAATCATGTAAACATTATATAAACCCAATAGGCTGGTTTTGCTTCCAATAAGAATTAATTATATCTTAGTTTGGATCAAGTATAAGATACTGTTTTATTATTACAGAGAAAAAGGAAATCATTTTTAAAAATCTGAATTGAGTTTATGGGAGACGGCCTTTCCTTAATTCTGATCTTTTTGGATAATGAGTTTTTCCGGGTAACGGATCCCATATCTGTATAAGGTTAGCTTTATTGCTTAAGGTGGCCATTTATGACCAATTAAGATCTTTCCTGTGACCAGGAAAGAGTATTCATTAAAGACATTTAGAGCTGAATGGTCAGATATATAGTGAATAAAATACCCCCTCTTGTAAAATATAAGGATATTATAAGTTACCGAGGAGTTTCATGACCATATAAAAACACGAGGCCGAAAGTCATGGAACTCCGAGGTGACTTCTAATATCCTCATATTTTCCAATAGGGGGTACTTTATTTAGTATAATACACAAGTTTTAGTGAGTCATGTGACCAAAATGACATCACTACTCACCGTTTATAACTGATGACATCACTAGTTACCGTTTATAAGGATATCTTTTACAAGACATTTATGGCTTTTGTGTATTAGAAACAATAGAATTCTAACTGCAGCTGACGATTCAGCAATAAACCCTGAGAACCAATACAGCATATTACTCACGTTGCCTTTGTAAGAACAAACGTGGATATTAATGTGAACAGAAAAAAATATAATGTATAATTCTCGTGTTTTCTTGGCATAAGGCCAGTTGTATGTTTTAATCATTTAAAATATGATTGTTATTAATACAGTTACTGTTGAGGCAAATTAAATACTAGCCTTTTTTTTATCCTTTTTAACTGGATACAGGATTACAAGCAGACCATTACAAATATCCATGCCCCAGTTCCATTTATCTTCTCCTGGGCAAAGATAAAAGCTGAAAAATTGAACTACTTAGCTTTGTGAGCTTAGGGGAGCCTGAGTGGCTAGAGGCAAGAAAGGGTATTATTAAAAAGTCACAAACAGTTCAGAAAACCTTGGTTTAAATAATGAGAGACGCAGCATTAATGCTGGCACATTACAAACTTCTTTTAATGTACCAGATGCTTCCCTATACGTTACATGGAAGTGCAGATTACAACCAGCCAAACTGTGCTTTTCTTTATTAACTCCATCTTTCTGCTGATGGGAATGTGCAGTTTAACGGTGAACACAAAGAATGTAAGATTACTTAAAACCATTATAAAGATGGCATCATCGCCTGCTTCAGGAAGTCTTGCCTCCGTTTATAATGTAGGGTAAAATTAAAAAGATACCTTCCGAGGAAGAAAGCACAGAGTAATCACCTTTATAGCATTGCTTAACAGACTAGTGAGTGAAACAGCTATTTCCCCAACTGTGAAATGGCTTTAAAAGAAAGTTCTTCAGACAATTTACTTAATAACGTAGGCATTAAGAAGTTACAGTAATCCTTAATGAGCATAGCGATTCATTAAAATAAACAATCATACAGGACAATTCGCTTATCCAAAAGCTACAGTACATGCCTTGAATTTCCTATCTATCCATATCTCAAACCTTGATTTTTTTCTGGTCAAGGTTTTTAGGGGGAAAATTGATGCTCAATTTTGCTGCTACTTTTTTTACGCTCCGATTTCTCATAGAAAAGTTAAATTCGTGAAAGGGAGTTTGGTCGACTTTGTTTTTATAAAAAAAAAACGGAGAATTTGAGTTTTAAATCGAAATATTTAGCAAGCAGCAAGTCAAGTCTGTGATACAGTTACAGGCTATATCAAGGGAGCTGGACAGAAGTAGGGATGCACCGAATCCAGGATTCGGCCGAATCCCTCTTCGCGGCCGAACGTAATTCTAATTTGCATATGCAAATTCGGGACGGGGAGGGAAATCCCGTGCACACAAATTAGTTTTTTGCACACATACGCGAGAAGGAATTAGAGGGAACATTGCTAAGGGGCCTATTTAATTAAACCTAATTGTTTTCTGTTTCAGTTTTTGAAGGGGAAAATTTGAATTTTTAGAGGAAAAAACCTTGAATTTTTAGAGATTTATTATAAAAAAAAACAACCCTCCCACATGTGTATCTTGATGGCTGATGGCACTGAAGTGCCTACAAATGTTGTGCTGAAGTTTCCCATTCAATTGGCAAAATGCCTTTACCTTGTGCACGTTTCCTCTTTGGTGCCTGTAGGTTATCTGCCCACTTAGAATGTAAGCTCTACGGGACAGGGAGCATCTTCTTTGGTCTCTTTAACCACATGGCACTTAGGTTCTGTGTACTTATATACTCTGTGTACTTGTCCACCCTATGTGTACTTGTATATATTGTACAGTGCTTTACATACAAGTACCAGCACAAGTGATTTTGGGGGCTTCTCTTCTTGGCTATTTCGTACACACGCACTTCACACTCACGACCACCAACCATTTAGAGCTAATTTGCAGATAAACAGAAAAGGGGGTGTTATATACCATTAAGTGTTTATTTGCAGCCAAAACAAGGGGGGGAGGATTACCTTAGCATTTAGTTTGAGTGTGACTAAATGATCACGTCCAGATGTATCCTCGATTTTTAACTGGATCATACTCAATTCAGTATCCACAAAGGACAATCTGTGAAAGAAAAATACAAAAACATAGTAGTGAAATATCTTTTCTAGTGAAAAGACCTTAAAATAACCTTTCCTGTATTTCATTTTCATTATCAAAACCCTGGATATATACATATATAGATATAGATAGATAGATAGATAGATAGATAGATAGAACAATCCCAGTCAGGTGCATTCTCTACCAAAAGTCATCCGCCTGGGTGCTGGTAAAAATATCACTATATTCACATCACACAAACCGCACTCCAAGGACTTGTCAGGTGCAAAAATCAAATGCCTTAATTTCAAAGTTTCGGCTCTCACACGCGAGCCATCTTCAGGAAAGTGAAAAAACGTTTATTGGAGGCTGAGAGAGGGTCATACTCTGTTTAAGAAGCACACCAGCTTTTGCAAGCGGTGAGAGGAGTAAACGATTTTCCCGCAGTTGAAAGCGTTAGTGCTCACCATGCCAACGTGGGCGGGGCTAACGTCAGACGCTACAGGTGAGCGGTGAGCTGGTGTCTCTGGGAACCGGAAAGCGAATAGGCGGACAGGGGAAGCAGCA
Organism: Xenopus laevis; assembly: GCF_017654675.1. NCBI lineage: Eukaryota > Metazoa > Chordata > Amphibia > Anura > Pipidae > Xenopus > Xenopus laevis. The sequence goes on along the minus strand of NC_054379.1, from coordinate 33,899,072 downwards.
ACTTACACTGGTATGATCTGCCAATACTGGGACTACAAGGGAGAGATCGGCCCATACCTTAGATCGCCTGGGGTTAAGTGTTTTTATTTTTTCCCTGACGAGAGTCGGGGGACACAGCCAGATCAAGTGATGGCTGCTTTTTAAACCCACGCTGGGGAAGTATTGGCACAAATTAACATCACTGTGTCACTGATGCAATTATTGTATTATTTTATTCACGGACTATACAACATACTATAATCATGAACTCAAGTTACACATTGTATACACCCACTAATGATGACGTCATCTGCAGAAATTTGGCGCCATTCTTTCACCTTTAAAAACTGTTCCACTGTTGTAGAGTTTTTTCACTTTCCTGAAGACGGCTCGCGTGTGAGAGCGGAAACGTTGAAATAAAGGCATTTGATTTTTGCACCTGACAAGTCCTTGGAGTGCGGTTTTTGTGTGATGTGAATAAATATATATATATATATATATATATATATATATATATATATATATATATATATATATATATATATATATATATATATACACACACATACACGCACACATACAGGGTCTTGATTACAGAGTGTAAAACAAATGATGTGGTCCTAAAGCAATGCATTAATGGATTAATTTTTGGGCCGAGCCTTTCTTGCAACTGCTTCAAGCCCCCAGAGGCGTTAGGCCAATAGTTTGGGAACGGCTTCACTAGACCTATCAGTCTAGCTGATAGGTGAGTGTGGCAGTTGGAGTTTAGCCAGAATATTGATACCTGTCTGACCTAAGCTTGGTCAAGCAGAAATAATGGCCTGGTCTGCTTTTTTTGTGGTCTGGGCTGATGCTCCTGTTGCCGTTTAAAGCTGCGTGCAATAATAGTGCAATAGCAAAACAGTCCTATTGAGTATTAATGCATAAATGGTTTTCGTAGTCTCCAAATTACAGAAAAAGCAGATCCAGAACCCGATCATTCCTGATAACAGATCCCATAACTGTAGTGTGAACTAGGCATTTAATGTAAAGGCATTTAATGATTTTATGAGGCTGGAGGAAGGATGTGGTGCTATAGCACGCATAGCAATCATTAATTAAAATAACCGTATATTAAATAATCATATGCAGAGATTCATTTATTAAAGAAATTAGATGAGAATGAAATGGCACCCATGCATTGTGATTTCTGTTTTTATTAACACCAGCCGAACAGCAGTTGTTAGGAAATGGTCTAGCAAAGAAGTATCTTCTTTTACTGTCATATATTAAGCAAATGCAGCTGTTCTAAATGCCTTGTATCCAGAGATCTTTGTTGTTTGCCCAAAACTGAACAATGTAATTAAGTTTTTGGTGAGGTAATTTAAATGGGATTAAACTTTGACAGGCATATTTGCATATTAAAAAGGTGGAATCTTAGCTCTTCAGTCCCAAGAAACACAACAAAATGCGCAAAATATTACAGTAATCCCCAATATGGTTTAAATGACAATACATTAAGGAAACCTGCACTCCTTCCATCTTTTAAAGTGCCATAGTCTTATTCCCCATACCATTTGTTTTATAAGCTTTAATTAAAATGTTTTCTCTTGCAATGTATTACAAAGTTATTTTGATTAATGTGCATTCTGCTCAATGGCCACTTCAACCACAAGTCAGGTATACGGGCTATACTTGTTAATGAAAGCAGATGTGAGTTGCATCCAATATCAAACTTTGTGCTTAAGACTGAATGAAAAAAAATATAAAAAATCAGAACGTGACCGGTTTAGCTGTTCCCCTCAGCTTCTTTTTTATTACTTATCTACAACACATCTATTCAGTTTGCATTGTTCTTCATAACTTTTCTTCTATTATCTCCCCATGTCTTCCTTCAACTTTCTAGTTCCAACATCCCTTAAAGGAGGTGGTTCACCTTTAAGTTCCCTTTTAGTATGTTATAGAATGGCTAATTCTAAGTGACTTTTCAATAGGTCTTCATTTTTTTAGACACCATCTAAAAACCAAATGCTCTGTAAGGCTACAAATTTATTGTTATTGCTAATTTGTAGATTACATTTTTAATTTAAATCAATGCATGGTTGCTAGGGTAATTTGGACCCCAGCAACCAGATTGCTAAAAGTGCAAATTGCAGAGCCGCTGAATAAAAAGCTAAATAACGCAACAAATTTAAAACAAATTGCAAATTATATTACGCTCTGCATCATATTAAAAGTTTTTAAAGGTGAAGAACCCCTTCAAGAAGTTTCTCTCTTTGGCATCATTTCACTATATAAAGGTGGCCATTATTTTTAATTTGTGTGAAAGTAGGGAGGGGTGTGTGTATGGATGCTGGGTTTTCATTTGGAGGGGTTGAACTTGATGGACTTTGTCTTCTTTCAACCCTATATAACTATAAATATGTGACTATACACGGGCAGATTTAAGATGGTGATATAGGTCAGATTAGACCGATTTGGCATTTTATCTGCCTGTGTATGGGGCATTCCGACGGGCCTCCCTGATCGATATCTGGTCAAAAATAGGACAGATACCCATCAGCCAGGTTTGATTTCCCTTGCAATCGAGGACCACATCAGATAGTTGATGCGGTCCTTTGTCCAGTCTGCGCCCATTTCCATCGTTGTAATCCGATAGTTTGGCCCTAGGGCCTGATATCACCCCTCCTTGTGGTGGGCATATCGGGGAAAGACCCGCTCATTTGACAACCTCAACAAACGGGCGGATCTAATTGTGTGAGGCCACTTTACTTCAGGCAACTTGGCCAGACCAGACTCTTCATTTGATCAATCCTACCAGCATATCAAACAATTCTCTCTCACCACCTTCAAAGAAGGAATTGTTCTTCTTCTGATCTGACCATGTTGCATAACGGTCTATAGAGTGCATGAAAACTTAAGCTGACCATAGACGCAAAGATCCGATCGTACGAATCCTCGATTCGTACGATTTTCTGACCGTGTGTGGAGAGTCCCGATATTTTTCGTCCCATTGAGATCGGACGTTTGGACCTGGATCGGCCAGGTTAAAAGATTTTAATTGGCTGACGATAATATCTCTGCATGTATTGCCGACTGGATGATTTTCAGTGGGAGACGGTCAGTGGCTTTTGTTGGACATAAACTTTCGTACGATTGCTGTTACAGGCAGAACATCGACTGATCTGTTCTTTTACTACCTTATTTAAACTGAAGATTCATGGCTGGTTTGGACATGGGGACGTCCGTTCGTCCGATATTGCAGGTAATCTGCACGTCTATGGCCAGCTTTATGCTAACTTTGAGTTCAGGTCCTCATCTTACCTCAACACAAAGGTTTACACAGATGAAAAGGTTATTGAAGTTTCAAGAACATAGATAAATGCATAATTAATATTACATAAAGCAATACTCAACTGTACGGTCAGTTAGATTGGTGTTCTGGGAATGAAGAAAGGCAAGACGCCAGTGATAGTCATCCAAGAAACTGTATGCTGCATTAGCAAGGTATTCAAATATCCTATAATCCATTATATTCTTATGATGGGTTAACTTAATGAAAAGCAACCCAAAACTCCACTACTTCAGTTGTTTAAGAGTAATGGAATGCAGGACAATTCCAAGAACCGTCACCCAAGAGTTTTCCAGTCCAGCAAATCATAAAATACTTGTATTCACCCTCCATACATCCCTATAAGAATAGCCTGCACCCGCGGATCAGGCAATTCCTATAGGAGTGACTGAAGAGCGATTCAGAGTGTTTGTTGCTCTTACTGTATTATTTGTGTGTGTGGCATACTAGTCCACATTCTATCTTGTGTATGTTAAAACCTTTATTTTTAAAATAAACATCATTAACAAGACATCTGTTTACGAAATTAAAACCTCTAAAGCAATGGGAGATTTACAAAGTATATTTACCACTAAGCAAATGGACATTGCTTTAACATGCACAAAAAAGTTTTCAAAAAGTCAACAGTACATAGAAACCTCAAAGAAGATTGCTTATAGAGGGCATTTATAGCAGACAAGGCTTGCTCATATCTGCAGGGATTGGTCAGAATCACACTGGGGAGGCTTCGGACAAGTTGCGTCAATATTGGACATTTGGAGGTGCTGTTCAAAAATGAAGGACTTCTGGAGAAACGTTTTTGCTTTAATAGGAAAACTAATCACACTCAAGTTGGCTTCTCAACCCAGCAATTGCTCTTTTGGGCATTTTCCATACACAAACCAGCAAAAATAATCTAAATATTTTTTTACCATATTTTGTAAAAGGCATATTGGCCTTAGCAAGGAGATGGAAAGCAGCAGAATTCCTGACAATTATTCAGATAATTTCCGAAATCAACATTAAAGCAAAATATGAACTCTACTTTGCTAAACTCAGGAAATCTTGAAAAAGTTAAGACTCCAAGCCACATGGAGATTTTTGACTGCCACCTCCAATTCCATTACTTGACTGTTACTCAAACTCTGAACTCATAATCTAAGGGAATACTAGAATCTATTTTTATTTATTTTGTCCTATTTGACCAAACTGTACATTTCTATACTTTTAGAAATGTTGTCATGAGGCAGATGCTCCTTTCTCCCCTATGTTCTCCTTTTCCCTTCAACTATTGTTCCTATAATTTCTGTTGCCTTATCTCTTGTTCTCATGATTTTAGTGACTGTTGTACTTCCTCCTTTGATTATGTTATGTTTAAAAGGATAACTCGATAAAGCATACATAAGAAAAAAAAGATAAAAAAAAAAAAACTTATTTTTAATTCTGGTTTTTTTTTTTTTACAACTTTAACATACTTATCCCAGCCAAGGCTCTCAATGTCTTTAACAAGGCAGGAATAATACTGGGGAGCTGGTGGTGTCTGCATTGCATTTGTATTCTTCAGAGCGGCTTCCTGAAATACCAAATTATTAGCATTAATAAATATAATGTTACATGTCTCACTTTGAAATAAATAAAATACACAAGGCTCAACATTTTCCTTGACTTTTTTTATAGCATACTTTGATCTGAAAGTATTATTAAAATGTAAAATATAGGTGTCTGTAAATATCTTTTGACTTTATTCAAATAAAACCTGACAAATCAAAATCGTTGTTCCTCACCAAAATGGTCTTTAGCTCCATCATAAAGCTTTCGAGGTTAACACTATGTTGTAGCCTCTACAAAAGAAATTGAAAAAGTAATATCAACGACAATAATAAAATAGGTAGAGCAGTAACTAAATGGAGTAAGTAGTACATTTTCCAATTAAAAATTCAGTACCATTTCTGAAATAATCGCTCCCTGCTTTATGTCTTTTTTACATTCTCTCTCCATGGAGTCAGATTTTTATTGGCAGGTCATATAAATCACTGGTGTGTGCTCCCTTTGCTTGGGCAATGTGTTAGGCCATGGTCCCCACACTTTTATACTAATGAGTCACATTCAGATGTAAAAAGATTTGAGAAGCAATGTAATAAGCATGACAAATATTACTGGGTGGTACAGGAGGCTACAGGAGACTCTGTTTGGCAGAACAGAAGGAGCAACATCCAAGGGGTCGATGAGCAACATGTTTATATTCACTATTCCTCTCTCAGCATCTGTTTCTCTTCATTCTGTCTTCATGCAGCAGTTGGGTGTCAGATGAATGACCCAATATATCTTATATGGGGGCTCCCTTTCCTAGCAGATGTATTAGAGGTCACTCAAATAACCAGTACAAACAAAATCTAACAAAATAACTGCCTTTTGCACAAATCCTGCATGTAGAGAGACATGATGTTTGGTGATTTTAATAGAGTGAGCTCTAATACATCTTCTAGGCAAAAGGAGCCCCCCTATAAGATATATTGGATCATTCATCTGACACCCAAACTTCTGAATAAAGACAGAATGAGGAGAAACAGATGCTGAGAGAGGAATAGTGAAGATAAACTTGATTATTTCAGAAACTGTACAGAATTTTTAATTGATTGTATTTAGAAAGTTTTGTTTCAGTATACTGAAGCTTAAATTGAATTTTCATTCCCTGCGATAATTCCCCTTTAAACATGACACAAAACATCATGACATGAGACTAATGAAGATATTCCTGATGGGAGGTAGCTTGGTTATTGATTGATTGATTATTAAAAAAAAAAAAAAAACACAATACAGAATATTCAATTGACTAGATCTAGAATGTTTGTTATATAAGAATTAGGGATGCACCGAATCCACTATTTTGGATTCGGCTGGACCTCTGAATCCTTCGTGAAAGATTCGGCCGAATACCGAACCAAATCCTAATTTGCACATGCAAATTAGGGGTGGGAAGGGGAAAACATTTTTTACTTTCTTGTTTTGTGACAAAAAGTCACACGATTTCCCTCCCTGCCCCTAATTTGCATATGCTAGTTTTCATTTGCATATGCAAATTAGGATTCTAATTTGTTACGGGCAGGCAGAAGGATTCAGCAAGTATCCTGCTGAAAAAGGCAGAATCCTGGCCGAATCCCGAACCGAAGCCTGGATTCGGTGCATCCCTAATAAGGATTCTAAGGATTCAGGCAAATCCCGAACCAACTTTTAATTTGCATTTGCAAATTAGCATAATTGGGGGGCGCATGCATCAAAAACACAAAAAAGTCCCGTCAGTTTATGTAGTCACATGATTTTAAGGATATTGGATTCAGCTAAATCCCAATCCTGCCAAGAAATAGGCTAGGATTTGGCTGAATCGCAAATCAAATCGAGGATTTAGTGCATTCCTAAACGAAAAGCAAAATATAATCTAAAATTCCTCCAAAAACGCATAATTTTGCAGTTATACCTGCTTCACAATCTGATCATAAGCTTGCAGAACTTTCTTTAACTTCCAGCTGCACTCTATCCTGCACAACACAAAAAAAAACAATTTATGTCACCGTCATGAACCAAACAAGGAAGGTAAGAGCTTGCTCTATAACATAAAACTGAGCGTAACCGTTGTATAAAGAGCCAGACGTGATTAAATTTGCTGAAGCCGCTGCAGAGCCACATACGCTGAAAGTGATGCACAAATTGTCTAAAACAAATATATGAAGTGTAAGAGCGTATATGCTTAGGTAAGTGACTTCACTGTTAATGATGCATACGGCTAATTTGAGGCCTGTTCAATTTCGTTACATTTTACAACATAATGCCTTTGTCAATAGATAGAGACTTTTGAGTGATTTTAGCTCTAATTCCTTTATGATATACAAATTCTACTTGCGTGAATTAGGGAACATACTTTGCATTTGCCAGCTGTAAATCTTCAGGCAAAATGACCCTGAGCCGAAAATCCTTATCCTGTAAAACGGAAAACAAATCCTCATTAAAAGGATTGTAACGATATATAGCTGGATCACCTGTAATTTTATTAGAACTAATACCAAACCGGCACACAAAGAGACGAACATACATTTATCATTTTTTGTGTTTCCAGACAAATGCGATACAATAAATACACTATATGCATTCTAGGTAAAAACTAAAAACCATTAGCAGGTTTTCCAATTAAAAAATATGTAAATGTAATTTTAGATTGATGAAAGACTGATATTCTCAGGCAATTTACAATTGATCTTCATTTCTTGTTGTTTTTTGACTTAGTTAGCTTTTAATTCACAAGCTCTTAGGTTTGGAATGTCAGCCAATATATGCTTGCAAGGGCCTAATCTACCCAAAAGAGTAACAATAACAATAAAATTGTAGCCTCACACAGCAATCATTTTTTTGGCGGAGGAGGGCAGCGACACGCTGAACAGAAGCAGAATGCAAAGCCAAATAATTCAAAAAGTATTTAAAAAAAGCCAACCAATTAAAAAGTTAGCTTAAAGGTGTGCTACTCCTTAAAGGAACAGTAACATTAAAAAAAAAAACCAAAGTGTTTTAAAGGAACAGTTGAGTGTGAAAATAAAAACTGGGTAAATAGAAAGGATGTGCAAAATAAAAAACGTTTCTAATATAGTTAGTTAGCCAAAAATGTAGTGTATAAAGGCTGAAGTGACTGGATGTGCAACATAATAGCCAGAACACTACTTCCTGCTTTTCAGCTCTATAACTCTAAATTAGTCAGGGACTTGAAGGGGGGCCACATGGTACATTTCTGTTCAGTGAGTTTGCAATTGATCCTCAGCATTCAGCTCAGATTCAAAAGCAACAGATATGACCCATGTGGCCCCCCTCAAGTCTCTGATTGGTTACTGCCTGGTAACCAGGATAACCAGTCAGTGTAAACCAAGAGAGCTGAAAAGCAGGAAGTAGTGTTCTGGCTATTATGTTAGACATCCAGTCACTCCAGCCTTTATACATAACATTTTTGGCTACCCAGTTTTTATTTTTACACTGAACAATTCCTTTAAAGTAATAAAAATATAATGCAGTTTTGCCCTGCACTGGTAAAACTGCTGTGTTTTGCTTCAGAAATACTACCATAGTTCATATAAATAAGCTGCTGTGTAGCAATGGGGGCAGCCATTCAAAGGAGAAAAGGCTCAAGTTATACAAAAGATAGCAGATAAGCTCTGTAGAACATAATGGTGTTATCGGTTATCTTGTATACCTGTGCCATATAGCCCTTTTTTTTCAATTTCCGCCATTGCTACATAGCAGCTTGTTTATATGAATTATAATAGTTTTTCTGAACATTGTCTGAGTGGGCCGGCGGGAAACCGGGAAAAAACCCGGTCCTAGATTGGCCCCCCTTGCAGAAAAAAAAAAGTTTCCCTGGTACCTTCAGTCATGTGACTTGTGCTCTGATAAACTTCAGTCTTTACTAGGGATGCACCGAATCCAGGATTCGGTTCGGGATTCGGCCTTTTTCAGCAGGATTCGGATTCGGCCGAATCCTTCTGCCCGGCCGAACCGAATCCGAATTCTAATTTGCATATGCAAATTAGGGGCAGGGAGGGAAATTGCGTGACTTTTTGTCAGAAAACAAGGAAGTAAAAAATGTTTTCCCCTTCCCACCCCTAATTTGCATATGCAAATTAGGGTTCGGATTCGGTTTGGTATTCGGCCGAATCCTTCGTGAAGGATTCGGGGGTTCGGCCGAATCCAAAAAAGTGGATTCGGTGCATCCCTAGTCTTTACTGTTACATTGCAAGTTGAAGTGATATCACCACCCCCCCCCCCATCCCAGTGGTCTGTGGGAAAAAGATAACTCCCTAACAGATACGAGAGTAGTAGTAAAAAAACAAGTTACAGTGTGTCCTTCAGTTGCACTGAGTAGGGGAAACAATAGCTTATCTTAAAGCAGTTCCATTCTGAAGTGCTGGATCTTTATAAAAACACAGGATCAGGCAAAATGACCCGAGATATCTGCCTTCATACCAATATTACAAAAAAGATTCACTTGATTGTTGAGTAATAAAATGGTAAAGTGAATTTAATTTTTTGCAGTGTAAACAATGTAATTTAGAAATAAAATCGACACCATTAAAATCATAACAGAATCCCTTTAAGTTGCTTGGAAGGTATGGTTTCCCTTTAATTATCAACAATGACAAAGATCAATGGCAGCCAATGACAAGTGATACCATATCTCCATTGTACCTTCTACCAAAGTTAACTACAAGCTGGTAGGGCTGCTGCCTATTCAGGAAAACACATCTTCCCTCTCTAATCATAACATTATCCTTGATTATTATCTCTATTATTGCTAGTCAGATGCCAACTCCAGAGCAGCCATAGCTGGTACTGGAAACAGTCAGGTCTGGACTGGTATTCAAAATAGCCTGTGGCATATCAAGTACACAGAGTCCCAAAAGATAGTGACTATGGCATCTTACAGCAGCCCCTCTGACATTTGCCAAAATCAACAGACTGACAGTCACAGGCTGGACCTAGTCATTTTAAGGGCCCAGGACATTTTATATGGTTCTGTCAGAGGCCACAAATATTAAACCCGTGTCCCAGAAATAAACGTAGCATTGTATTGGGCAACTCTACCAGCTGGGCATGCAATCTCTCCTGCTGAGTGTCTGTGCCCTACAAGCATGGGAATTACTACAGAGGAAGTAGACCCTGAGGCTGCAGGGGTGCCAGGAGGCACATCTATTTGTAAAACAGGACAATGTCTGGATATGTTGTGGGCCCTCAAACATCTAGTTTCACCACTGCCAACAAGCCCCATTTACTCCTAACACAGCAAAGCCCTACTCAACTTCTGATTGGTTAATCACTCCTAACACAGCAATACCCTACTCAATTTCTGATTGGTCACTCACTCCTAACACAGCAAAACCCTGCTCAACTTCTGATTGGTTACTCACTCCTAACACAGGAAAGCCCTGCTCAACTTCTGATTGGTTACTCACGCCTAACACTGCAAAGCCCTACTCAACTTCTGATTGGTTACTCACGCCTAACACTGCAAAGCCCTACTCAACTTCTGATTGGTTACTCACTCCTAACACTGCAAAGCCCTACTCAACTTCTGATTGGTTACTCACTCCTAACACTGCAAAGCCCTACTCAACTTCTGATTGGTTACTCACTCCTAACACTGCAAAGCCCTGCTCAACTTCTGATTGGTTACTTACTCCTAACACAGCAAAGCCCTGCTCAACTTCTGATTGGTTACTTACTCCTAACACAGCAAAGCCCTGCTCAACTTCTGATTGGTTACTCACTCCTAACACTGCAAAGCCCTACTCAACTTTTGATTGCTCACTCACTCACAGCAAAACCCTACTCACTCCAACCACAGCAAAGCCCTAATCAACTTCTGATTGGTTACTCACTCCTAACACAGCAAAACCCTGCTCAACCTCTGATTGGTTACTGTGACGAGACTTATGGTGCCAAGATGCTGCTATAGGGAACTCAGAAGCTGTCCCATTAGCTGCAAGGCTCTCTGCCACAGAGTAATACTACAGTCACAAGATTAAGGTGGAACACACAGTACTTGTATGCTGAGGAATCCATCGTACACTCTCCCTTGTAGATCCTGGGGTATGAGGAGAGGACACTGGCGCAGCATTCCCCCCGCCGACATTGTGGTATCAACTATAACCCGCCCCGTTGCAACTATTATCACGTCACACGAGATAGACTTCCTCTCTGGAAACTGAAAGCGCGCCTCAAAACTTCAAGTTATGGGCGGGGACACGTGACACGCTGCCGACGTGAAGATCTTGATGGGGGAGGAGCTAGAGTGTTAGTGCGCGCGTTACTGTAATGTTGCCGTTTGACACTTATAAATGGAACGTGTTTTGCCAGACATTCACCTCAGTATACAGTGGCTCTGGCACATTTAACATTCGTGTCCTGCGCAGCTGCTGTTAGTGTCCAAACCAAGTAGTTCTCTGCAGGCGTTACTCGTGGGTAGAACTTCACTAAAAGTTTTAATGATTCGGCACATTTGCTCAAAAACAGATCTATCTGATAAACTGCTTGGAGCAGTCAAACCACTATTTTGTTCTCTGGGCAGCAGCACTAAGCGCTGACAATTATTAAACATTGTAACAGATGAGCCCCTGAATAAAGTGAAGTTCCTAAATTACCAGCAAAACCGCTACTTGACAAATCTATACCTACTTTAAAATGGGTCTGTTGGTGGTGTGTCCAAGATGGTGTCCTGATAAGACAAGCTTTGTGCCTGCTCCAAATGGCTGAAGACTAAAACACAGTGGGGCAACTTCATTAATCTCCGAAAATTCGCCAGCAACGGCTTCGCTCACAGCGCAACACTTCGCCAGGCGTAGATTTGCCAGGACAACGCTAATTCACTAAAATCCAAAGTTGCGTCCAGGGCACTGAACGCTGGCAAAGTTGCGCTACCGTTTCTGCGCTAAGCTAATCGAAGTTGCGCTAGCGTTGCCTCATTTGCATACGGCGGGAAGTTAAAGTTGAATGGACATATATGTTGCAGCAAATACATTACACTACACAAGCCCAGGGAAACCTTAATAAAAATAAAATAGAGTTGCTATATTTTGCCCTACACATGAGCCCAGTGTATAGTTTATGTGTCATATGTTAGAAAATGTAGGGGGGGAGTCGGTTACCCCAAAAATATTTTACACTCTTTTGCAGCCTATCACCCTGAAAAAAAGGAAAAGACGCTAACGTATTTTGTGACTTAGAAAATTTTTCAACTATTGTTTTAAGAAGTCCTATCTACTCTATTGCACTTCGCCTGCTCTGAGGTGGTTAAGGCAAGTCTGGCGCAAGAGGTAACGTTCAATAAATTCCACATCTTTGTGAAATTGCGTAGTTACGTCCATTCGCCAGAGTGCAAATTCGCCTGGCGTCAGGGAGCGAAGTACCGCTAGAGTCTATCTTCTTTGCTAGCAAAGTTATGCCAGCGACCGTTAGTAAATTGGCGAAGTTCCGAAATGACGTCAAAGGGCACACGGTCTGTGCTCACTGTCTGGGTTTCCGGTCTTCCGGAAGATTAATATCTGCCATGTGCCCTGCCTTACTTCTGGAGCAAGCAGAAGAGCTTAGAATGTGTTTCGTCCTAACGCATTTTTTGAAATGCAGCACACAACAGGAAGCTGAATTTTATCTAGGTATTTATGTATAATGCAATAAAAACTTTGTCCAAGATACATTTGTTATTTGCGGGGGAGGGGGTGGAATGAATATTATATAAACATTTTTTTTAGTGTTACTGTTTCTTTAAGCAGGTAGAACTTATTGTGAAGCAATTCCTTTACACACTACAGTGGAATTTTGACCAGGGGGGGAAAATAGTAACATGCTGGCACATCTCACCAAATTTTGCAATGCAGAAAAAGCGGTGCCTAGATTGGTATGGCAAGATAACATGTAGATCGGTGACCCCTGGGGCATTGCACAAGAATTTACCTATTACTATGCCACTCTATATGTAATCAGACCAAATAAATGCCTTTCTCTTTACGGTACCTTTAAAATCTTTAGACCCCAAACAGGTGGCCTATTTTGATTCCCCAATCTCCCAATAAGCAGCATTAGTGGTCCAAAACCTCCCTTTCTGGCACATTGGTACCCAGCAAAAGCGAGGACCATAATTCCACATCTACACAATACCTTGGTATAAGCCCAAGCCAAAGGCCATCTCCCTCAATCTGTGCAAGAAACTTTCATAGCGGTCATACCAAAATAAGCACGGCAGCCTGCCCAGTGTGAGGCTTACAGGACAATCCCACTGCTCAATGTAGATTCCAAAGTGCTCGCTTCAGTCTTTGCCACAAGATAAACTAAAATTATCACTACACTTAGGCAAATCTGGGTTCATGCCACAAGAAGCCATGTATATAAATATTAAAAGGCTGTATGCTAACTTGCATATCTGGCAGGACAATACAGTCTGTATGCCAACTTGCAGATCCTCCAGTCTCAGAGCCATTTTGTCAATTGACTGGGAGAAAGCATTCGACTCCACCACTGTAAGTCGCCTACTACGTAGAACATGGCAAGGCTGACCACTATCCTCTCTGCTCTTTGAACTTGCAATAGAGTCTTTGGCAACCACCATTTGCTGTGAACGGTGGGTTGGGGCCTTAGAGGAGAACATTTCTTTCCAAATGGATGATATCCTTCTGTATCTCCAGAACACTGGCCCATCCCTGACAGCAGCTATGGATAAAATACAGGAATCTGGCACACACTCCAGGGTAAAAGTGAAAAAGAGTCAGTCCTCTTCTCTCTAGATGTGACCCCTGCCAAAACCTGCTCCCCTAGGCAGGACCGCTAAATCACAGACTCCTTAAAATACTTACTTCTTAGAAAACATAAGATCTTACCTGATTTTATCAAAATAAACCTGTAACCCAACACGTTACCTGAAGTGGCAGCATCTGCCACTCACACTTTTGGGCAGAGGGATACTATTCAAAACGATTTTCCTCCCAAAATCTCTTTACCTGCTCCATAACACCCAGTACACGTATTGAATAAAGAAAATTAATTAAACTCTAACTAAATTTGGAAAAGCAAAATCCCTAAAATAGCCAGAGAGACAAGGTATGCCCACCTAGATAGTGGGGGTTTGGCATTGACGCAAAAAACAGCAATTAATGGAGGGTACTCCCTTTATTCAAATCCCCTTGAAAGGACTAGGGGGCCCATTTACTTAGCTCTGAAGAAGGAATAGAAGAAAAAAAAACGTTGAATTTCGAATGATTTTTTTGGCTACTTCTACCATCGAATTGGCTACTTCAACCTACGACTTCGACTTTGAATCGAACGATTCGAACTAAAAATCATTCGAATATTCGACCATTCGATAATCAAATTACTGTCTCTTTAAAAAAAACTTCGACCCCCTACTTCGCCATCTAAAACCCACCGAGGTGCAATGTTAGCCTATGGGGAAGGTCCCCATAGGCTTCCTAGCAATTATTGGTCGTAGAAAAATCGTTCGATCTATGGATTAAAATCCTTCGAATTGTTCGATTCGAAGGATTTAATCGTTTGATCAACGATTTTTCGCTCGAACGTTCGAACGAACTAATTGCGGTAAATCCTTCGACTTCGATATTGAAGTCGAAGGATTTACATTAGGTAAATCTGCCCCACAGTGTCCAAAACATTCCCCCACACACCAACTTACAAGCCTTACAAGCCTGAGTGCTGCTGTTCTTTTTCGGACAATGTGTTGTGGTATGTGGCATGTACTAAATTATATGTTGTAATGCCATTGTAATTATACATTGTTGTAATTATATGCTTTATTAAACCATTTATTTGCATACCTTAAGGGGCAGATTTATCACGGGTCCAATTTAGAGTTCATGGGAGTTTCGTAAAACTCCCATAAACTCCCATGAACCTTGGGACCTTCAGTAGTAAACATAACCTACAGGGCTTGGACAACAGTCCTTCATAAAACAGGAGTAGACCCCACTTATCTTACCAAACTCCAATCTTGTCTGCTTCATGAATTGGCCACTGAGACGGGGATTACATAATGGTTATATGTTCTGACCTTAGAGCTAAAATGATACCTTGCAATTTAAGGTTACTACAGAAGGGATTGTTCACTTTCCGAAGACTTTTTTCAGTGCAGTTCACAAGAAATAAAGACTTTTTTTTTCAATTGCTTTCCTTTTTTTTTTTTTTTTTTAAATGTCAGTTTATTTGTGGTAGAGAAAACCTAAAATTACAAATTTTGATAATTAACCCTTTTAGGATTACCCATACTTAATATAAAAAGTCAATTACAAATGTCCCTTCATATGGATTAAAATATTTTTTGAGAGGTTTGCCATTCTGATAAAATTATCTAGACTTGTTTATACGGTTCTCTTAATTGCTTGTAAATTTAATTCATGTATCAAGCTCATTTCTCCCTGACTTCTGCCTCTTTCAGTCTCTAAAATCAAAATTCTTTCTGTTTTTATTGTTGCAGTTTGAAGTTCTCTCCAGGAAACTTGCAGCTTTTTATTTTACTACAGGTGGTTCTGGTGTATGGATTTATGAATGTTCCAGTTATGCAACTAATAACCTCATCTTTTATTCTAAAAAATAATTATGCCACATTTACACAATTCTCTTTGGAAAACACTCACAAATTGCAGGATGCTCCACAAAGATTTTATTCTGCACCTTTCCTGTTCGTTGTAATTCTTGCTAAATTAAAGTCCATTTTTACTTATTGTGCTTGTGTTTTGGCTTGACAATAGATAGAAATGCTGATCTTTTGTGGTTTGCAAGTGTCACTTATTACAGACTAATAATTTAAATTTATAAAACTGTTTGCTCAGATAATTGTCAGTTCACAAAGAGTGTCTCCATGTATCAATTGTCTATATATTATTTCCATTTGTTTACTTTTTATTTTATTTATTAGTACTGAAATTAATAAATAGAATAAATCCATATACATTTTAATTTCAAATATAGGTCAGTAAAAATTTACCATCCTATCACTTTTGCAGATATTCTACTCATCTGCAGTCTTGGGGGGTTCCTACGACAGGTTTTAAAAACTCCTATGCAACACGAGGAAATAGTTCTCTGCTTTATAGGATAGTTTTGGAATAAGATGCAAAGAGTACTGGGGTGTAGGAGGCTGCCTATGTATGTATATGCTCCCTCATCCTGTAAAATACATTCAGCAAGAAAATCTTAGTGGATTAAAGTATTTGTGATATCGGGGTGGGTGTTTCAGAATTTTTTTTCTAAACAGTCAGATATCCCATATATGAGAATATCATTTTAAAATCTAGGGTGAGTCTGATGGCTATGAAAAAAACAAAAAAAGGCTTTCAGTTGGACATTACAGATTTAGGTTAATATTGCTTTTTTTTTGAAGTAGTTGATTTGTAAGACGCATTTCTTTTCATGATGTCTGCATCTAACAATATGATTTCCACTTAGGGCAGAGACACACATGGAGATTCAGGAAGATTTAGTCGCCTGGCGACAAATCGACCTCTTCTTCGGGCGACTAATCTCCCCGACCTGCCATCCCACCAGTGATTTCGATTCTAGCTGGCAGGAATGTAGTTAGGGGAGATTAGTCGCCCAAAGAAGAGGCAATTTGTCGCTGGGCGACTAATCTCTCTGAATCTCCACGTGTGTCTCTGCCCTAAAATGAAGAAACGGAAATACATTATGTAGGAGTCAAGAGCTTATTTTAGAAATTAAGGACCTAATTTACTTTTTAAGACATACCAAATGGGGCTTTTGACCCTTTTTATAAAATGTAGTTTTGTTGAAAATAAACAGACTTAGAAAATATATTAATACTAACACCAAACAAAGCATTCAGAATCACAAATCTAAACTGAAAAAATGTGCTGACTGTACAAACCATTCAGAAGGAAACATTACAGAACAAATAACATCTCACGATACTCTAATAGACACTGTCATTTTACAGGAAGATTTGTTAGTTACTTTGAAAAGGAAATTAGAAGATCTAGAAGATCACTTTAGACCAAATAACATAAAGATAAGAGGCATTCCTGAGGAAATGCAACAAGCACAGTTAAAGCGATACTGACACGTTCCTATAAAAATCATAGGTCAGTATCAAGTATGTGCTGCATCCGGAATAATTTCCCTCAAAGCCGCCCCTAGCCCGGTCTCAAAGCCGCCCCTAGCCCGGTCTTTCAACAGTGTCGGAGGGTAGGGTCAGTGCAAGGGGCTGGGAAAATATTCCGGGTGCAGCACATACTTGATACTGCCACGTATGGTTTTTATAGGAACGTGTCAGTATCGCTTTAACCTAATATAGACAAAAACAACTTTTTGCATACATTCCAGAGACACCTGCAGATGACCTAGCCATTGAATGCACCCAAAAACTATACTGAAAGCCAATGGTGCATTAAGGGACACCGTACTCCACATTTTCTTTTCCATGTCAAGGACTCTGCAAAACCCTGGGATGGGATGATGATGGAAGGGCAGGGTGCAATCAAATATCACAACATAGCAACAGTTTTACATAATATACAAGACATGACAACAAGTTATGCCTAGTAACATGTTAACATAATTAAACCAATATAATAACTTAATAGTTATGCTGCCTTCTTCCTGACATAAGCTCATATATTTTATACCTAAGTCAATGTGGGTGTCTTAGGGACTGTGGTGGTTTTCCACTGTAAAAATGTAAACCATGGCTAAACAAGGGAAAGATCCCCAATCATGTGCTAGTTATCGGCCTATTTCATTAATAAACATAGATTTCAAAATGAATGCCAAAATGATAGCGTATAGACTAAAACAATACTTAGTCTGGTATAGTTCCTTAAGGAAAGGGAAGGATAATACATATAAATTGATCTCCTTGATCTACGGTGTTAAAATGGAACAAATACCTTATTTTTATTTACCATGGATGCCGAAAAAGCCTTTGACAGGGTCTCCTGGAACTATCTCTGTGGAATGCTGCTTGGATTTGGCCTTAGAGAAACAACAATACAATGAATATTTGCTTTACATTATAACCCAACTGCTAGGGTGTTATTTATCAAAGTCCAAATTTATCTCAATATTTTCTGCTACAAACTCTGATCAAATCCGCTTGGGTTTTTTACACTTATTTATTATTAAATTTTCCCGAAAAATTTGCTTTGCAGGGAAAAAAAAACGGATTTTCACTAATTTTTCAGACTTTTGCATCCAATTTTCACGATTTTTTGTGATTTTCACCCGAAAACTTCAAGGTATTGCCCGAAACCCAGCGCAATCAAAAAATAATTGGGACTTCTCCCATTGACTTATATGCAACCTCGACAGGTCTGAGAAATTTTCATTTTCTGACTTTTCCATCCTCGGGGGTTTAATAAATTCTGAAAATGTTGTGATATTTTAAAAGTCAGATTTTATAAAAAAAATAAATCTAATTTTTTTTGTGATTTTTGCATTTGCAGTTTAGTAAATAACCCCCCTAGAGGCCCAGTTAATTGTGTCTTGTCCTTCACAGTGAAAACCTCTTAATTGTACTAGGCAGGGTTGCCCCCTGTCCCCACTTTTATTTGTCTTAGTAATAGAAAAGTTGTTAACCCATATCAGAAATTACCCGGATATATCTGGCATTACTATACTAAGCAACAAATACAAAACTGCAGTTTTCGCTGATGCTCTAGTAATGTTTATAATAAAACCATACAATCCTCATAACATAGTTTGCTGAAATCCTGTCAGCTTGTCTTGCTTGTTCAGTATTCCTTCTTTTATAGCAAGGCTTTCTAGGTAGCATGTCATGTTGAATATATTTGTCAAACCTGTAAAACACAATTACCATCCAATTATTACAAAAAAATTAAAACTATGAATGCACTTTAGAATTCCACAGTTTCATTCTGTCAGGGAACCGGGAGTTCCCTCTGGGGGAGTAGTCCGGATCTCGGAGGAAGCCCCTCAGGAGGGATCAGGATCGTGGTATCCAGGGATTCGGCAGAAGGGGTAATGGAGTTCAGGCAACAGGTCACAAGGCAGGCAGAATACAAACAGAGTCCAAAGTCCAGGCAGGGGGTCAATAACAAGAGATCAATCAGGAATATCCTCAGGGATAACAGGAATAGGAGCAGGAAACCCAGGAATCTTCTCAGGAACGAGATCCTATTTTCGGGCGCCATCTTGGCGCCTCAGGCGTCCTTTTAAAGGGGTTTTTTGGCGCCCTTGCGTCGGCGTCAGCACGTCTGCGACCGACGCGCTGCGCCTGCGTCCGTCGCGCCGTTGTGACGTCTTCGCGCCTGCGCACAGGCGTCTCTGCGCCGGCGCCGCTACCCACGTGGCGGCCATGGGCGCCGCCATTTTGGGAGCGGCGTCAGAAGTGGTAGCTGCGCCGCCCGGAGCTCCTGGTCCTGCTCCGGGCGGCGATCGTGACAGTACCCCCCCCATCACGGGGGCCTCAGGACCACCGGGACAAGGCTTCTGGGAAACTTGGCGTGAAAATCCCTCACCAGACGAGGAGCGTGAACATCACGGTGTCCTTCCCAGGAGCATTCTTCAGGGCCAAAGCCCCTCCACTGAATGAGGTACTGAAGGGACCCTCTGGAGATCCTGGAGTCTAGGATTTTCTCCACCTCGTACTCGAGTTGACCCTCCACAGAGATGGCAGGAGGAGGAGATTGACCGCCAGAGAACCGGTTGGAGATGGCGGGTTTCACCAGAGACACGTGGAACACGTTGGGGATTCTCATCTCTGGTGGAAGCTGGAGTCTGAGAGCCACAGAGTTGATTATCTCCAAGATGGGAAATGGACCCACGAATTTTGGACCCAACTTGGGAGATGGTATCTTCAACCGGATATTCCTGGAAGAGAGCCAGACATTATCACCCACCTTGTAGGGAGGAGAGGATCTTCGACGACGATCCGCGAAAGTCTTATGAACAAGAGCGCTCTTCTCTAGGTTCAACTTGGTAGCAGCCCAAATAGCAGACATATGGGCTGCGGAATCGTCAGCAGCCGGGACGTCAGATAGTACAAAGTCTTGGGGAAAAGCTTGAGGATGCTGACCATACACCGACATGAACGGAGACCTTCCTGTAGAGGAATGACAAGCATTATTATGAGCGAATTCCGCCCATGGGAGGAGATCAGACCAGTCATCCTGGCAGAGGGATACGTGGTTCCTCAGGAACTGTTCCAGGGCTTGGTTGACACGTTCAGCTGCCCCATTCGTCTGCGGATGGTATGCAGATGAAAACTGAAGAACAATTCCCAGGTCTTTGCATAGGGAACGCCAGAATTTGGCAGTAAACTGGGTGCCTCTATCGGAGACGATCTCCACCGGGAAACCATGCAGGCGGAAGATGTACTGGATAAATAGCTGGGACAACTCCACCGCAGAGGGCAACTTCTTCAGAGGGATGAAATGGGCCATTTTGGAGAATCGATCAATGACAACCCAGATCACAGTGTTCCCACAAGAGGGAGGAAGTTCGACAATGAAGTCCATGGACAGGTGGGTCCAGGGACGGGAAGGAACCGGCAAAGGCTGTAGTAACCCACTGGGGCGGGAATGGCTTGACTTAGATGTGCCACAAACATTACAAGCAGCAACAAAGTCCTTCACATCTTTGCGGATATCAGGCCACCAGACCAGGCGTCGTAAGAGTTCAAGAGTCTTAGCTGGGCCAGGGTGTCCGGCTTGCCTGGAGCAATGGGTCTGTTGCAGGATAGGCAGACGCAGCTCAGGAGGAACAAATGCCATTCCAATGGGAGTATCTGAAGGAGCAGAAGACTGACCAGCCAGGATTTGGTCGGCAAACTGTGGATACAGGGAGGCAATAATCTTGACTGGAGGGATGATTGGCTCTTGTCTCTCAGGAGAGCGGTCCACCGGAGTGAAGCTACGAGACAAGGCATCGGCCTTCTGATTCTTGGAGCCTGGGCGATAAGTCAAGATAAATTAAATCGAGAGAAGAAGAGAGCCCACCTTGCTTGTCTGGGGTTTAGCCTCTTGAGGGACTGGATGAACTCGAGATTCTTATGATCGGTGTAAATCTGAACAGGAATCAGAGAACCCTCCAGGAGGTGACGCCACTCTTCAAGGGCAAGTTTAACAGCCAAGAGTTCACGGTTCCCGACATCGTAGTTCTGCTCTGCGGACGAGAACTTCTTGGAGAAATAAGCACAGGGATGCAACTTCCCATCAGCGGGGTGTCTCTGAGACAGGATGGCTCCGGCTCCGACTTCAGAAGCATCAACTTCGATGCAGAAGGGTAGTTCGGGATTGGGGTGTCGGAGGACAGAAGCGGACGTGAAGGCCTCTTTCAAGGACTGAAAAGCTTCAATGGCAGATGGAGGCCACAAGCTGGGTTTACCCCCTTTCCGGATGAGGGCCAGGATAGGTGCAATGCGGGAAGAGAACCCCCGGATGAACTGCCGATAGTAGTTAGCAAATCCGATAAATCTCTGGATTGCCTTGGTACTCAGCGGAGAGGCCACTCCTGGATGGCAGACACTTTCACGGGGTCCATCTCAAATCCCTCAGGAGAGATAATGTATCCTAGGAAGGGGATCTTGGACACCTCGAAGACGCACTTCTCCAACTTGGCGAAGAGAGAGTTCTTCCTCAGACGAGAGAGTACCTCCTTCACCTGGGAGCGATGGCTTTCTAGGTCTTTAGAAAAGATCAGGATGTCGTCCAGGTACACGACTACGAACCTTCCTAGGAGATCCCGGAACACATCGTTAACAAACTCCTGGAAGACGGCAGGGGCATTGCAAAGGCCGAAGGGCATAACGAGATATTCATAGTGCCCGTCACGAGTGTTGAAAGCCGTCTTCCATTCATCACCCTCACGGATGCGAATGAGGTTGTACGCCCCCCGGAGATCCAACTTAGAGAATATCTTCGCCCCCTTCAGCTGGTCGAAGAGCTCTACGATCAAGGGCAGAGGGTACCTGTTTTTTACAGTGATTTTATTCAGGCCCCGGTAATCTATACATGGCCGAAGGCCTCCGTCCTTCTTCTCCACGAAGAAGAACCCAGCCCCTGCAGGAGAGGTAGAAGGGCGGATAAACCCCCGCTGGAGATTTTCTTGGATGTATTCCTTCATTGCGGTAGTCTCAGCAGGAGAGAGAGGGTAAGTGCGGCCTCTGGGGGCATGGCTCCTGGCAGGAGTTCGACAGGACAGTCGTAGGAGCGATGTGGAGGAAGGAATTCCGCAGACTTCTTACAGAACACATCGGAGAATTCTTTATAACAGGAGGGAAGAGACTTTAACTCGGTTGAGGAGATAGTTACCTTCTTGAGGGGTTTAGCAGGAAGGCAATGCTGTAGGCAGAATGGGCTCCAACGAGAAACCTGCCCTGTGGACCAGTCTATGGTGGGATTGTGCAGGCGCAGCCAGGGGAGACCCAAAACAACTGGAACAGCGGGACAAGAGATAATAAGAAACGAAAGTCTCTCTTTATGCAGGGTCCCAACCTGCACAAGTAGTTCGCCAGTGGTCATCGTGATTACAGACTCCAGGGGTTTATCATCTATGGCGACGATCCTCATGGGAGAAGGCAAAGGAAATAAGGGAATTCCCATGTACTTAGCAAAGAGAGCGTCCATGAAGTTACCCCCGGCTCCGGAATCGATGAAAGCATTCCCGAAGATGGTCTTATCCGTCAGACGAATCTGGAAGGGAAGGAGAAACCTGTGTGAGTTTCCTTGGGTCTTCCCCTGAGACCTATCTCGAGACTTTTGAGTAGTGCCCCCTACATGAGTTACCATAGACATACCTCGGGGTACAAAACTCTTAGCCTTTGCAGGACAGGCATTGGCGAAGTGGGAATGTCCGCCACAATACAGACACAGGCCTGACATCCGTCTGCGGAGTCTCTCTTGTTCAGTGAGGCGAGTTCTTCCCACTTGCATGGGTTCCTCCTGGAGAGAAATGGATGCTTGGGCAGGTGAGGTGACAGGAGCCTGCAGGAGAGGCCTCTTGAAGCGGGGTGCCAACATGGGTTGAAACTTCCTGACACGATCTCTCAGGGTTTGATGCTCTCTCAGAAGAGTGTCCACCTTGACAGCCAAGGCGATGAGGTCTTCAACTTGCGTGGGTAATTCACGGGAGACCAGGTCATCTTTGATGCGGAGGGAGAGACCATTATAAAATGCAGTATGGTATGCGTCGTTGTTCCAACGAGTCTCAGCAGCAAGTGTACGGAATTCAATAGCATACTCCGCTACACTGCGACTCCCTTGGCGGATTTGGAACAGACGGGAAGCAGCGGATGTCACCCGGCCGGGAGCATCGAAGACGATCCGAAATTCTTTGAGAAATGCTTCTGCGTCATCCATCAGTGGGGACTGCTTCTCCCAGTGTGGAGATGCCCACTCGAGAGCTTTCCCTGCCAGACGAGTAATCACAAACCCCACCTTGGCACGTTCAGAGTCAAATTCAGTGGGGTGTAGGGCAAATCGAATCTGGCACTGATTCACGAATCCTCGACAGGCTTGAGGATCACCATCGTAGAGAGGCGTAACAGGAGTATGTGGACCAGAAGTGGAGGACTGGGTAGCCATGGCAGCAGCCGCTTGCGGAGGAGGTGCCGGCAGGGGTGTCGCTGGTGTCAACAAGGAGAGTTTTTCCAGGATCGCCTCCAGCGTGTGTCCCACGTAATTCTGCCGGGCTTCATACGCCTCCATGCGGGAATGCAGGCCCCGAAAGGCCCTGCCGAAATCTGGCTGAGCTTCCTCAGTGGAATCCATGGCCCGAAAATAATGTCAGGGAACCGGGAGTTCCCTCTGGGGGAGTAGTCCGGATCTAGGAGGAAGCCCCTCAGGAGGGATCAGGATCGCGGTATCCAGGGATTCGGCAGAAGGGGTAATGGAGTTCAGGCAACAGGTCACAAGGCAGGCAGAATACAAACAGAGTCCAAAGTCCAGGCAGGGGGTCAATAACAAGAGATCAATCAGGAATATCCTCAGGGATAACAGGAATAGGAGCAGGAAACCCAGGAATCTTCTCAGGAACGAGATCCTATTTTCGGGCGCCATCTTGGCGCCTCAGGCATCCTTTTAAAGGGGTTTTTTGGCGCCCTTGCGTCGGCGTCAGCACGTCTGCGACCGACGCGCTGCGCCTGCGTCCGTCGCGCCGTTGTGAAGTCTTCGCGCCTGCGCACTTGCGCGCAGGCGTCTCTGCGCCGGCGCCGCTACCCACGTGGCGGCCATGGGCGCCGCCATTTTGGGAGCGGCGTCGGAAGTGGTAGCTGCGCCGCCCGGAGCTCCTGGTCCTGCTCCGGGTGGCGATCGTGACACATTCAAACCAAATATCAACCCCCTTCTACCTAATATTTTCAATACAGTACCTCCAAATCACCCATTTCATTCAAACCATCATCAAGACACTCAGAGGCATATTTATCAAAGGTCGAAGTTAAAAAAACTTTGAACTTCGAATTCAAAAAGACCAATCGAACCGAGGTCGAAGGTTTTTTAGGGTCGTACTTCGATTCAAAGTTTTTTTAACTTCGACCTTCGATCTCCCAAACTCCCCCAATTGCCTCCATACAGGTTGTAGGATGTCCCCCATAGGCTAAAACAGCACTTCGGCAGCTTTTAGGTGGCGACTGGTCGAAGTTGAAGTTTTAAAGAGACAGTACTTCAAAAAATTCAACCTTCGAATTTCGAAGTTTTTTCAAATTCGAATTGAAGCATGACTATTCCCTAGTCGAAGTACACAAACAATAGCTCGTAATTCAACGTTTTTCACGTCAAAACTTCACCTGGACCTTTGATAAATCTGTCCCTTAAAATAACCTTCCCCGCTCCATGCCCCCATTCAAAAACATTTGAAGTCAAGGCTTACCTTATAGATCCCTGATATCCAGCTTATATCAAATTCTAACTAGCCTTCCATGTGATCATTTTCCAATGCACGAATACATGCTGACAATATCTATAGATTGGGAGGAGATATGGGGAAAATGCTAGAAGGAACATCTGATGTGTTTGCCATAAAGAAAGCATTTATAAATCTACCATCAGTATCCAAGTGGTGTTTCCTCAGCAATCTGGTTGGCTCTTTAACACCCTGGTGTGGTTGAGAATTTCACAGCATCAAAGTGGTTCAGTGACAGCCTGATTTAAGATTTGTGCTGTCAACACAAACAGTGCTAGCCATGGTCCATCACGGTATCTGAGATCTCTAGCAATAGTAACTCTTTGCTATAATTAGGTGAAGGTTATAAAGAAGATAGTAGAAAAAGAAAAGATGAGGACCGCACATGCTCACCGTTCCCCCCCTCCGATTCAGGTGCACAGTCCAACAGTGTCCCCACTGTGAATTCGACCAAAACTCAGGAAAAACAGACGGCACTTCTGAAAAATGGGATTTATTGGAGTTCCTGCAGAATAACCTTACGCCTAACCTTGACCTATGACTAAGGGATAACTCCCGAAACGCGTAAGGTTATTCTGCAGGAACTCCAATAAATCCCATTTTTCAGAAGTGCCGTCTGTTTTTCCTGAGTTTTGGTATAAAGAAGATAACTGTGTCATCTAAGTACTATATATCCCAGAGTTAATCATACAGGGACAAACTTGTTTGATGTTTATGGCCATTTTTTTTAAAGCAATAGTGGCAGAGCTTGTTCTTGTGGATGGCTTAATTTTGATACTGTGATATCTTTAAGACAGCATCTACTGAATTTTTGTATATTAATTTTTTAAATATTTTAAACGCAATATTTTAATGTAATTCCTACTGTGTTAAGCAAGTGTTTAAATATATATAGATAATGAAGAACAGTTTAAGAAATATATAAAATCATAAAGTTATTATCCATCAATTAATCTTCAAATATTTTTGTAACCTGGTAAGTAATATACTTTATGTAAAAAATAAAAGGATTTTACAAATAATTTATGATATAATGCAATAATTGGGTTAATAAAAACCTTTTAATGAAAAAAGAAAATATAGTATACTGTAGCTTGGAGGTATTGACAGTTATTTTGCTTGCCTTGTAAGTTTTGCTTCTTTTGTTTAGTTGAATAAGCAGTTTATATGTTTTCCAAGTTTTACTTTGTGTAGGGAATATTTTTATTAAGAAGGTCTGGTTATATGTTGTTGGGATGAAGAAAATGTGAAACATACATATATATAGTATATCTTCTCAGGGAATGGTATATGGGCTTTCTGGCACAATGGACATTTCTTTTTCAAATCCTCATAAAATCAATTATCTCCCTAGGCAGTAAGTCGCAAAACACACAAAAAAATGTGATAAAATTGTTCACAATGTAATATTCTAGTTTTGCTCTCAGTTTTGCAGACTTCACAATGTATTTTAAGGGTATCTGTTCATGACAGGAGAAAAACACTTGTCACTAAATTGCGATAGCCTGTTGGTTGTTATAATACACAGTTATTAGATTTCTTACAATGTTAGTTCTCAGATTGACATATATGAGTTTGTATTAATTACAGTAAAAGTACTTTAGCAGCAATTTGGTACAAAACTGTAATACAGCAGACAATAAAAATGTTAAATAAATGCTCATTTTCTTTAATACCATGAATGGTATGTCATTTATTAAAAGATTCAAATATAAAAAGTACGAATAAAAAAAAACACTGAATGATGCGCTAAAATATATGAAAACCTCTAAAAATTTGAGTTTTTCGGACAGTTACTGGCGAAAAAAACATCTGAAATTGTCTAAAAGTCTGAATTGCAAAGAAAAAATGCCAAATCGGATCAGCGCACTTCCCATTGACTTCTATAGGCCCTGGACTACTTTTTCTTAGCAAATTTTTGTATTAGAGTTTTTTGCAGTTTTTACATTATGAGGCCCATTTATTGAACCTCAATTTTTCTGGTCAAGGTTTTTAGGAGGAATACATGAATTTCTTAAGATTTATCATACCCCAAATTTGCTAAAAATCTGGATTCTAAAACTCCATCTCAAACCTGTCAAGGTCAGGTAGAAATCAATAGCAGATGTCCATGAAGTTATTTCTTGACATCGTGGTCTGCACTGGCTAATCTGTAAAAGTCAAGTTTCCGCTGTCAAAATTCAACAAAATTGATTTTTTGTAGAGTCAATTTTACGATACGAATTGACACTCGATTTTGTTGCTCTGATTTTTTAGAAAAAATTATTGATAAATGAGTTCAATTTGTGGAAGGAAGATAGGTTGGCTTTGTTTTCATAAAAAAATTTGATTAATTCAAGTTTTAGTAATTAATAAATCTTAATAAACCTTAAATCTTGTACGATTCAAATTGTCTCACAATTTTGTCGAGTCTTTTCATGCACCAACTTTTTTGAGATGATTTCTTGATAAATGACTTAAAGATGGGAGTTCAGTTGACTTTAATAAAAAAATGGATACATTTTAGTTTTAATAAATACCCTCCTTATTTTTATATATATGTACCGACTGTATGTGTTTACTAAAATTCTAATTATTCTAATTTTTTTTATTACAACAAAGTCAACCAAACTCTCTTCAACAAATTGAATTCATCAATAATTTCTCTCAAAAAAGTCGGAGCGAAAAAATGTCACAACAAAATCGAGCATTAATTCGTATTGTACGATTGACTCTCCAAAAACTCGAGTTTATCATATTCTCGTTGCGAGAACTTGACTTTTTCAAATTATTGGACAAAAGCCCTAACTTTATTGGATTACCCAGTGTAGATCACGATGTCAAGAAACAACTTCAGGGACATCTGCCATTGACTTCTACATGACCTCGACAGGTTTGAGATTTTTAGATTTTTAGCAGCTTTGGGGTATAATAAATCTCCAAAAATTAAAATGTTCCCCTTTAAAACCTCAACCAGATAAATTTGAGGTATGTGGATGTCTGTGTATGCATGTATGTATATATATATATAAAGATTATAAACAAAAGTAAAAAAAAAAGTGCATTGTGTGAATAAGCACTTTCTTTTTGGTTCAATGACTGTTTCTCTGTAAAAATGGAAGAACTGAAGAAGCTGCTTGTATTAGTGGTGAAACGGTTTAAAGAAAACTCAGAAAAGTCCAGTTGCTTTAAACCTAATTCTATTAGATACTGTATATCATGACCTGGATAGCTGAAAATCTTCATAGACTTATTTTTTGGAAGTTTTAATGTTCTGTTGGCATTTAATAAATCTCTTCATTGTTGTCAATGCCATTTTCCATTGTTTGGAGATTGACATCTACATGCTAATCTTATGCCTTCTTCTCTTATATTTTAATCTCTGGGGGGAACTTTTTCCTAGTGTTTCAGATGGGGGCAGATATGATATGAAGGCAAAGACTGCTCAGCTATGAAGGATTTTTTTAAACAAATAGGTTGCCAGTTATTGGCAAATAGTTGAAGGTATTGACCTATTCTCCTCAATATGAAGTAGTTAAAAGTATATGTATAAAATATAACATTGTAATACACAAGAGCCATGAATATCCTTTAAATTATATCCTTATCAGTCATCCTTGTCATCAGTTATAATCAGAGCGATTTCACTGAAACTTGTATATCATAATAAAGTACCCCCTGTTGCAAAATATGAGGATATTAGTCATCTCGGAGTTCCATGACCTATATAAAAACACTCGGCCTTCGTTTGTAAAATCTTTGCCAGAGGGCGAAACCTATAGATATTCGCAGCTACTGCACTTCCTTCATTCTATTGACCCATCCTTCAAGTCTAGACATCCAACTCTGTTGGAAACCTGTTCTCAACGGGCTGGGAAACAGAAAGGTACTGTTTCTTTGTTATGTAAATATTTAGTCTCCGCTGATGTGGAAAAGCCCCTTAAATATATGCTAGATTGGGAGAAAGATTTGGGGCGTTCTATATCTCAGCAAGAATGGTCACTCATCTGGAACTCTATTTCCAAAATATCCCCTAATACGGCCATTAAAGAATCTACATATAAAGTACTGATGCGTTGGCACCTCACACCAGCAAGGAAACATCGCTTTGACCCTTCCACTCCCAATTCTTGCTTCAGGGGCTGTACAGCAGTTGGGGATTATCTACATATCTGGTGGACATGTCCTGTGGCTAAGCAATATTGGACAGAAGTTTATAACTTACTTGAGCGAGTATTTCATACACCTATAGTCCCTGAGGCCACTACGACTCTTTTAGCCTGCCCATCCAAAGTCCTCACGAAGCTCCAGAATACCTTAATGGCGCAAATCTTAGCTGCCGCACGAACCAATTTAGCGAGACATTGGCTGCAGAATACTATAGATGTTCATGCTGTACATGCAAGAATTACCCAGACGCAGAATCTGTTGTATTTAACGGCTTTATTAGCAGACAGGGTGGAGAAACACACACAAATTTGGGCCCCATGGAATGTGTTTCTACAATCTTGATTGAAACGGTACCTTGATGTATGTTATACTAGATGAAGTTGTACTGATGTAAACCAGTTGAAATATTTTGTACTGAAAATGTTGTGTGCATTATTCTCTGTCTATGCTTCTGTTTTTGAAAAATAAAAGAGATATAATAAAAACACTCGGCCTTCGGCCTCAGTAACTTACAATATACTTATATTTTACAAGAGGGGGTACTTTATTCACTATATTATTACTGTCTTGCTATTCCTTTCTCTTAATTGTCTCCTGTTTTGGGGAACACACGTATGAAATCAATTTGTTGCTGAAATTTTAACTAAGAAAATGTCTGCTGTTTTATGCAGATTTTCTTTATACAAACTGCATACAACAGTGTATTTGACTTTGAATCAAATAGCTTAAGAGTTAATTAAGACTGAATTGGACGATTACATGATCATGACTTTTTATGATTTTAAAATAGGCACTTACATTTTTTGATGAATAAATGAAAGCTGTGGAGTCAGGAGCACTAAACCATAAAAATCATAGAATAAAACAGATATTACAATAACTGCTTTGGAGCTTTCTTTATACCAAGTCTGCTCCTCTTTCTGCTGATGGTGCAGAGGAATGGGGAAAAAAAACAATCTTAGAAGACATTTCTAATTTAATCATGAATGATCTGAAGTAAATTGCAATAAACATTTGCTGATTACTTACATAATTATAAATTTCTCTGGGGCAGTTTTCTTATGTATTTTTTTTTGCTAAATGTAACTTTTTTCTCTCTTGCTTTTTACATACAGCTTCAGTTCCAAATCTTGCTGGCTATAACAGCTTAAAACTTCATTAAACAAACGGATACATAACCTCATTTGATTCGTGTTCATCAGATAAATGTAACGATATATGTAACTATGAAAAGTACATGTTTCATTTTATATTAGGAGATCTGTATTTTTTTCATTGACCAGTAACTATGGTACCATGGCATAATTCTTAGTCATTACACTTTTTTTATTTCACTACTTGTAAAAAAAAACACTGGTGAAAGGAAAAACATTTTTTATTTTACAGCAAATAATGAAAGGGGAGCAAGGTGTAACAGAGAGAGTAAAAAATGGCTGCACTATATATATATATATATCCTAGAAAGCTCATACCTGTCTGAAGTTTTGGTTCACTGAATTTTTGTTGGAAATGGTTTGCACTGAGCACCAGGTATAGCATCTAATCTCACCATGATTCACCATGATTCCTCCCAAAACAATGGGAACACTACAATAAAATAAAAAGCCCCATACCAATGCACTCACACACACATTAGAAATGTACTAATAGGATTATGGTCTTCTTTAACACAGCAAAATCCATCTGAAGGACAGATAGCAATATACAGTACATGGTCACTGCTCTGTCAGGATACTTTTAAAGCTCTTCTGATATATGAATATAACTTTATAAATTTTACCCCTATTCTTTGACTTTTCACTCATTATCTGCAAGTAAACTGAGGACTCAAAGCTACTTATGTCCAAGTGAGTAGGGTCCAAGATTCAGGGCCACTACTGTGTCTAGAAAACTAAAAGTATATTTGTATTCCTGCTGGATCCCTTCCACATAATCAGTAAAATATTGCAATCCTCTCAATACCCTCTATAATAAACACTAGAGTAAATGATAATAAACCTCCCCTATGAAAAGAAAATAGGGAAATGCTATATTATTGATAAAACAATGGTGATTTGCATACCTTTTTGCACTTGTGTTAGTAACTAAACCACTCCACTTATTTAAGTTCAGTACAAGTTCACTTGTCTTTAGGTTGCTCATCATTTTTAATTTTTTACTGTTTGTTCAAAATTGAATTTTAAAGTCTCAGTGAGCCAGGTGCAGATTTTGAACTGTTAAAATTTACTACATTAGTTTATACATTTCTCAGTAGAATCTATGGAATATTAGCAACTATTTTATCAATTCTAAAAGCTCCCTTTAAAGAAAATAAGGATTCAGCTCACAAGGCCAAAAATAAAAAAAGAAATGTATTGACTATTGTATAATTTACAACACTTTAAAGAGTTGGTGATTCCACCTGAGCTGCTTTAGAAAGACATAAGAAACGGAAACTTTAAAGGAGAAGGAAAGCTACGGAGGCATTTTATTGCCAATAGATTAGCTGCAATAGTGCAAGCTAGAATGCTATATTTATTCTGTAGAATGTTTTACCATACCTGAGTAAACAGCTCTAGAAACTCTCTGTTTGTTTAGAATAGGAGCTGCAGTATTAATGTGGTGTGACATCACTTCCTGCCTGAGTCTCTCTCTGCTCTGGGCTCAGATTACAGTAGAGAAGGGAGGGGGGTGGGAGAAGGAGCAAACTGAGCATGCTCTTGCCCAGGGCAATGAGGTTTAAGCTGAAGGCAGGAAGTCTGATACAGAAGCCCATGTGTACACAATAGAAGGAAAGAAATTCAGTGTTTCTTTTGACAGGGGACTCAGAGCAGCATTACTTTGGGGGTTTACTGGTATATTTAGATGGACCTTTCTGATAAGGCTTACTTAATTTTAACCTTTCCTTCTCCTTTAAGCTTCAATAATAAAAAAGTCACAAATAAAAATAGAAAGTAATTGAAAAAAGTCTTTACTTCTGGTGACCAATCTGAAAAAATAAAACTGAACTGAATAAAGTGTTGAAAGGTAAACAGCCTTCTTTAAAGTAAAAAAATACCGTACTGCACCATGGTTTATACGAGTGCACATGTGCGGAATAGAACCTCTAAATTAAATATTTCTATTCCAATTATACTTCTTTAAAAGTGATTGGTAAATCTATGCAATGTGTCTCTCTTTCTATATCTGACTCTCTTGTCTGGTCAAAAGCAAAATGTTTTTGGCTGTGAAGGTATTAAGAGATTTCATTGGCCAAGTAGTTTGCACAAGTGCCTAATGTATAAACACTTTAACACTAGATTGGAACAGCACCACTCTTTACAATTAAAAATGCCTTTCAGGGAGGGCTTTGGTTACTGAGCTGGGCAAACAGCGAAACAGCGTCTCCCCCCCGCCTTGATTTTACGTTTTCCACTGTATTGATGCTGTCCCCTGGGAAAATTGAGGTTCTGTGGTATATTCTTTTATGTAAAGAAAAAATGTATGTAAAAAAATTCCTTAATGTTTTCTTATTAGCATTTGTTTTACTTGTATGCAGTTATTTAATTATAAAGAACAGATTGCTTTTATAATCTAGATATCTCAGTACTGTCAAATTTTTACATGCTATTTTTACTTTTTTTCTCCATTCATTTGTTGTTCATTACTGGAGCTCGTGCAATAATAAATCTGTAGTGCTTTCAATGTCACCCTACCGTACTCACAATCTAGATTTAATTCATGTATATAATTTATTTTAATGCTTTTCAATCCAGAGAGAAACATTTTTCAAGCTACCACAAGAGATTAATATGATACTGATGGTTTTTCTGAACTGTGAAGAACCTGTCAGATTATCCTGATTAAATTCATTGGTGAGCCAAGGAAGTAAAATGGGGAGAAGTTGTGGTAGAATATATGGATCCGAGTATGTATTTATAAATTTTTTTTTTATAAACTCTGCATTTTGTCAGAGGCTTATTGAAATTATATTAAAAAAGTTAAGTGAATATTTATTTTAAATGAAGTAGGTTTTTGTAAGAAAGAACATTATTTAGACAAATACTAATACTAATATTGAATGATTTGATTACACCAGTACACAAAACATCCAAAATGTTTTTTTTAACAATATTGATTTAAAAAATAAAAATAGCAGTTAATACAATTGATGCTTAAAACTTTTTCCCAAAATAAGGCAATTTTACCTCCTTTACCCTATTATATTGTTCACTGTGAAATATTTAATTAAAAGGTGACTTAACTATTTTTCAGTGTCAAATATCGAGGTTCCATGACATTTGAAAAGCAACAAGTGAAATGTTTGCCATCATCTGGTAATATGTCTTTGTATAGACTTTTCACAAATACAATAGCAGGTTAACAAAATAAAAGCTACTCATCAGTGGGAAAGTAGCTTACCGCACAAAATAACATAATTGGGCCTCACCTTGCTTTGGGAAGGTATCCTTACTCTGTGATGTTTAAAGATGAGTAAGTACATGCATACATACACAACATGGCCATCTAAAGGGCTCATTTACAGCTATATGGGCAGTGCAGTTTTTAGAACGATTGCCATGTTTTTCCCCACAATGCATTGTTTTTCCCAGAATTCAAATGCCATTGCAGGTGCAAATGGAAATTGAATCTGGTACATTTATGCTAGATTTACTAAAAATTAAGACAATTGCACATATATTTTGTCGCAAATCAGGTGCAGTTGCACCAAATGTTTTTGTGGTCTGTCCAGTGCCATTACTGGTGTCCGGCTTGTGAGTGATGCTACCACTAACTCGGGAGGTGGGGGTAGCTCCAGGATCCAATAGGCACAGTAGCACCTGATTCAGAACAGAAGACAGGAATTATTGAGTGTTGTTGAGTATAACTACAGTATACAGAAATGCAAGGAGTACATTTTTACAACAGGTTTTTTTTTTTAATGAAAGTGGTTTTATGTGCAACTCACTGCAGGGAAGAGTACAAATTGCACTCTGCATTTATCGCCATAAATGCATCCTCTTTTGTACTGAGTTTATTTTTTCATTTACAATTCTCTTAAAATTGTCTTATACTATTTCAGTGAAATAATTCAGTAGATTTATAATTCAAACAGTACAGCACTATAATAATCTTGAGAATTCCACTGATATACATGGGCTTCATGAGCATATGATGCAGAGGCCATACTTCTCTTTCTTCCTTAAAGGAGAAGGAAAGGCTAAAATTAAGTAAAACCTCAGAAAGGTCAATATAAATACACCAGTAAACCCTCAAAGTAATGCTGCTCTGAGCCCTCTGTCAATAGAAACACCACATTTCTTTCCTTCTATTGTGTACACATGGGGGCAAATTCCCTAACCGGCGAAAGTTCGCCAGGCGTAAATTCAACAGGACAACACCAATTCACTGAAGTGCAAAGTTGTTTTCCGGGGCGCCGAATGCTGGCGAATTTTTGCTACTGTTACTTCTGCAATCAAAGTGAAGATGCGCTATCGTTGCCTAATTTGCATACGGCAGGAAATGATAATGTTTCACAGACATATATGTTGCAGCAAATACATTACATTACACAAGTCCAGAGAACCTTAATAAATAAAATAGAGTTGTTATAATGCCCTACACATGAGCCCAGTGTATAGTTTATATTCCATATGTTAGAAAATGGAGGGTTACCCCAAAAAATTTTTATGGACCTTTGCAGGGAAAATTTTGCACTAAAAATTGAGGAAGTCCTGTGCACTTCATTGCACTTCGCCTGGTCTGAGCTGGTGAAGGCAAGTCTGGCGAATGAGGTAATGTTCAGTAAAATCCGCTTCTTAATGAATTTGTGGAGTTACGACCGTTCTCCAGAGCGAAAATTCGTCTGACGTTAGAGTGCGAATCAACGCTAGCGTCTATCTCCTTCACTAGCGAAGTGACGCGTTAGTAAATCAGCAAAGTAATAAAATGACGTCATGCTGACGAATCATCACCAGCGTTTGTCACTTCGTCCTTTAGTAAATGTGCCCCATGGGCTTTTTTATAAGACTTCCTGTTTTCAGCTTAAACCTCCAGAGCTAGGGCTTGAGCATGCTCA
The DNA here is from genome assembly GCF_017654675.1 of Xenopus laevis. Lineage (NCBI taxonomy): Eukaryota > Metazoa > Chordata > Amphibia > Anura > Pipidae > Xenopus > Xenopus laevis. The sequence goes on along the minus strand of NC_054379.1, from coordinate 33,864,189 downwards.
GTTTGCTCCTCTCTCCCCCTTCCTTTCCCCCCTCCCTCCTCCCCTCCCTGCTGTAATCTGAGCCCAGGGCTATGAGTGAACAGGGAAAGACTCAGGCTGGAAGGGATGTCACACCAAGCTAATATGGCAACTGCTATCCTAAACAAACAGAGAGCTTCTGGAGCTGTTTACTCAGGTATGGTAAAGCATTCTACAGAATAAATATAGTGTTATAGCTTGCACTATTGTGGCTAATCTATTGGCAATAAACTGCTTTGGTAGCTTTCCTTCTCCTTTAAATTGTTTTGGTCTGCTTAGTATTCTCTGTATTGAGGGGCTATTTATTAAAGGTCGAGTTGTGTTTTCAAGGGGAGGTTCAGTAAAAACTTGAATTTTTCCAGATAAAAAAAAGTTGATTTTTTTTTTCAAGATTTATTATGCCCGAAGCTTCTAAAACCCAGAATCCAAAAATACCTTAGCCACAACCTGTCTAGGTCATGTAGAAGTCAAAGGCAGAGGTCCCTTGAACCATTTGAAGATGTTTTTTGCCTTTATGATTTTTGGGGTTTTTTCAGTGGTTTGCACTTGAAAACTCGCTCGATCAATTCAAGGTATTCGAGGTTTTTTTTTATCTTATAACTCAATTCAAGGTATTCAAGTTTTTTCCTCTGATTGCATTCAAATGAGTTTTTTACATTCGTTTTTTTTCATAAATAAGCAAACATTCCAGTTGTGAGTTTATTTGAGGTAGAAAAACCTCACAGACCTCACAATCTCTACCTTTGATGAATAACCCCCTTAATTGCAGTAAGTAGTTTATTATCAGTTTTAAAAATAATACTGAACAATCTGTACAAACAAAATCTGCACCAATTCTTTGAAAATATGAACAAATTCCATTTGCTCATATTTGGATTACATTTTACATTATCAGTCTCACTATGGAATGAAGAAAGGACCACCAACAGTGGAAATATATTGCATTTTTTGTAACAAACTATATCCAGTTGCGAGAACTATGTCAGGGGGCATGAAGCTGCCGGTTGTGTTATTTTCAGTTAGCAAAAAATAGGCATTGTGAATTAATAATAAATAATACAATACAGCACTAAATAAAGATACTTGATTCAAAGGAGGTGTTATCAATAATAACATTATTTTATAGAATTTGAATGTAATTGGAAATACTGCACACCACATTCTTATAAAAAAGAAATAGTAATGTTTTCTTTTGAAAAAACTATATTAAAATACTATCATTATTAAAAGGGTGACACAATCATGAAATGCCCTTTACTAGTGGCAAAAAGTACCTTGCTGCCTTGTTCATGTAGCAGTCAATGGGACTTGACTATGGAAAATTTATAGCGTTTTTTTCAATTGAGTTTTTAATATTCAGATTTTTTTATAAATAAGCAAACATTTGCATTTTTTTTAAAAAAATCATGTTTATTTGAAGCAGCAAAAACTGCTATTATTACATCTTTTATTACACTTCTAACATTTCTCCCAGGCGCAGAATTATCAACATTTGAATTTAAGATTTTAAAATTGTGACTGCTACTGTTTTGGAATGTGAGTGTTCAAGAAAAAGCTGCTCAAAAATTGGCATGTGTTGCAGGTGCATTTTCCTAATTCAAGCTATTGTAAAAATCAAGTTTAAAAAAAAAATACATTTATAGAGGTTGTATTACCACCAAAATGGTTTAATGCAGAAATGTTGTTACTGTAAGCTGAGCATAGGATGGACAAATTTAGAAGCATATAACATAATAAACTACCAAATACTAAGTAAAGGAATATAAAATGACATGTTTTACTTTTATACTTTAGGAAATTATTAAAATAAAAAGTAGAAAAGGGGATTACACATTAGATATACTATATATGTTATAGTATTTAACAAAAACAATGCATTTTATGAATTTTACAGTAGAGAAATTACTATCATCAAGGAGTGCTAGGTATACAAAAATGAATCCACAATAACTACCAGATAATAAATATAATAAATATGGTCTATATTATATAGTGCTAAATACCCTTTGGACACATGTAATGTGTGTAAGGGCTTTAGAATTACCTGGCACGTCCTCAACAACAATAATGTTATGAGGCCAAGTTATGTTGAAATGTGAAACATAAATGTTTTAAGACAATTGTATTCCTTAATATAATCAAAGTTACTTCCTAATAGAGTTTGCTATGTGGAAGAGGAGAGGACAGAATGAATATATGTGAGAAATGAAATACTGATTGTTAAAGAAGAGTACAGTTATTTGAAAATTTCAGATTGGTCTAACAAATGGCTTTGTGACCATTAACATCCTTTGCTCAGCATTAATTACAAAGGAGAAAAAAAGAGATTATTATTAAAAAAAGATACCAAGTAAACAAATTTAACATTTAGGCTGTGATTAGAGCATTGCATATATATCTTGGACAAAATAATGGTTTTGAGGAATCAAAAGAACTTCACTTTATAAAGTACACCTGGATATTTTAAATCGTATGCTAAGTAATATAATGATAATATATGATAAAAGACAAGCTTTCTCTTTCCTTAAAAAAAGATATACAAGGTAAATACAACAATACATACATCACTGAAAAATGTGTAGGGATAGGTAACTCTCAACCATATTTTGCTTAAAGTGCTAAATAAAATAAAATATAGAATATTAATATAGAATATGTTACAGCAATCACATCTTTGATTATTTAACCCTTTAAGAAAATATTTACTGGTAATATTTCCCAGTTAACCCTCCTGAAATAATGTTTGCTTTTCTATACATTATAATTTCAATACTATAAAAAAAAATTATATAAAATCTTGCATTAACAGGTGTATACTTGTTTGAAATAAATTACTTTGATTAAATGCTCATTAACACTATTCTTTCATCATTTTCTGTCTCCTGGTTTCTTTGCTGTAAAAAATATAATTAGTTTAATAAAAACACATATATAGACACGTTCACACACATTCTCACAGGCACAACATTTTTAAAAATAAATTTTAGCTTTAGTGGCAGAGAATAGTCTCTTTTGTAGGGAATTTCATTTACCGTAAGATATGTCTTGATACTTCTGAAAACCACTGATATACCAAGCTGTAAATTATATTCCATTTTGAATGAAAACATTCTCTGATTTTAACCTTATAGGGGATGCACGAATAATATAATAGTTACCCAGAATGGACACTAAGCTTTTAGCAGGAATTAAAGCTACTTTTGATTAACTATTTTATTTTAGCTTCTATCTTCATCTCAATATCTGCTGCCAGTCAATGGATGTTTCATTCTGGTAGCTTTCCCAGTCTTTGTATTGCAGTTGCTCAAGCTGCTGCACATTTAAACATCAATTCAACCAAAAAGCTATTGTGACTCAGGACTATAGGTTTTTGTAAGATCCTATTTACAAAGAAACACGTTGCCACTTACTATATATTGTTTACTAAATCAGGAGAATAGGAAATGTTTTGTGATATTTTACCCAGAATGATTCCCAGCCTATTGTGCTCTAGCTGTGGGGCCTGCTTAATGGCTTTCTGTGCTCCAGTGTAATATTTGAAGTCCCCTGACTATGAGCAAAAAAAAAAGAAGAAAGTCAAGTTAGGCTTAAAAGTTGGTGGCTCATCATTAGGAAAATCATATAGGATAAGGCTTCACGTCCCTCTCCTCCCTTTCAGTCCTATTATAAGACTTTTTTTGTAAACCTGTATTATAAACGATTATTTTTAGGTAAGAGAGGCCCCAGGAAAGATTAAAATGGGTAAAAGACATCCTGGTTCTTGATCTTCTTTTCTTCTCATCTCCATCTTTAGAAAGTCTCTATAGAAGAACACAAGCAACAGCAGGATGGTTTGTTGCAGACCTTTGAGACCTCCTTCCAATCAGATCCCAGGGGAGCTAAAATGGTATACCTCTGAGGTTCAAAAAACGTCTTTACACCAGAATAAGGGCCTTTATCTGCCAACATATCAAACATATATAATCAGATATTGATCTAGGGAATCATGCTCTCCTTTTGTATGTAGAGGAAATTAAATTAGTACCTGCTGAAGATCTAAAAATGGTGTTCCTCAAGATGATGACAGGGTTCCGCAGGCAATGCCAAGGTTCAAAGACATTTATATGGACACCAAACTGATTTAACATTTTCTGTAATGCATGGAGGAAAGAAAGAGTGAAAGATCTGCTTGCCATGAGTAATGCATTGGAGATGATCTCATGTGGCGAGACCTTGCATCAAGAAGTCAGGCTACGGTTTCAGATTCATCTAATCTTTGACTTAAAAGATATAAAATGCATTTTCTTTCCACTTAAAATAGGGTTTTCATAACCAGAAACTTTTTATAGTGCTCAATCTCGGTGGTGAGGCATAAGATCCTTCGGCTCAAACATAATTTTTTTCCCATTCCTTTTGTTCCTGAATTCCTCGATGTCGCTCATTTTTCTGACTGAATACAAATAGATAATGTTTTATGTTTTTTTTTAATCCTCTTTTAATCTAAAAAAGTCCCAAAAGCAGAAAGGTTAAATTCACAAAATATATCAGAAACCAAATAAAGCATACCCTACATGACAACACCACAGGTGCATGTCTATAGCTAGTCTTAAAAATAACAAAATGTGTATCACTGCCAAAATAATACATTTATTTAATATTGTTGGTCTTTCATTTGCTATATATGGAGTCTGTTGTTTTTATATTTCAACAGGTTCAAATTAAGTTTTAATTTGTTGTAGAGTCAATTTATACATACAGGCTTTTCCATGAAGGCTTCTATTCTATTCTATTTTGCAAATACTCTGTGTTATATTTACAACAGTTTATACTTTTTAGTAAGACATTTTTCAGAATTTAGATTGTAAATGTGAACATTGGAATGTGTTGCTAATCAGAGTAAATGTAATACCAAAATATAAAAATAAATTAAGCATATAATTGTGTTTTCTATGGCAAATTATGCTGACATTTTATTAAAGTGTGATCTTTAAAACTGGTTATGAAATTGCTTTGAGGAAGCAGCTATGCAAGCAAGGCAATTGTTTCATTCTTTGTTTATGTAAGTTACAAATAGGCAGACATAACATAAACATACATACATTAAGGGGGTTATTTATCAAGGTCCGAATTTATCTAAATATTGGCTGCTACAAACTCCGATCTAACCCACTCGGGTTTTTAACGCTTATTTATTATTACATTTTCCCGAAAATTTGCTTTGCGGGAAAAGCTCAGATTTTCACAATATTTTCGTGAATTTTCCCCGAAAGCTCCGAAAACATTGTGAAATTGCTCGAAACCCCGACACAACCAAAAATCAATGGGACTGTTCCCACTGATTTTTATGCAACCTCGACAGGTTTGAGATGCCATGTTTTTATATTCTGGCTTTTTAGCCCTCGGGGTTTAATAAATTCCGAAAGATTTGTGATTTTTTTTAAAAGTCCAATTTTATAAAAAAAAAAAAAACACAAATTTTACGGATTTCGGGGAATTCCGGGTATTCGGAGCTTAGTAAATAACCCCCTAAATCTTACATCTTTTATATGTTTACCTGTTATTGTTTGTAAAGTAAAAAGTCTTTAAACTTTTTTGGGACACTAGATGGGCAGAAGGAATTGTATATGAGATTTGGTTTTGTCTTGCTGTCAGAGTGTAACCATGTCAGTTTCTTAACCCCTTGGGATATTGATGCCATAGCATACTTTAATAGTAAAATGTAAAAGTAAATGTATATTAGACTTCATATAGATACTTTTGTTATATTCATATTACCTTTGAAAATTAATACTGCATTTCTACTACTGAAGTTTGAGAAAATGTCACTGACAAATTTGCAATATGTTACATATCTTATAAAATAATATACGCACAAATAGCAATAGGGATTTTGCCTTAAAACTTTGCTAACTGATTTTCACTCTATTAAATGTAAAAAAAATAACAGAAATTTATTTATTAAACACATTTATTATAGCTGTTCAGAAATAAGTTCAAAAAAAGTACAAAAGTACAAGATATTTACTGCAATGTAATGTGAGTGACCAAAGTCAATATGCTTTACCGTTGCTTCATTTCTTTCACTCAGGTTGAAATCCTTAGTGAAACAGGCCAAGAATGGTAAACAGAAACAGAGAGCTTTATAAATGAGAGAATCACAACCCACAAAGACTGCAATAAATACAAATTAATCCAATACAGCACCTTATGGAAATTTATTATCACTGCCTAATTGAGTTTGAAACCAGTATACACAGTTTTTTGCAAATCACCCAAAATTAACAAACACAGTTATTCATAGTGGAAGGCCTATTTAGCAAAATTTGAATTTGTGAATTGTATCTTTTTTTTTTCAATTCGAATAAACTAAAAAATTTTTACCAAACTCAAATGTTTGCTTATATATAAAACTTTTTGTATGTAAAAAATAAAATCAAATAAAACCATGAAAAAATGTATTCCTATTCTACTCATCATTTTCAATGGAACTACAAGCTCTCAAAAAAATCCAGAAAATTAAAAAAAAACTTTTTGCCTAGGACAGCTCCCATTGACTTCTCTATGAACTCTATGATTGATTCTATATGGATTGAAATACAGTTTAATCTGCCATGAGGTATTTTTTTCATCATGTTGGATGAAATTATATCTGCAGTCTTTACAGTTAAGGTAGATGAATCCATTTATGACAATTGTATGTTGTTTAAAAATAGTTTTTGAATGTAATAATATATATATAATCAGAACAAGTTGATGCTATCTATATAACAGCCAGTCAATATAGCTTAAGTGCAAAAGTATGGATAGCAATAATATAGGATTGCTTTATGTAATTTTAAGGAAAGAACCATATGGATTGCACTTATCTCAAATAATTTATCACTGAAAGATTGCTACACAAAGCTTTGGCTTTGTAGATTTATTAACTGGATGAGCAAACATACTGCAATTAGCATGAAAACAGATGATGAAATTGACAATTAAATTACCACTAATCATTAATAGCTATAGAATAAAACATAGTTTTCTTTTGTTAAGTTATAAAACAGGGAAATGTGCACTCATCTTCCTTCAGATCAGACCTAGGAGATCAGACCTAATGCTGGATCTTATCTAGGAGATCAGATTCAGCATTAGTCCAATGTTAGTTGTTTGTAGGACATTTTTATCAGGGATCTTTTAGGTCCTATAGTTTACATTTAAGTGCCCAGAAACCATAACCATCATCCTTCAATGACTCAGTTAAAGCCCTGAACTGTTATAAATCTGTGGAACATTTGAAGATTGATGCCTGTATGCATGCTTAGACCTAGTTTAAAAAAACTCCCTGGTATTTAAAGTATGCACTCCCACACTTGTAGTTGTAAATGAGGCTTAATAAGTTAATTTTAGAAACTTGGATTTTGATATAGGTATACAAGTATACAAGTACTTTTTTAGGTCAAAGACTTATCTAAATGGATCTTTCATAATAATCATTACCTGCTCATTATTTGATGTGTTGGACATTGTCTGATTGCCTATGTTTGAGGCCTTACATTTTGTAATGGCAGCCTTGGATAGGCTGGTCTGCCTTCACTTACTGGGGTGGGTGGTTTACATACAATGCAAACATAGTTTATTTGTTAGTTTTAGCTATGGCAATTTCCAATGACACAACACCTATGCTTATCCATCACATAATCAGAACAGGCAAGTTGGATGAGCATATCATTGGTCTTCCATCCATGGAAATCGGTAAAAGCAGCAATATACATTAGAACTAACAAATCAAGCACATTTGTGTTGATTATTAGTTGTTTACATTCTAAGGAGTGCATGCATTATTATTATTATTATTATTATTAACATGTATTTATATAGCTCCAAAATATTTCTCAGCACTGTGCATCAAAAGTAACTCTAAGGCGCCTTTTTTTAAACCTCGGTTTTTCAGAGTTTTTAAATGGGAAAACTTGAATTTTTAGAGGAAAAAAAATTGTTTTTAGAGGTTTATTAAAACCCAAAGCTCCTTAAAACCTAAATATGGAAAAACTCCAGTTACCTGTCGAGGTCATGTAGAAGTCAATGGTAGATGTTCCTGAAGATGCTTCTTGACATACGGTATGGTTTTCATACGATAATCTGAAAATGTCTGGGTTTTGGGTGACAACTCAAAAATAAAATGATCGATTCGGGATCAAGCTTGAAAACATTTCTATGATTAGAATTGTCACACAATTTTCTCAAAACTTTCCCCACGTCGACTTTGTTTTAATTAAAATTAGATCCATTTGAGTTTTAGTAAATACTCCCCTGAGGGACTGGTTTGTTAAAATTTGTGTTTTTTTTTTTACACAATTGAAGAAAGTCTCAGCAAAAAGGCAAGTTACTCCATGTTACTGAATAGTTAAGAGATCCTAATCTTGCTAAGAGCAGAGAAAATTTAAAAATATTTCTTTCCCTTGCATGACTATAAAAGAGAGTTTGTTGTGCAGTGTCCACCTTTGAGTTGACTTTTAGTATGATGTAGAGAGTGATATTCTGAGACAATTTGCAATTGGTTTTAATTTTTTATTATTTGTATTTTTTTTAAGTTATTTAGCTTTTTATAAGCAACTCCACAGTTTGCAGTTTCAGCAATCTGGCTGCTAGGGTCTAAATTCCCCTTTCATCCATGCACTGATTTGAATAAGAGACTGAAATGTGAATAGGAGAGGCCCTGAATAGAAAAAAAAGTAGCAAAAACAATATATTTGTAGCCTAACAGAGCAATTATTTTTATACGGGGTCAGTGACCCCAATTTGAAAGCTGGAAAGAAAGAAAAAGACAAACCCCTATATATAATAAAAAGCAATTTGTTTACCCAGGAACAGTAACCCATAGCAACCATAGGGGTACTAGATGCAGCCATAGATTACACAATGCCCCGTGTTGATGAACTACAGATGAAGCCACTTTGGGTTGTGTGTTTGACACAGAATAACTAAACCCAGATAACCCACTTATCCCATTTAACACAGAAAATTGCATCACAGCATCCTATCTAATTAAGGGTAGGGGCACACTGTGCGATTCAGGGAGATTTAGTCTTCTGGCGATTAATCGCCTTGTCTTTGCGACGACCAATCTCCCCGAACGCCTTCCCTCTCTCTTGTGCTGGCTAAAATGAAAAAATTGTCTGCGCTAAAGCACACGCATCGATTCGTTTGCCTCATAAGGAAACTTCGGGCGACTTCGGAAAATGAATCGTTTAGCCAGCGCAAGAGAGAGGGAAGGCGTTCGGGGTGATTGGTCGCCGAAAGAGGAGGCGATTAGTTGCCAGGCGACTAAATCTCCCCGAATCGCCCAGTGTGCCCCTACCCTAAAGAGTTCGCCATTTGTGAACAATGGTGCTTTGGTATGCTAATGAAAAGGTTAACTGCATTAAAAAAAGAGTTAAGATGACTTTAGATAACACAGTTTCTTCAGTTTATCTCTCGAGTCATGACTCATTTAGCACATAGTTCAAAGTCTTTGAGAAGTCAGGTACAACAATAGCTTTGACAAAAGGTTACGGATTAACTGTGCATTCCTTCTCTGCTCCGAATGTTTATATTCAGTAAACTGTCATTTTAAGACCACATAGACAGTACACAGACGCACACTTATATAAATATTATTAAATATTATTCTTATTCATAGTTCTGATAGTTCTGATCTTAAAGTAAATATCTTTGTGTAATAATTACAAACTTTGTATTCTACAAAGGTCATCTGTTATCTGCAATATAAGCATGAGCCTTTTTGCCCTATTCAGCTTGAATGACTGCCCCCATATTTGTAATTGATATTAGTGTTTTTGAAGCAAATTCAGTTTTTTACCTGTGCAAGTTAACAGCACATTATATTTAAATGCACATAAAACACGTTCATGTTTTAGGGGGTTATTTATCAAAGTCCGAATTTATTTAAATATTTTCTGAAAAAAACTCAGACCAAATCCGCACGTGTTATTTTGGCTTATTTATTAATACACTTTTTGTTTGCGGGGAAAAAATCATGAAAAATACTAATTTGATGATTGTTTTTCAGAATTTCCACCTGGAAATCTGTTTTTTTTTTGATTATTGCACGAAACCCAGCGCAGATAAAAAATGTTGGGACTTCTCCCATTGACTTATATGCAACCCCGGCAGGTCTGAGATGCCAGATTTGGACTTTTTCCATCCTTGGGGTATAATAAATTCAGAAAACTCGTGATTATTTTTCACAAAAAAAACTCCGATTTTATACAAAAAACCCCACAAATTTTTCATTTTTTTGGCATTCCGAGTTTAGTAAATAACCCCAGAAGTGTTACTGCTCCTTTTGCAATATGAAACCTTCTGCTAGTGTTTTTATTTCTATTTTAAAGTGGATATATATATATATATATATATATATATATATATATATATATATATATATATATATATATATATATATTATATATATATATATAAGTCCGTAAGGCTGCTGCACACACTTTAAGAGGGATAATGCCCTGGTGCTAACAGTAGTATTATATAGAATTAGTGAAAAATGCTGTTGCACTCTAGGGACTTTTGCAGTAAAAAATGTTATTAGAATCAACGTTTTATATATATATATATATATATATATATATATATATATATATATATATATATATATATATATATATATATATATATATATATATGTATCTCCAAAGTGGAGAACACCAAAACCTAGCAGCCGCTATAGACCTGCTAAGAGCTCCAAAACCTTTATTTTCCTTTTTAAGAGTCACAGGTTGGACACCTTCTGACTAAACTCAAGAAAAAAAAATACATTTCAAATAGCTGTGCAGGTTGGATGCAAATGAGGAAGCACTCTAGTCACTAAATGACATGTTCTAATACAGATAATGGTGTTTGTATAGCAATTGGCATGGGGTGAAATCTGCTCTCAGTTTAAAGAGACACACAATTACAGTACATTACTCCTCATGTTTTATTGCAATAAACAACTTCAATGATAATGATACCATTTGAAAGAGCTGATGAAGCTCAGAATAATGGCACCACTGTAAAAGCATATTATATTTGCTATTAACATTTTATAGCCCAATAGGAAAATGTTTTGCAACTTGACAATGCCACAGATTGCAAAAAAGTTAGATTCTAAATGGGCTGCATCCTTTACGAATAGAAAAATGACTTCATAAAATGAAGATAGTATGCAGGAAACTTTTAATTGTTATCTAACAATATGTAACAGGGCAAATAAACCGGGCTCTTTTTTTTTTGTGTATGCGGAATATTTGCCTTAAATTGAACACAAATTAATTTTTCATATAAATTAAATTTTTATTACTTTTGCACCATTGCACATGATGAACAAGCGAGGCTTCTAAACTGTGGACGCGCAGGATGAGTGATATTTTAGAGATAGTTTTTAGCCTCTTCAAATATTAAAAGATATATGTATCAAATAGTGATATGTGACTTTAGATTTATGAAATGAAAGGAAGGACAAATATACTTCATTGTTTTGAAGCCTAATACTAATTATATGGACATTGAGGCATGGTATGGAAGATATGAAAAGTAATAGGAAAATACAAGAATAAATTAAAAATCTAGCATGAAAATCAGAGCGCAGTGTCAGGAGGCAAACGCACCTTGTCTGTTCTGCCTGTTATAGGACGGGGCCCCATTGCAGCCTGAACCTCTTGTCACTCCCTAACTGTGTGTCTGAATGACTTGCAAGTTAATGGCCAGGGGCTGTGTGATAACCCAGTGCAGGGTGTTGCAGAACTTGAAGAATTCACATAGAGATGCCAGACTGCAGGGTAGAAGTCAGCTTTATTCTTGGCTGTTCTCTCCATACTCTTACCTCAGCCCCCTCATTTACCCTTCCTGTGTCCAAAACCTCTCATTACTCCACCCAGTACTAAGCTGCTAATTAGTGATGAGCGAAATTTCTTTCTTCAAAATAAAACTGTCGCCCAAAGACTTCAATGCATTTCGGCAAATTTTAGACGCAAAGCAAAAGGGGTCAGATTCGCCCATCACTACTGCTAATGCCAATAAAAATGAACCTTTAACATTCCAACAGGAATGAATGGCACAACATTACAGGGTCACCTGTCACCTACATGTCTCCCCCTGCTTGCCCTTCTTGGAAAGAGCACTGACTAATGCAGATTTCACTGTGTTGAAGGAACTAGTCTCAGGTCTCAGGGAAAGAAAATGGTGCTTATTGGGTGAAGCACAAGGTGATTTGGGTCCAAATGTCTTTCCACATTGCTGCATTTGTAAATGAGCCATCCTGCCCTGACTAAAGCTGCTTATCTCCAGATGGGTGTCCTGCTGAGAGTATTCTATCTTGGACCCAGTCTAATGCCCAACTGATCTTGCAGGTTTCACATATAACAGGAAAATTCCTCATTAACCATCAGTGAGAATGGGGGAAAAGTTCAAAAAGGTGCATATATATTGTACTTCACTCTTCATTTGCTACTTTGGTCTTTAAACCTCAGAAAGTAAGTGATCCATGAATACCGAGCAACCTGTGTATCCCAGCACTGTATTCATGATGGGCAGCAAGTGAGTGTACTCATGGACAATCCCTAGATTGCACATCATTCAGATGCACAAGCTAGGGGTGGTGTATTTTGTGCTGAACCTGCAGCTAGTGTTGCCATCCAGCCAGTATTTTACTGGCCTAGCTGGTAAAATACATGTCAATGACAGGGCTGGTATTTAAATTTACAGTGAATGTAGTAGCCGGTAAATTTGTAATACACTATAGTTCAGTCCCTGGCTCACCCCTTTGAGCCTGCGTTTCACTCAGAATCTAGCAAAAACGAGCATTTTCTTTCTTTTTCTCTTTCCCGATCCTCCTTGGGCTGGCATGATGTCATATCACCACCCTGTTTTGTCATCATGTCCACCCCTTGATGTCATATACCTCCCCCTTTGTCACCATCCCACCTGCTAGCCAGTAAATCATTTTTAAATAGGTGACAACCCTACCTGCAGCTTATTGCTCTCGCCCTTTCGTCTGTGTATATTATCCAGCTGATCTTAAGGCAAAGTAAACATATAGCTTACGTTCTAAGGTGATTATGATGAAATATTACTGCAGTATAGCGGCAGACGTATGAAATCCATTTTAAATGTAAAATTGTGTCTTCGCACTTTTAAGAAGGTACATTTCTATTGTGCAGCCATTCAAGCTTCAAGGAAATTGAGCTGAAAAAAAAATGGGATATATTTTAAAAGCTTCAAAGACAGTCTTATTTCATAGATCAGATGTTGGAATTAAAGCCCGACAGCTTTTCTCTTTTGCACAATAACTCTTGCTTGAATATACTGGCACATCAGTGCGCTTTGCCTTGCCTTTGGTATAACTTTTCCTTTGTCAGTTTTTAATGAAGATGTGTGTACGTTATTCATTTTTTTTTTCTTTAGCCAGATTTTGGTGCAAAGGATTATTCGGAAGACCTGAATGATAACGTTATTATGTCAAAATGATTGTGTGTTAACAGGAAAGAAAATTTACATTTCTGCTCTGGTAAGTAGTTAGGGTCTTTTATATCTTTAGGCTTAGACGAGCATTAATCTCCCTGTTGCTGCTTGATTCATATAGTAATTTAATGAAAAGTACTTTAACACTAAATTAACCTTACATGTGGCTAATAATCTATTTAATGCAGGAGAAATAACATGTAGGTTTTGATGCTTCATTGAGGACTCAATTAGCTTTTTTGTATAGAGGATGGATATCTAGACAGGGAAAACACGACAATAAATGAAAATAATGTGGAACCATTTAAAAGAGCCCAATTAGTGTGTTATGTGGGTAAGGCTTATAGGTGATTACATCTGAGCAAAATATATTTTAAACACTTTAAGATGTATTAAAGTATTTCCTCCGAAGCAGAGTCAAGGGTATGCTTATTTGTCTAGACAAAACTGCCCTGTATATTCAAGCATTAAGCAATGCAGTGTAGCTTTTCTAGTGGAAGGCGACTAATCTCTGCATATTAAGTGGAAATATTTGGTATGAACCCCCAAACAGTTAGGGGCACATTTACCTAGGGTCGAATATCGAGGGTTAATTAACCCTCGATATTCGATCGTTGAAGTAAAATCCTTTGAACGATTCGAAGGATTTTAATCCATCGATCGAAGGATATTCCTTTGATCAGGAAATTGTTAGGAAGCCTATGGGGACCTTCCCCATAGGCTAACATTGGCCCGGGTAGGTTTTAAGTGACGAACTAGGGGGTCGAAGAAATTTTTAAAGAGACAGTACTTCGACTATCGAATGGTCGAATAGTCGAACAATTTTTTGTTTGAATCGTTAGTTTCGAAGATCGTAGTCGAAGGTCGAACTAGCCCATTCGACCATCCGAAATTCTAACTATTTTTCCTCTATTCCTTCACTCGAACTAAGTAAATGGGCTCCTTACTGTATAAGTGTAAAATAATGGGGCCCTTCCAGATTTGACTTGTATATGAAAAGTCTAAAACCTGTGTTTTATGGAAAGATAATGCTTCTCAGGATATACCCCTGTGATTTTTTTTTTTTTTTACAAATAACCAGAAATAAGATTAAGTTGAGGTGGGATAACAACACACTAAAATTAACTGCACATTAAATTCTGAAACAAGTCATCTTAAAACAGACAACGGATACTTGTGCTCACCACTAATTTTTTTTAAACATTAAGCAGGGGTGCAATGAGGTTGTGACCACAACATTGACAAAGACATATAGAAGAGGTCCTCTGCACTCAACCCATTATCAATATATTAAGGACATTGAAACATTTTGTGCCTTATGCTACTAAAAATGCCTTACCCTTTAAACAAAACAGGGATTGTTTGTCCAAATATTGAATATAGATATAAGCTGGCCAACTACGTCAAGGTTATCCCATATCTGGCCAGTCCTACACTGAACTAAGTTTTACCTGCAACTTACTTTCTGCTTTCAAAGTAAAACTCCCAAACGTGGCTGCCCTTTTATTAGACACCAGTGGGATCACCTGACTATAGTTGGAGGGGATGGGAGCTACAACATGGAGCTGGTCACTGCTCCTGTATAAATTATAACAAATAAGGGAAAGTTGTGCTCACCACTAATTTCTAAAAATATTAAGCGGGGTGTAATGAGGTTGTGACCATCAAATATACAGGTATACAGACAAATACAAGAGTCCTCTGCACTCAAACTCTTATCAATATATTAAGGACATTGAAACATTTTGATGACTTTGACTAAGTTGGCCAGCTTAAATATATTGACAAACAATATATGAACAAACAATCCCTGTTTTGTTTAAAGGGTAAACTTCCAAATAGGGACTTTTCCCATTAACTTATTTACAACCTCGGTAGGTCTGAGATGCCGGATTTTTGGATTCAGATTTTTCCATCCTCTGGGCTTAATAAGTCTCTAAAAATTCTAGGTTTTTTTCCACTAAAAAATTGGATTCAATAGTAAAATTTTTTTTTTTCGAGTTTTTGGAATTCAGACTTTGATAAATAACCCCAACAATTTTTGATTGCTAATGAAAGTATATAGGGCTTTTTATGTGATAGGTTAGGTGAGGAGAGCAAGCAGGATTCCCATTGGAGAATACTCTTGCATCAACTAAACTGCTGGCATGAAAGGAAATCAATGCAATGCAGCATGCAATGCTGTTTTAAGAATGTATTCTTTGGCTGCTGGACTATGTTACCCCTCCTGCCTGTATCCATGAAAACATATACCCATGATAATATGCTGGAGAATGCTGAAAGGTGTAGTCATGCAATGTTTGGGAAAGTCCATGTCCCCTACATTAAAGGGGTGTATACCCCCTTTTATCATGAATTCAATAAATAGGACTTTTGCAGATTACTTTAATGATGTAAGATCTATGTTTTTTTTAAGACTAAAGCTACTCCATGTTTAATCCTTGCAAGGTGGTAGATAATTAAATTAAAAGGGCACACTATCTTCTGTTGCAGATGCAAAGGTTACATAGCAGATAACAGATGTACTGTAGAATACCATTGTATTCTGTTACAGAGTTTATCTGTTATCTGCTAAGTATCCTGTGCCTGTTCTCTTTTTTCAGCTTTTCAGCTTTTCAGCTGCCCCCATGGCGATAGTCTTTAAACTTTATTTTTTGGTGTTACTGTTCCTTTAAAAGAGTCTACAGTAAGTGCTACCTTGTGCAACCTTTGCAACATTATTAAATTACTTAGTTTGACTACATAGTTGTGAAGTGCATAGGCATTTATATCCTAATTGGCTACATTGAGAGGTCCTATTGAGGCATAGCCTTTAAAATTGTGTTTGTAATTCTACATGGATTATTGCAACAGTTAAGCCATGTGAATATATAGTAGTTCTTTGGTTGCAGTTCTATATTGGGCAGCAAATGATGTGCGAATTTAAAACGGTTCCTTCTAATTTAGGTGTAAAAGGTTAAAACAATGGAACCCTCATTTACAAATGGCTCAACTGGTAAAAACACAAAAAAATGGTGATTATAGCTTTTTATCACGGTGTTCTTTGTGCTATTTTTGTAAATGAGCCCCCTTATCTGTGCAGACATATGGGATATGATGGGAACTTTTAACTATTTAAACTAGCGTCTATAATGTCTATATGTATTTTATTTTCATATCTATAATGAGGTGCAGAACTCAGCCAGTCCCCAAACTGAGCACTAATGAGTATGGCTTTGTGCCTCTTTATGCTCTCACACTTGCATTCAAGACTGCTTAGACTACTGTTTATGCAACACTTAGTGGCAGATTTATTAAGGTCCGAATGGTAAATTCTAATTTGAATTTTCCATTTTTTTTTGCCAAAACTCACATATTTTAATTTTAAACAACCAACATGAATTTGAACTTGAATGTGAGATTTATCACACCTTGACCCTGGAAACAGTTCTAATTCAAATATTCTCCACCTAAAACCTGTCGAGTTCGTGTACAAGTCAATGGCAGAGATCATTTTAACCATTTGAAGATGTTAATTGCCTTCCTGACATTAGAGTAAAACTGTATTTGAATTCAATTTGAATTTTCGGGTTGTTCATATTCAATCAAATATTAGATGTTCAAGTTTTTTTTTTATTAGAGTTAAAAAAACATTAGTTAAAAAAAAAATCACATAACTTTGAAATTCGATATTTGAGATATCTGCGCGTTAAAGGGAATAAGCTGTTTTGTCAATGGTGCAGAAAGGTGCCTTATGGACTTCAACATCATTTCCACCATATACCAACTCAAAATAATATGGGAGGCAATTTTGCTTCATACTGTAAACTGCAAGACTTGTTTGTAAAAAAAAAAAACTGATAAAAAGTCACCTTTAAAGGAGAAGGAAAGACTAAAATTAAATAAGCTTTATCAGAAAGGTCTATATAAATACACCAGTAAACCCTCAAAGTAATACTGCTCTGAGTCCTCTGTCAAATGAAACACTGCATTTCTTTCCTTCTATTGTGTACACATGGGCTTCTATATCAGACTTCCTGTTTTCAGCTTAAACCTCCAGGGCAGGGCTCGAGCATGCTCAGTTTACTACTCTCCCCCTCCCTCCTCCCATCCCTGCTGTAATCTGAGCTCAGAGCTGTAAGTGAGCAGGGAGAGACTGAGGCAGGACGTGATGTCACACCAAGCTTATATGGCAGCTTCTATCCTAAACAAACAGAGACAGTGTCTAGAGCTGTTTACTTGGGTATGGTAAAGCATTCTGCAGAATTAATATAGCGTTCTAGCTTGCATTATTGTGGCTAATCTGTTGGCAATAAACAGTCTTGGAGCTTTCCTTCTCCTTTAAAGTTTAATAATGAATATCAGATATTAAATTCAGTGCTGACTCGTAAATTTCCACTTCTCTGAAAAAATTAGGGGGCTAATTAGATTTTCCTTTATTTTAAACCTTTGACTTGCACACATTACAGAGGTTGAAAGTGATTGCAATGGCTTGATCCTAACTAATGCTGCATAACTCATTTGCTACATTCATATTTCAGAAATTAGTGTATCAGTAGTATAATTCATTTTGATAAAAATACATTAAACATCATCATATTCTAATCTTACATATCAAATGAAAACTCCTACTTTGAGACATTTTAATGCTGGATTCATATGACCGAAAGGAGACATTAAAGGAGAACTGAAACCTAAAAGTGAATTTGGCTAGAAATGCCATACTTTATATACTGACCTTATTTAACCATCCCATAGGTTCAGCATCTCTACAGTAGTATAGATTCAGGCCTTCAAAGTTGTCACAGGGGTTTCCCATCTTGGATTTTGTTAGAAGTGTCTGCAACATGCACATGCTCAGTGGGCTTTGGGCAGCTGTTGAAAAGTTCAGCTTAAGGGTCATTGCAAATCATCAAGCAGAAAATAAGAAAATGTCATATGAAATGATGCTTCAGGGCTGATTATAAATTCTAATGCTAACTGTGCTGGTTTCTAAGATGCCATGTACCAGTATTCTGAATTATTTATTAATCTGCCCTATATTGTGATCTATGTATATATATTCAGTATATTGGGCATCAGTCCCTAACCTCAGTAAGCAGCACAGAACATGTGCAGTGAATCAGCAGAAAAGAAAATGAGAGCTACTGGGGCATCTTTGGAGACACATATCTTTGCTGCTAAAGGGCTGTGGTTACCTTGGGCTGATACTGTATAAAAGTTCAAAACATGATGTACAACATTTCTGCCCTACTTAAAGGGAGAGCTAAACCCTAGAGGGGAGGGAGCTTGGAGGGTTGAAAATGGACTTGGGTTTAGTTCTCCTTCAAGCTTTAGTTCTCTTTTAACTTTCTATAGCAATGGTGTTCAACTCAAATGTTTTTGTTGTACTCCAGAAAGCTGCAGCATATTATCAAGGGTTAACCGTTTGCCTGCCAACACTGAAGAATTTCTGCCTTTTCTTGGTACATCTGGATCCCTTTTCAGATTTGTATGTGATTGTCATTGGGGTCATTGACATATTTCTTTGAGCACCAAATGTCTGAGCAGCACTATGACTGCTGTCCTTCTGATGTTTTCATTACAGTGTAACTTCAATGAGTAAGAATTGAACAGATACTGAGCTTGATTGCATCAAGATAAGAATGATTGTCACCGGAAATTCCTCTTGCAACTAGATTCCTAGTTAACATATGGGGGGACAAATAGGAGAGTTTCCACCTCCCATTTGAGATATAAGCACCTGTCCATAAGTGAAATAAAGTTCTCTCCAGATTCCCCTGGTGCGGCCTTTATATTCTAAGACCAAGGCATATGGGATGCTCACAATACCCTGCATCTCAGCTGCTTGCTCTTAACCATGAAAATGAACATAAGAAGGGTGGATTTTCTAGAAGCCCAGAAGGTGAATTGAGCTGGACTGGGGTACCTAATCATATGAACCATGCAAAATACCAAAGATAATCTGCCTCACCGTAGATTACATACAGTCGTTTCTTTTACATGAACTGACACTTATTTGCATTTGCATTATTCCTGTTCCAAGCAATATTTAGTCAAGTGTGCTGCTATATTAAACCATTTTGTTTTCTGAATTGCCGTAACGGAAGAGTAATTTGAGTTGTATAATTAAATGATAAATCATGATTTCAAATCTATACTTTTTTTCATATCTTGCTGGGATGTGATGCAATACTTCGGGATTACTTTTTAATGTATAAATTATAAAATGAATTTGACTTTATTTTTTCTCTGCACTCATCACCTAAAACAGTGATTTTCATATCTCTTCTGTAACGTTCACAGCTTGAAGCCGCTGTAACGGGAGTTAAATTCACACTTGAACACGGAACAGATTCAGGAACAAGATTCAGGAACAAACAAATTACATTCAGATACAACTCAAACACATTCAATGACTAAGCCCTGAGCAAGGCTCAGGGCATCGTTTATGAAGGGCAATTGATTAGGGAATAGGAGACACATGAGGGTAACGAGGTGGGTGGAAAACATACTGTGAACAGGCAGATAAACAGAAACATAAAACACAAGAGCACTGTGCACTGAAAGTCCAGCAACCCCAATCCCAAGTGTTCAAATCCCGGATGGTCCTCACATCTTCGATTCAACTGCCCCTTGTGTATCCCAACAGCCCTTTCAACATGTAGCAATATCATAGAGGACTGATCTAGTTGTTGGAACTGGCACTAGTGAAAAGGGTTAACTTGAATTAAAATACTCTTCTGATACCCTTGAGAGAGTCAGGAGCTGCACAATTACAGCTGTTCATTAACATCATTTGAAGGCCACCCAATAATAACATTGGACAGATCAGCTTCCTTAGGGTCCTCAGCGCAGATAATGCAAGCAGAGTAAGCAAAGAATAGGTTGTAGAGTCAAATAGCCTGACAAAGTCCAGGTACTAGGGCAGTTAGCAGACAAAGGTAAAGCCATGATCAGATGAGAAATTGGTGCAGGAGGCAGATGAAGGTGGTATGTGAAACATGATTATAGATGACGAGTAGATGCAGTGCATAGAACAGGGTTGTAAACACCTTTTAAAGGCATTTACACGTTATTTAAAATTGTTCTTAAAAGGAAGTATATTGTCAAGGATTGCAGTTTGATGAAGCAAGATTTACCTGCATTGAAAGGGGTTTCCATAGTAAGAATTGTTGGTGGCAGCAGGTCTGGACTGGCATTCAAAATTGGCCCTGGCATTTCAGGTACACAGAGGCCCAAACAGCCCCCCACCAGCCCAATAAATACTGACTTTCTATGGCAACTTACAGCAGCCCCTCTGACATTTGCCAAAATCCACAGGTTGCCAGTCTGGGCCTGGTGGCCAGTTATGGTTTTGCTTGTAGAGCCATGCACATTTGTAAAAGCATGTGGGACATATACAATGGCTTAGTTAAGACTCACTGACAAATTTAATGCTTGAGTGGTCATTTACTATGACCTTGGACACAAGTATTAGATCACTAAGAAGCATAAAACATGTGGTAGGTGGTGGGTGGATGCCTAGGTGTCTCCTTGTCAACCTCTCATGAATACAGTGCTACTGAACACATGGGGGAATAATGGTCTCTATATTCCAAAATAGAGCACAGAGACCTGTGTTCTCCCCATGAATACAGTGCTGCCTGTGTTCTGCATCAACAATTCTGGATGGGTGAAGGGAGCGTGAAAATTGGTGAATTTCACCTATGTTTTTGCACTTTGTATCCTTCTCTGTCCACTAAAACGATTATGTGATTTATCTGGAATTGGGCAGACTTATGTCCTTTTTAGTTTCATTTCCAAATTGAAATTCAATTTCAGATTTGCAGATTGAATTTCTATCTCAGCGTAAGACGGTGAGAATTATGCAAGAGCAAAAGTGTATATCAACCAATTCTGTATACTGTATATGCCATACATCTGTCTTGCATGTAGGAAGGAGGATTTCCTTTGTGTTTCACTGAAGAAACAAATCGAAAACACACAAACCAGTCTTGCACCCAATAGAGCCAAAGAAACTGTGCAAGACATTTCTGCTTAAAATACTTTAGTCTGGATTATGTCTCAAAAGATATATTATTATGAATTAGTTGGAATACATTTTATGTTTGATACAACATGTACAAGCCATGTAAGGAAAAAATTTAATTTATTGCAGGTGGCTATTTCATAAGCTTCCCTACATCAATTTATTATGTTTAAAATAAAGTCAGTTCTGTCTACAATTTAATTGCCAATCCTCCAGGTGTTTCCTAGTTAAGAAATACAACTGGGTCTATGCATTTTAACAGTTTAAGATGCTTAAATAGGTTTTCAAATTTTTTTTTTTTTTTACAAAAATTCACTGCTTCTTTCTGTGTTTCTACCAATGTACGAAGCAAGGTACATACTGTACTGCGCATATGGGTAAAAAGTCTTATGGTCTGAAGGTGTGATAAACTAGCCTAACTGATTTTCCTAAAGGGGGAATTAAATCCAAAAAAAAAAAAGAATTAAAAACTTACTCAGGGTGCGTCTCTGAACACTTCTGCAATTTAGATTCGTTTTTAGAGATATATGCATTTTTGGGCTGCTTATTGTAGGCTTTTGGCTCAACCGAGAGTCAGTAACCTGAGCATTGTTGAGCTGAAAGCCTGCTGTTATTAATCCGTTGGGGTAATGTAATAAAAAGGGTAATATTTCCTACTAGCCTACTCACCAATAGCAACCAATCATTAGAGAGCATTTTAAAATAGGCTTTACAGTAACAATCTTGTTGGTTCCTATGGGTTACTGTACATGGGCAAACTTAGGGCCTTTTATAGCAAAGAAAAAAACTGCTGATATTTAAGAAATACTTAGGGGCACATTTACTAAGCTCGAGTGAAGGATTCGAAGTAAAAAAACTTCAAATTTCGAAGGTTTTTTTTGGCTACTTTGACCTTTGACTTCGACTTCGAATCGAATGATTTGAAGTAAAAATCGTTCGACTATTCAACAGTTGAAGTACTGTCTCTTTAAAAAAACTTTGACTACCTACTTCGCCACCTAAAACCTACCGAGCACCAATGTTAGCCTATGGGGAAGGTCCCCGTAAGCTTTCTAAGCTTTTTTTTGATTGAAGGAAAATCGTTTGATCGATGGATTAAAATCCTTCGAATCGTTCGATTAGAAGGATTTAATCGAACGTTTTTTTCTTCAGTCGTTTGATCGATATTCGAAGTCGAAGGATTTTTCTTCGAAGATGGAATATTGAGGTTAATTAACCCTTGATATTCGACCAATAGTAAATGTGGCCCTTAAAATAGAAAATGAATGTCATTGGACAACTCTGAATAACTTAAAGGGATGGTTCACCTTTAAGTTAACTTTTATGGGCATATTTATTATGCTGTGTAAAAGACAGTGGGATAATACACCACACAGCGCCAGGCTTTACCGTGTGAAAAACTGTGCCCGAAGGAATGTAAAATAACAGCGGCAAATCTGGCTGTTGCATAGTGTAAAATTACACATGTCTTGATAAATTTGCAGTTTATTTTACACAGATGTTTACATTGTTTTTTCAGCGAATTTTGTTTTACACAGCATAATAAATATGCCCCTTGGTATGTTATAGAATGACCGATTCCAAGTAACTTTTCAATTGGTCTCCATTATTCATTTTTTATAGTTTTCGAAAAATATTTGCCTTCTTCTTCTGACTCTTTCCAGCTTTGAAATGGGGGTCACTGACACCATCTAAAAGATAAAGGCTTTATAAGGCTACAAATGTATTGTTTTGCCACTTTTTATTATGTATCGTTCTATTCGGGCCCTCTTCTATTCATATTACAGTCTCTTATTCTCTGATTAAGGCTTGTGTAGGGTAACTTGGACACTAGCAACCATATTGCTGAAACTGCAAACTGAGAGCTGCTGAATAAAAAGCTAAATAACTCAAAAACCACAAATAATAAAAAATGAAAACCAATTGCAAATTGTCTCAGAATATCACTCTCTACATCATACTTAGGGGCACATTTACTAAGGGTCGAATATCGAGGGTTAATTAACCCTCGATATTCGACCCTCAAAGTAAAATCCTTTGACTTCGAATATTGAAGGATTTACTGCAAATACTCAATCGAAGTAAAAATCGTTCGATTGAACGATTAAATCCTTTGAATCGAACGATTTTTCTTCGATCAGAAATAGCTTAGAAAACTTATGGGGAAGGTCCCCATAGGCTAACATTGTAGCTCGGTAGGTTTAAAATGGCGAAGTATGTAGTCAGAGACAGTACTTCGACTATCGAATGGTCGAATAGTCGAACAATTTTTGTTCGAATCGTTCGAATCAAGGTCGTAGTCGAAGTAGCCAATTCGATGGTCGAAGTAGCCAAAAAATACTTCGAAATTCAAAGTATTTTTCATTCTAATCCTTCACTCGAGCTAAGTAAATGTGCCCCTTAAGGCTAAGGCCACACTAGGCAATAGCGCCGCGATTTGACTCGCGGCGACTTTTCGCCGCGACTTTTAAGCCGCAATCGCTGGGGAAACTTTTGCGCTGGCGTCTATGGGGAATCGCGACAAATCGCCAGCGTAAAAACACACGCGGCGATCTTTTCTCTACTGTCGCTCGAAATTGCCTCGCTAGGCGATTTCGAGCGACAATAGAAAATTTATCTCATTATTTAAATAAAAAAACCATGACCAAATTACCATTCCCGATTTTACCTTATTATTAATAAAGCTTGATTTAATCGGTTCAGGTAAAAACTCAAATTTTTCCCGAATAGCTTGATTTTTTTTGGGCTTTTTTCCGAAAAGTGCAAATTTTCCAGATTTTTGCCTGAAAAGTTCGAAATGGTTGGATTTTTGGGGTAATTCCAGCACAGACCACAGAAATTACATAACCTTGGCAGGTCTGAGATGGTGGACTTTAAGGGGCAGATTTACTAAGGTTCGAGTGAATTTTCGAAGTACAAAAAGTTCGAATTTCGAAGTAATTTTGTTGATACTTCGACCATTGAATGGGATACTACCACTTCGAATTTACTTCGACTCGAAGTAAAAATCGTTCAAATATTCGACCATTCGATAGTCAGTGCAAAAAAAAAACTTCGACTTCAATACTTTGCCAACTTAAACCTGCCGAAGTGCTATGTTAGCCTATGGGGACCTGCCAGAGCATAGTTCTACGTTTTTGTATCGAAGGAAAACCGTACGATAAAATCGTTCGAATCGTAGGATTCGAAGTACGATCGGCAGAGGCGGGCCACGCTGGCCAGGCGCGGGTGCGCAAAATGGTGTTTTCGTGCATGCGCAGAAGCGAAAAAGACGCGTGAACAACCAGACAGTCGGGAACCGGACTTGGGGTAGGCGACAGAGGAGGTACATGCCTGGCGCCCCCCCCAGCTTTGCGCCCTAGGCACGTGCCTACTCTGCCTACCCCTAGTTCCGGCCCTGACGATCGGAGTACGATCGTACTATGATCGGAATACGATCGTACAATGAAAAAAATCCTCAGACTTCTAATTCGAATGTCAGAGGATTCTATTCGATGGTCGAATTTCGAAGTATTTTCCACTTCGAAATTTGACCCTTGATAAATCTGCCCCTAAGATTCGGGTTTTTTGCTGCATCAGGTCAAGTTTTTGCCCCAAAAAGCCTGACCAGAGTTTAGTAAGTAACCCCCTTTATGTTTAAATGATTTTCAAGTAAATTTAAGGTGCTATGGAAAACTCCAATAGGATTATTTTGCCACCAATGTGGATTCATCTAGCTAAGTTACAATTAAATACGGAGTTAAAGGATAATAAATAATAATAAAATAATAACAAAAAATGTGTAGTTTACAAATAGACGGCCATCTTGTTATTTGGCGTTTTATGGATGTCGGGTTTCCCATTCCTACAGTAAAATCTGCAGATTGGAAAATCTGTAATAAAGGTCCATACAGCAAATTATAGGGTGCTTCCTTTTCTAAACAAACATTGTTACTTCATTTCCAGATGCTCATTGGCTCTGTCGACATGAATACATTACGCCTGAGTGACCAGTTGCTATTCTGGGATTTTTTTTCTTTGTCTTATAAAGTTACTACATTTTTTGTTTTGTATTCCCCTTTCTTTTTTGGATCTCGATGGAAATGAGGATTGTTAATTTAGGTAATACTTTTATTTACAGTTTTTGAGTAACCGCATTCTGTTAAAAATAAAGCACTCGTGAAATCACACACAAGATTCAAGACAAGAGTTTTGTTGGCGTATATTGGTGATAGTGGTGCTATCTGTCTATTTATCTCTCTCTACGTATCTATATAATGTGAGTGTGATTTTGTATATGAACAAATGAACCGAGAACTTTATAGGCCTATATTTCTCCGTATACCCTATAAAATGTTGTGTACGAGAATTGCTTGATATTAATAGCTAACATTAAAACCTTGATTGATTTTCAGTAAGTAAATCTGCAACTCATTTAATCTTATTAATCTCAACATAGACTTGTTTCTCTGGAATATTATAAGTCTTTATGCAGCAACCATTTTCGGTCAAGAATTAGGTTTCACCTAATGGATCAATTCTTTTCTTATTAAAGTGAGTCTGACCAGTGGCAAGTAATTCATTCAGCATTGATCTTTGTCTCACCCTGAAGTAGCTCGCATTCTCTTATATTCATGAAAAATAAGGTGCTAAAATGAAAACAATGCCAACATAATACAAATGGGGAATTGTGCTACATTTTATATTGTTTGGGGATACTTTATTCTGTGGTCGTTTTTATTTCATCTCGCATGCTTTAACGATAAGAAGATTAAAAAAAAATTAAATGAGGTCTGGTCCTTTACAAATGAATTTAACGCTGCAGGAACAAGTGAACCCGATTGTACTGATCACATTCTATTAAGGCAGAAAAACGCAACTTAATTAAAAGTAAAATATAAATGAAGTAAAAATACTTTTGCTTTGTGGATGCCATACGCATTTATAGGAGAAATACATACAAAGTTTACAGGGCTTCCCTTGTGATGAGCTGTCAGGTCCATGTATAAAGCAGCAGCCATTTTGCACCGGTTTTAACCCATATGCTGGCACCTATAAAAAGAAAGAATCAGAAAATGTTTTTAACAGGTTAAAGATTTCTATAAACTGTGTATTTGCTGATAATTCTTTTTCTATTAAAATACAGCATTTTGTGCATACCCTTATGTACTTGTGACATATAGGGGCAGATTTATCAAGGGTCGAATTATGAGGGTTAAAAAAACCCTCGAATTCGACCCTCAAAGTAAAAATCTTTCGAATATTGAATTCGAAGGATTTAGCGCAAAAGCTTTGAATAAAAATCGTTCAATCGAACGAGGAAATCGTTCAAATCAAACGATTTTTAGAGATCGGTCAAAGAATAGGCTAACATTGCACCTCGATAGGTTTAAAGTGGCGAAGTATGTTTTTTTTAAAGAGACAGTACTTCGATTATCGAATGGTCAAATAGTTGAACGTTTTTTACTTCGAATCATTCAAATCATTCAAATCATTCAATTGAATTTAACAAATTCGATGGCCGAAGTACCCAAAAAAATACTTCGAAATTGGAATCTTTTTCCATTCGAATTCTTCACTCGAGCTTAGGAAATCTGCCCCATAGTAAATTGGGGAACCTCTAAAAAGTACCATAGTTGGAAAAAAGGTTATACAGTATTTTAAAAATATTATTTTAAATTTTTTTGTTTTAATACAATGAATAAAGCACTGCTGTTTCCACTTGGGGCAGTTTTCTCTTCTTCTACAGTATATGCCATATTGTCTGCATGACAACAGGACTCTAAAGGGGGTTATTTATTAGAGTCCAAAATGCCAAAAACTCTTGAATTTTTTGGGATTTATTATATCCCAAGGATGGAAAAAGTCAGAATTTCAGACCTGTCTAGGTTGTATATAAGTCAATGAGAGAATTCCCAAAGATATCCTAATCTGTGCTGGGTTTAGTGCAATAATCCAAAGATTTTAGTTTTCAGGCACATATCTGAAAAAAAAAAACAGAGCTTTTGGGTGGAAAATCTGTAAAAATTAGTGTGATTCTAATTTTTTACGATTTTTTTTTACCTTTTTCCCTGAACAGGACATTTTTGGGAAAATGTATTGATAAATAAGGGGAAATAACCTGTGCGGGTTTGGTCAGAGTACATTTCAGAAAATAATGAGATATTTTTGGATTTTGATTAATAACCCCTTAAAACATGAGTAAAGTTAAAATATTTTTTGTGACAGTCCGTACAGTTTTGATAAATTGCAGAACAAATTGCACTGCTGGGAAGCCTTCCCCATGTTAATCTATAAAAAATCTGCCCCTTCTGTTTCTAAGATCAGTAGAGCACCCCTTTTCTTAAAATAGCTGCACCATTGCCGTTTTGAATACTATGCATCATAAAATTAATATCCCAGTTTGATGAGGGGGTGGGTTTTACGTAGGACCTTTACTTAGGGTCCTATTTCTAAATGGCAGATTTTAGTGATGCAATGAAGCCTTAGGAAAATCTGTAACTGGTATTTGTCAAGTTCTTTGGTTGATTTCAACTGTGAAAGTGTCCATTTTGGGTGGGGACTTTCACAGACTAATGCATGTTTGCTGGGGAAACTGCCTGATTAAAGATGTATGTCTGGTTTGATCCTTGCTGGTTTTTTTTACTATATTAATATCTGCTGCCTGTTCTAACCTTGATCTTTTTATTGTCTGACCAGCTGCTATTAAATTCTGCCTGTACCATACTCTGATATCTTTATTTTTTCACCTTTTACCCTAGTGGATGGGATCTAGTGACACCCAGGAAAATATGGTTTTCGGTGCAAACCAGGTGATTCTCATATATTCCTCCCCAACTGACTCCTCTTATTGAGCAACCCTCTAATCCAGTTCCAACTTATATATACCTTACTATGCCCTATCACACAATGGAATGATGACTTGATTTGCACACTTGATAAGGAAAGGGAGTCAAATACATTATGCACAAAAAAATTCACTGGCACACAGGATCATCCCCCTAGCGTTATTTATTAGTGGATCAACTTCACTAATAAATCAAGCTAGGGGGGTTCCATGCTGCAATTTACCTTGTGTGCCAGTGAAAATTTTTTGAGTGTGCTGATCCCAATATCATTAAGCACCGGATGTCATCAATAACCGGGAAGGTAAGGATGTGCGAGCACTTTCCTTACTCAATTATGGGTCCTCTTACCTTCCCTATAGGGTTAGCAAGGGATCCTAGTAGTGATGCACGTTTTGACCCAAAACCTGTTGTGACCCATGATTTGACCACCAGTTGGGAGGGTTTGTGTTAAAATTGGGTGACCATTGCAGGTTAGGGTTGGAAGGGTCAGACTGGGGGAAGTACACTCCTCCACTTCTCCTAAAGATTCATTGGAACCAGAGTTGCTCTTAGAAGTAGCGTACAGGGTGAGATGACACAGGTACAGGTCAGGTAGCAACATTTTGTGGGTTAGGTTTAAGATTTTGCAGGTTAGGGTCAGGTGCCAATTGAGTTTTTTTTATGACCCACACATCCCTAGAACCTAGGGAATCTCTACTTTTCTAAATATTCTATAAAGTAGACATCTTGCTACTTTTTAAATATCTATTGGACAGTTATAGGCAACCTTCAAGATCACAGGAGCCTCACATGTGGCCCCTGACTTCACAAAAGATCCACACTATATATATGGCTATTTGCTTACTGCCGAACACAGTGTGCAAAGTGCAACATAAATGGCCATGAGCCAAAATGAGCAAATGACAAAGGGGTTCATTTAAAATGCCCTGTACAATGTGAAAAGTTCACAAACATGTTGTAATCAGTGCTCTTGCACCTCTTAGTGTTCTTGCACTTGTGCCCCCAGGGGTAAAGAAGGCCCCTTAAATACTTAGTATGGGACACAGCTGATCATTGAAGGCAACCCAGCAAGGTGGGCATCAAAATTCCTGATAGTAAAGTGCATAAAAAATGTTTCCTTAAATTTTACTCATTTCCAATTATGCTCCAAAATCCACACTTGTTTTATGAAAACACAACTATTATTGTAATCTTCATATGCCAATGACTAGAATCACCTGACCCTTATGATGGGACAACTCAGATCTATCGTTTTTGACTTTTCTTTGTGCCAATGTTCGAAACACCTTATAACATTAACTCCTCTTTTATTTCGAAAATAATATTCCCTAAAATGATCAGGTTAGAGGTGTCTGTCAACATAACTGTAAATGGAATTCCATTTTCTTTTAGAAAAATAAAGGAAATCAATAGGACTCAACATTCTGATTTAAATCTTGAGTCGAAAGTCATTTAAATGCAGAGGAGACACATTTTTTTCAACTTGATGAAGAAGTTGTAGCTGCTGCTGTCTTGAGTGGGGAGCAAAGAGTTAACAAAGGCAGAAGTCCTCATATCTGTTGCAACCAAAGTTGTTCCTTTATTACGTCTTTTAGAATTCTACTTTTCCACCACTTATATTCCCTCTAATATAGTAATATAGTCCATATAATAAAAATCTTTTTTTTTGTCCAACTTAATGTGTAATGGCCGCTAAGTCTTACATTTTAAACAAATCGAAAGAATATATAACCGGCTTGTATGACATGCTATGCTTAATCATGTTATGTTTTAATCAATTTATAAGGTATTATAAATTAATGAAAGGATTTAGATCGAAACCATTTCTCCATTGGCTGTGATTTATATCTATTTAAAGAGCCTACAGTTTTAGCTAAATGTATGTTCTGCTAGAAAGTATTATATTATGATATATGAAGTAATATTTTAGACAGCGTTATTTGAAAGTACTTTCATCACATACAAAATTTGGCAAATGACCTAATGGCCTTCAGTGAGATATCACAGACCATTTTATTCTGATCTTAAAAGATATATTTCAGGTAAAAAGGCTGCTCTAAGATATGGCAGTCGCATTAGTGCCCATATAATTGCATAAAAATGTCAAAATATACTTAACTGTTTTGTAGGTCTAATTAATCAAAGTGCCCTCATTTCCGCTAGTTCTTGAATAAATGTCCCTTATATGCCAATTGATCTACAGTATATTGTTCTATTTCAGTTTATTTTTTTTGGCTAAAATCTTTTGTGCTAGGACCATTAATTAAAAACACGCTGTATAAAAGGTATGCCAAAGCTTTTTTAAACCCATTTCTGGCACTAGGTACATAAAAATAATAAAGGGCGTTGGCATGTCTTATATAAAGTCAAGGTGACCAGTTGAAGGAGCTCAATGGACATTTTATTCCAGAAACAGCTGAAGGGCAGCAGAACTGTATACTGTAGTTCAAGGATGTTCAATTCACAAACCGGCAGCCATACAATGTTGTTGTGTTACAAATCGTAATATCCTCATTTCATCATCTTTAGCTTTTGGTGGTAGCTGGTGGCTGTCGTCAAAAAGCTGTTGGGGTGCTAGGAGTTGGGTGCTAGGGTGTCACAGGTTCAACTGGTCCTAAATATCCTCATTTCATCATCTTTAGCTTTTGGTGGCTGTAGTGAAAAAGCTGCTGGGGTGCTAGGAGATGGGTGCTAGGGTGTCACAGGTTCAACTAATCCTGTTAAACATCCAGTTTTTTCTCTTTACATTTAATGACAGTTTTGGCTTCAGCTGTCATTGAAATTGAGCTCCCAGCATTCCCAGCATACCTTTAACAGTTAGGGGTTCTGGGAATTGTATTTCAGAAATAGGAAACTAATGAACAAGTAGCATTCATTGGTGACCTGCATGAGAGCCAGAACATTTTACACAGATATATGATATAATCTACTATATTATCTAAATAAAACCTTATGCCTATTAAACTGCCAATCTGGGCAGCTAAGTGGCAGATGAGATTCAATGTTGATAAATGTTAAGTAATGTAAAAATAAGTCATGCACCTGGGATGTAAAAATATCCAAGCCACTTATACACTTAATGGGACAGAACTAGGCAAATCCATAATGGAAAAGGACCTTGGAGTCCTTGTAGATAATAAACTTGGCTGTAGCAAGCAATGCCAATCAGCAACTTCAAGGGCAAACAAGGTCTTGAGCTGTATGAAAAAGGCGGCAGGAGGGGGTTATTCTTCTACTGTAGAAAGTTCTTTTTAATTAGAGAGAGTCCAGAGAAGGGCAACTAAGCTGTTAAAAGGTATGGAAAACCTCAGCTATAAGGAAAGACTGGCCAAGTTGTGGTTGTTCACTCTGGAGAAGAGGCACTTAATGGGGATATGATAACTATGTATAAATATATACGGTATCGTACAATAACCTCTCTAATGCTTTATTTACTAGTAGGTCCTTCCAGCTGACACAAGGGCACCCATTCCGATTAGGATAAAGGAGGTTCTGTCTAAATATTCAAAAGAGCTATGAAGATATGGAATTCTCTCCCTGAATCAGTCATACTGGCTGACACATTAGATAGCTTTAAGAAGGGGTTAGTTGGCTTTTTAGCAAATGAGGGAATACAGGGTTATGAAAGATATCTCATGAATCATAGTACAAGAGTCATAGTACAAGTTGATCCAGGGTTTGTTCTGATTGCCATCTTGGAGTCAGGAAGGAATCCAGAAGGAGTCAGGAACTGAAGAGTCTTCAGTTGTTTTTTTGCCTTCCTCTGGATCAACTAGCAGTTAGGTTGTATATAAACTTTAAAGGTTGAACTTGATAGCTGTGTGTCTTTTTCAACCTAACTTGCTATGCTACTATGTACTGTATTAATGGTTAGCTCTTATATACAAACATACCATTTAGTAATCATTTCACAGTAGGTCCTTGCCCTGATTGTGATCCCCAGGTTTGATATACCCCTGTGTGCAGCTTTAACTATTTTAACCTGTAGTAATCAATATTTTGCTCCTGAAACAGTGACCAGGTTGTTGCTATATTTGATGGTTGGACAGTACATAGTCTATCAAAGGTATGATATTGCTTTACAGTTTGATAACACATTCCTACCAGTTTCAAGATCCTGACATATACATCACATCACAAACACATTTCACCTTCACCCTTTCCATGACACCAGGTTTAGCACAGTATGGACATCAACTTGCAAGACAACTTGCAGTTTCCAAGCAGGGCTGTCCACCTGGAGGCCAATAAACCTTCCAAAGGATTTATTTGACCCCTTGTTTGTTTTAATTGATACAATCCAGTTGTCCAGCATGCAGTATGAAAATTAACTGACCCACTACATATAAATAGTTGCACAGCTCTGCCATAGAGTAACCTGTAACCCACAAACGTAGATTCTTTGGCCCTGGATCACTGGTATCTTTATGTCAGCACAGTGGATTTTACAATGTATGCTACAAAAGGGGATAAAGTACAGGTATGGGATCCGTTATCTGGAAATCCGTTATCCAGGAAGCTCCAAATTATGAAGAGGCCATCTCCCACAGACTCCATTTTATCGAAATAATCAAATTTTTTAAAAATGATTTCCTTTTTCTCTGTAGCGATAAAATGATACCTTGTACTTGATCCAAATTAAAATATGATTAATCGTTATTGGAAGCAAAACCAGCCTATTGGATTTATTTAATATTTACTTGATTTTCTAGTAGATCCATTACCCGGAAAACCCCAGGTCCTAAGCATTCTGGATAACAGGTCCCATAACTGTATAATCTCTCTCATTTAGACTCCACAAATTTAGATGGACCGCTACAAACACAACAATATTTTACACTCAAATTTTAAGCTTTCATATGTAATTGAATACTTGTGAAGAAGTTAATTCCCCTACTGTATAAAGGTTATGGGACAAATTTGTTTCTTTTGGCCCAGGAATGTTAGGGGTAATTAGAGGTATTAAAGGGAGGAACAGCCATGTTATTCTTTTTTGGACTCCATTCTATGGGGCAGATTTACTAAAGGGTGAAGTGCCAGAAATCTAATCCGCAGGGACATTGCCAAGGCGCTTGCGAGGGGACATGATTACACTTTACAAGTACATTAGAGGACATTATAGACAAATAGCAGGGGACCTTTTTACCCATAAAGTGGATCACCCTACCAGAGGCCACCCCTTTAGACTAGAAGAAAAGAACTTTCATTTGAAGCAACGTAGGGGGTTCTTCACAGTCAGGACAGTGAGGTTGTAGAATGCACTGCCGGGTGATGTTGTAATGGCTGATTCTGTTAATGCCTTTAAGGGTAGGGGTGATTTTAAGTGAGATGTCATTGTTTCCGACGCGCTGAGATTCATCGAAGGCATCATGCCGGATGCACCGAATCTAAGGTAAGTAATAGGAATGTCGGACTAAACATCTGACACAACACAGCTGTCAGATGAAGATGCAACATGCAGCGTTCGCATCTGAAAATGACTAGTTCGACATTCCTATTACTTACTTTACATTCGGTGCATTAGACGTGACGCCTTTGATTCATCTCAGCGCATCGGAACAGTATAACACTTAAAATTGCCCGTGGAGTTCTACCCTTAGAGTGGCTTGGATGATTTCGTGGAGAGACATAATATCAAAGGCTATTGTGATACTACTATAGTTAGTATAGGTATACTAGAGAAACATCGCCAGTGTTCGGCTGCCGAGAGGCAACTTTGCATTTTAGTGAATTAGCATAGTGGTAGCGAATTTGCGCCTGGCGAAGCCTTCACAGTCAAAGATTTGCCCTTTAGTGAATTTGCCCCTATGACTGGAGTACATGTGGAGAGCCTGAGGCAGAAGTGCCCAGCTGGCAACAAACCTCATTAGGAACCAGGACCCCAAGTTACAGATAGCTTAGTGGAAGTCTAGGAAAGGGGCTCCGTGAATAAGGGCTTGTAGTTCATGTTCTAAAGTATAAAGTGCAAGGGCTCAGGGTAAGGTACAATTCCTTAGAAAATACCAATGAATTTTGAGTGCTCTGGAGCTCACACTTGTGGTGGCATTAATCTATTGAAGGAACATCGTACACCTCAGCTGTATCTGAGTGTTAGTGTAAGGACTGACCACAGGTGTGTGGTTGGCAGGTAGGAGCCTATGTGCTGTATAACGCGGGTAATGCAGGAATGGATCATGATAATAGGCAGATGACATATTATAAATGAAGAGGATTTATTATTGAAAATAAAGAACAATGTAGCAGGTTAAAAATAAATGAAAAAGTACTTTTACCAAGCCAGGGGTCAGAAGCAGGAGGCAAGTAATCAGAGTCCATTAAACAGGCCAAGTTCTGGACAGGGAGCAAGCAAGGGAATTCCGGTAGGCAGGCCGAGGTCAGGGGCAGGTTGCAGAAAAAGGATAAACCAGGAAACAGGCCGAAGTCAGTACCAGGAGATCAGTCAAAAACAGGCAGGGCTCAGGAACAAGGACAAGGACTCAGATCAGGAATCAGGCAAAGAACAAAACAGGAATCAGGCAGGAAACAAACAGGAACAGCTTAACGGCTGGATCAGGTCTGTGGGATACAATGATCAAGCAACTGGGAGATGCAGGAAACAGGCTTATAAAGGCCCCAGATGCTTGATCAAGAACAGATGAATCAAATGAGTTGGGAGGAGGGCACTGTGTAGAAAGGAATGTTAAAGACCCATTATAGAAACTAGTCAGTGCAAGTGGTATACGCTTCCAGTGGCTCACTGAGGTAATGCAGGCGAGAGGAAACACAGTGAATAGAGTTTGATTACCAGCAGATCCTGACAGTGAGGAAGTGATCTCTGTGATTTGCTTGTGTGATATATTTAAGCTATGCCTGTGTACTAAGTAAATAAATACTTTCCTACATTTAGTTGTTCCTGTTTATGGACCACTAGAGCTGAAGAAGCCTTCTCAAAGAGTGTGTCTAAGTTATAGTTCAGCTTGGAGTCCCTTTACCACCACTATTCTGTGTGTAAGATTTATAGTTCAGCTTGGAGTCCTTTTACCACCACTATTCTGTAAGGGCTTAGATGTAAGAGAGTTTTGCATGTAGCAGTAGTCTACCTTAAGAGCAGCGGAAGTCAAAGTACCAGTATGTCCATTGTGAAACGGTATCATATCATGCACGTGTTTTTCAACCCAAAGAGTATCATAAATTATCATATTTGAAGCCTTGCAAGACATCGATTAATTTGATCTACTCTGCAAAAATTAAAACTTGCCATTTTTCACACATAATACCAGTTGGCAGTTTGCTTTGCATATATGCCAAAAGCTCTTAAAAGAGGCAATAAAATACTCTTTTCGCTACTGTACAAATGATTAATATTGCCAAAGTAATTAAATTCCATTAGGATAGGAT
The DNA here is from genome assembly GCF_017654675.1 of Xenopus laevis. Lineage (NCBI taxonomy): Eukaryota > Metazoa > Chordata > Amphibia > Anura > Pipidae > Xenopus > Xenopus laevis. Next base: position 33,828,480 of record NC_054379.1, on the reverse strand, counting down.
TCCCACATTTTAAAAAAAAAAATACCGAAGCCACGGACTTGAATCGACCGGCAGAGACCTGAAGGCTGATGCTTTCTTAATCCTCATTCCGGAAAGAGAAGCCCCTTGGAAGTTAATATTAACTTAGGACATCTGCTTGTTTGGATCGTTTTAGCTATTGATGCATTAGGCCATTAACAGAAACATTGTAAGTAGCATGTTTTGTAGGAATCCTTATAAGAACTAGCTAGCTTTGTTTCCCAGGCTAAACAACAGCATTGTTGGCCTGCGATGATCATTTTGCTGCGTTGGCTTACACTTATAGGATTATTACTAATGGCATGGACTATGATGAGAAGATACAACATTTTGCCCCTGGCTTTTTTCCCCAAGATCAGAGCCAAAGCTGTGTGGCTTCCTGCTGTTTCCTAGCTTTAGATCCTTAAAGACTAGCATTATTGTAGCTGATGAACAGTTTGTCCCTATTCAAATGGTTTCTGTAATGACCCACATGGGAAGTAATGGTTAGGCGGTGCTAACAATGTGACCAGGTGCTGCAACATAAGCATTTCATTAAATATTGAAAGAATGATTTTCTGTTATAGTGGTGAAAAAAAAAAGAGAAGGAATTTGGTTCCTATCCAAATATGTGACCATTTTGTTCTCTCATCCTCCTGTAATCACATTGTTTTTTGTTGTTTTTTTTTGCCTGACCTTTCTGTTGCTAATTATCTTTTTGTTCGGAGGCATTAGACGCAATATTGTCTAAAATAAACCTGTGCATTATTTCACATTTTGTGTTGTTCATTCATTCTTAATGTATAATATAAATAATGGAACGGCTGAATATTTTTTTTTCCTGTGAATATGTAATAAGGGTGCCATTTAAAACAGCCCTTGAATGACTCCGGTTAGATTTTTAGCTTCCTCACTAGCGAAATGGAAAGCGCATAAAGCTTATTCTGCTTTTGTACAAACAAACATCAATACAGCCCAACGAGCCTGGCAAACACTTTCCTGCAGAGGATAAGTCAGGTGTAAGATTGCAGTATATCTTAGCTGTGTGACTATTTAAATGAGATAATGGACCAATCCTCAACCAATTTGCTACACATTACTTAGGTTCTCTCCAGCTAATTTGTTCTTTACATGCAGTTATTAGGTTTCTACCCCTCCCTTCACAGAACGGATCCATAAAGGCATTCCACTGTGTGAGATATTCCTCACTTTTCAAAGGGACAGCCATATCAATGTAAAATATCCAATATCCTGATAGAAATGCATTTTTATACCAGTGATCATATCACACTATTTGACTGCTCATTATGGCACGCCAACCTAATGTTTTTTGTTTGTTCAGGATCAGAACAGAGGGCCAGATTTCAGTGACACACAGGGAGGTGTCAGATGTGGCAATTTATTACTGATTTCCAAGCAGAATCATTGCAATTTGCGGCTGATCAAGCAAATAACTGATTTGCAAGTTAATATAGCCTGTAAAGCTTGCCTAATCCTTTTTTAATACCAGAAACCCCCATGGGGCTGATGATATAATGATTCTAACCTATTATAATTCTACATACCACAACTCAAACAGGCACAGCCTTATACTAATCCAAACTTTAACAGACACATCTTTATTCAGGTAAACGATCTACAGTAAATTGAGGTTTTCTGGATAAGGGAACTCTCTGCAGTTTGGGTCACCATACCTTATGCGGCCTATTTACTAACACTCAGATTTCATTTTTTCCATGAATTGTATTTTGAATTCGAATTATTCACTCGAGTTTAGTAAATCTGCCCCTAAATAAACCCAATAGGCTGATTTTGCCTCTAATAAGGATTCATTATATCTTAGTTTGCTTCAAGTACAATGTACTGTTTTATTATTACAGAGAAAAAGGAAATCATTTTTAAAGAATTGGATTATTTGTATAAAATCGAATCTATGGGAGATGGTCTTTCCATAATCCGGAGCTTTCCTGATAACAGGTTTCAGGATAACAGATCCCATACCTGACTAATTTACATGACAATTGTAGTATTATTGTAATGTAATATAATATATTATATCATATATATTATGACTTTTTCTGATTTAGGATAGAGGACTGATTTTAACAATTCCATTTACTTAAGGCCCCCAAACACAGGCCGATAAAAGCTGCCGACAGACTGAGTCATCAGCTTATTGGCCTGTGTGTGGGGCCATCCGTCGGGCATCCACAATCAATATCTGGCCGAAAGTCGGGCAAATGCCGATTGGGCAGGGTAAAAAATCTCGTCTGATCATGGCCGCATCTGTTTGTTGACCATATTGGCTCCATTCTGATCCGATTGTTGGGCCCTAGGGCCCACAATTGGATCAGCCCTGATATTGCCCACCTTAATGTGTGCAAAATCAGGGAGAGAAACACTCGTTTGGCGACATCGCCAAACGAGCGGATCTCCCTGTGTATGGCCACCTTTACTAAAACAATCATACAATCAAATGAATTGATGCCCAGTATATCATGTCTGTGGTCTCATCCTCTTTTAATTCAACAAGAATTAACGTACTCCAGGAATAAAATGTTTATCCCTTCTGTGTGCTGTGGGTTGTTTGTTCCAGCAGGCTCATGTGTTGCAGTGTGTAAACTAACCTAGCAATATACTGTATAATCTATGGTCCTGGCACAATGTTCCAATTCATATAAAGTATGAAACATGGAAAAACTCAAAGACAAGGTACTGAGGCCAAAACAAGTAAATTAATATAAAGATGCATTGTGAGAAGGTGAATTTAATATGCTATGCAGCTGACAAATTCTCTATTACATAGCTACAGTATGCAGGGATCATTATTCCTTCAAATATTTTATCTCACAAATTTTACCAAATTCCATTCTTAAGTCCAATGCACCGAATACTTTTGTTTTTTTTTATTTGTTTTACACTTTTTGTTATTGTGACAGATCACAAGGGAACGTTTAAAGATGGAGGAGTGGCCCCAAATTCCCTGTTTAATTTTAAACAAAATTAGGGTAAATCTTTCAGCCCTAGGTAATGTATTAGCCTAGATAAAATTATTTATTTTTCTTACGTAATCTGCTGGGACTCATTACACCTGGGATGGAAATGTGAAAACAAAAAGGGGATAATCAGCAGTGTTCTATAATGAAATGTTTCTGCCTTTTCTGTACTATCACAGTGTTAGTAGAGTTCCCCATATGTTGTTTTTATCATAAGGTGGTTTGCATTATTCATTTACTCTATGTTTTTCATTAGTAATTCTTCAACCATGATTTGGCAAGTTCGTTCTGACTATAAGTTATAAGAATAGTACATGGAATTATGGGATGGACTTGGGCTGTCATAAACTGCCCCTGTGAGGCAGTCTGAAAAAAAGACTTTAATAGGCAGTACAGGTATGGGGTCAGTTATCCAGAAACCCGTTATCTAGAAAGCTTTGAATTATGGAAAGTCCATCTCCCATAGACTCCATTTTATCCCAATAATATAATTTTAAAAAATTATTTCCTTTTTCTCTGTAATAATAAAACAGTACCTTGTACTTGATCCCAACTAAGATATAATTAATCCTTATTGGATTCAAAAGCAGCCTATTGGGTTACCGAATGTTTAATTCCCACACCTGTACTTACTACTTGATCCTATCTGAGATATAATTGATCCTTATTGGAGGCAAAACAACCATATTGGGATTATTTAATGTTTTTTTGGAGACTTGGGGGCACATTTACTAAACTCGAGTGAAGGATTAGAATAAAAAATACTTCGAATTTCTAAGTATTTTTTTGGCTACTTCGACCATCGAATTGGCTACTTCGACCTTCGACTATGACTTCGACTTGGGGAAGGTCCCCATAGACTTTCCTAGCAATTTCTGATCGAAGGAAAACCGTTCGATCGATGGATTAAAATCCTTTGAATCGTTAGATTCGAAGGCTTTAATCGTTCGATCTAACAATTTTTCCTTCGAATCGTTCGATTTTTCATTGGTTCGTTCGATCGAACCTATTGCGGTATATCCTTCGACTTTCCTAGCAATTTCTGATCGAAGGAAAACCGTTCGATCGATGGATTAAAATACTTTGAATCGTTAGATTCGAAGGCTTTAATCGTTCGATCTAACAATTTTTCCTTAGAATCGTTAGATTTTTCATTGGTTCGTTCGATCGAACCTATTGCGGTATATCCTTCAATTTCGATATTCGAAGTCGAAGGATTTAACTTCGATGGTCGAATATCGAGGGTTAATTAACCCTCGATATTCGACCCATAGTACGGTAAATGTGCCCCTTAAGGTATGGAGATCCAAATTACCAAAAGACCCCTTATCGAGTAAAACCCAGGTTACGAGCATTCTGGATAACAGGTTCCATACCTGAATCTGTCATTTCAGGGACTTAAATATATATATAACATAGCAAAATATACTTTAAGATGACTATTTTTCCTTAATGGTTTTATATATTTTCTCTTAATTTAAAAAAAAAACAAAAAAACTTTACTGCTCATTTTTATGAAATGTGTTTATATAATGATGGGTGAATCCAATCAAGTATTAAATGACACATTTTCTATGTACTGGTATCATAACTTATGCACAAGAGCAGACTATAGGGAACATTGATTTGCTAAGAACCCATTGTATCCTTGCCCGAAATTAAAGCGGAATGTCAGAAAAAATTAAGATAACCTAATTCACAAGCTGAAGATCTGGTAAACTGCTGCATATACTTCTTTTCCGCTTAAATATAATAAAATATCTCATATACTTTTGTGTAATGAGGAAGGACATAAAATATTAACTATATAATCTTTATCATGTCTGGATTTAAATGCCTAACACAATGATAGACATTTCAAAACTCTATATGGATAATTATTCTTTTTGCCTGCACTGGGGATTTATACTTGCGATTATCAAAAGCAAGATTTAAGTATGATGGGAGAATAGTCCAAGCTATCATGATAAAGTCCAAGAGCTGATGCTTGTGACTATTGAGTCTATTTTTGTGCTCTATAGTCTTTTATTCATTTATTTGCAGTGTTTTGGATTCAAAACTACTTTATGATGAAGATAGCCTTAATAGCATTGATGTTGCATAGGTGAAAGATTGCTTTTGCTTGGCTACATTCTTGGATCACCTACTGCTTAACAAAAGGTTATGCTGTGCTTTTTTTTCATTAGAGCAAGTACCTACTGCAATTATTACTTTTGATATTTAAACAAGACATTTCTTGCGACTCACAATATCCCAGCTGCACTGGTGCCATGATGAGCATTGTTGTGCCTCTTGCATTGATGGATATTGTGGAGCCTCTTCAACCAGAATCCAGATTGTATAACTTTGAAACTTCATTTTCTATTGGGCTTGTGCCACTAGTAGAAAGTTATTATAACTGCACTGCTATATATATTCGAGCCAATGGGCACACTGCCGATTCTAACTTGTTTTAAAACCTCAACTCTAGAGAAAAATAATGGCAAGTAGATTCTAAGGGGCAGATTTACTAACCGGCGAAAAGTCGCCAGCGTCCACTGGTCACCCATTGCAACACTTCGCCAAATGAAAATTCGCTCAGACAATGATAATTCACTAAAGTGATGAGTTTCGTTCTGGACGTCAAATGCTGGCGACTTTTCGCTAGCGGTACTTCGGTAATGCGATCATTTCAAAGCAAAGAAATGCTAGCGTTCATTTCTGCTAGGGATGCACCGAATCCAGGATTCGGTTCGGGATTCGGCCAGGATTCTGCTTTTTTCAGCAGGATTCGGATTCGGCTGAATTCTTCTGCCCGGCTGAACCGAATCCTAATTTACATATATAAATTAGGGGTGGGGAGGGATTGCATGACTTTTTGTCACAAAACAAGGAAGTAAAAAATGTTTTCCCCTTCCCACCCCTAATTTGCATATGCAAATTAGGGTTCGGATTCGGTTTGGTAATTTCTGCCTAGCGAAAATTTGCTAGAGCTCTTGCACTCAGGTTAATTTGCATATGGCGGGAAATTTAAAGTTCTATGGACTTCTTTATGTTATATGTTGCAGCAAATACTTTACATTTACACTGTTTATTACACAAGTACAGGGAACCTTATTAAAGACAATAGAGTTGTTATAATGCCCTACACATGAGCCCCCTGTAAAGTTAATGTTCCATATGTTAGAAATGTATGAAGAAAAACAGTTTACAAAAAACTTTTGGATTTTTGCAGCCTATCAGTCTAAAAAAAAAGGAAAAGTCGCCAGTGTTTTTTTGAACTTTGATGCATTTTCCATTCAGAATATGATGTAAGTAACAGAAGATGGAGGAAGATCTATGTACTCCATTGCACTTCGTCTGGTCTGAGCTGGCGAAGGCAAGTCTGCGAAAGAGGTAATGTTCAGTAAAATCCGCATTTTAGTGTATTTGCAGGGTAACGTCCATTCGCCAGGGCGAATTGTCATCTCGCAATAGAGTGCGAATGACCGATAGCGCCTGTCTCTTTCGCTAGCGAACTGGTGCCTGCTAGTAAATTGCAGATGTCCCTGCGGGCGGTATGCTGGTGAATTGTCACTAGCGTTAGCCACTTCGCCCCAAAGTTTCTTCCTTCCACTGAAAAAAAAATTCTTTGGTAAATGCTTGTCAGGTATAAGGTGGCAAAAAAAGTTTACAAACAGAAAACAAATGCAGTCGATTGTAGAAAATGCGAGTGACCTCAGGCCATAACAAAATGTTTTGCCTCACCGGGAGCATCGATAAACAATCAATCCAATTTTCCAGTAGATTAGAAGACAGGTATTTGTAATGCAATTGACATTAGAAATATGTTGACTGATTACTTCCATGGTCCTAAATATCAGGCCCATTGTTTATACAATGTAAATTCATATGAAATTACTTTGCTGTTTTTTTTGATGTAGAAAATGTTGTTAATGGTTATAGTAAATGCATTTTTTAAAAATATTTGAAACTTTTCTTATTGGCTGTACAAGAAACAAACATTTCCAGTTCAACAATTTTGTTTTGCAGTTTGCATTTCAACATTTGCACATACAGCTATATACTGTTACTTAATATAGCAGCCAAAAGAGTTGTCATAATAATCATAATATATATATATATATATATATATATATATATATATATATATATATATATATATATATATATATATATATATATATATATATATATGAAATGTACATTATAGAAAACAGTGCTACAAAGCCAAATATGTACAGATCATGGTCAAAGATGGTCTTCAACAACAAAACTTTATAGGGTTATTAGGTTATTATAGGGTTACTTTTTATACTAATTATAACACATACACGGTTGAATTTTAAAAATATTTTATATTTATTCACATATTTATATTTCTTATGGAAATACATAGTTGTATATGCACTATTAATATATATGATTAACGCATAAATTATCTGTTTGAAAAAATATATATACACATTCGCTATATGTGAGAGACATTTGATTGTAACACATGATAATTGAGAGACACTTGGTTGTAACACATGATTCACATTGAGTTGCTAATTGAATGAGGGCACTGATTGGTCTATGTTAGAGCACTTTTGTTATTTATTGTGGATTTTTAAAGTTTTGTATCATCCTTGAAAAAGGTCCAAATGTGGACCGAAACGTTGGATACTACAGAATGATAATAAAATGACTAAGCTTTTAAAGGGAGTGCTGGTTTGAAGATTTTTTGATATATATATATATATATATATATATATATATATATATATATATATATATATATATATATATATATATATATATATATATATATATATATATATATGTATATGAAATGTACATTATAGAAAACAGTGCTACAAAGCCAAATATGTACAGATCATGGTCAAAGATGGTCTTCAACAACAAAACTTTATAGGGTTATTATAGGGTTACTGTCATGGGAAAACATGTTTTTTTATCAAAATGCATCAGTTAATAGTGCTGCTCCAGCAGACTTCTGCACTGAAATCAGTTTTTCAAAAGAGCAAACTAATTTATTTATATTTTGAAATCTGACATGGTGCTAGACATATTGTCAGTTTCCCAGGTGCCACCAGTCATGTGACTTGTGCGCTGATGAACTTCAGTCTCTCTTTACTGCTATGCTGCAAGTTGGAGTGATATCACCCCCTCCCTTCCCCCCCCTCCCAACAGCCTATCAGCAGAACAATGGGAAGGTAACCAGTTAACTGCTCCCTGGTAGTTATAAGAACATCACTCAATAGTAAAAATCCAAGTCCAACTGCGACTCCTTCAGTTACACGTAGTAGGAGAAACAATAGCCTGTTGGAAAGCAGTTCCATAGTGCCGCATTCTGAAACCCTACACACCAATATTACAAAAAAAATACACTTATTGGTTCAGGAATTAAATTGAAGTGAATTATTTGCAGTGTACAGTGTAATTTAGAAATAAAAACTACACCATAAAAATCATGACAGAATCCCTTTAAAATGATACAAGCCATATGATAAACTACAGTACTGCTGCTACTACTCTGCTACTGTCTTTTTGCACCAAACACATTTTTCAAAGTCAGGCTTATACTGTGCTAGACATAAGGTATGAAGATCCTAATTACGGAAAGTTCGGTTATCTGGAAAACCCTAGGTCCTGAGCATTCTGCATAACAGGTCCAAAACCTGTTATTATAAAGACTGAGATGTCGGTGGATAATCCACCTCATTTAACTCAATGAACTCTTGATTTTCAGTGGTACGATCCTGATCAAAATGCTCAGTGTCCTGGTCATCTTACCCAGTGTCTTCATTGTGTGCTTCAGTGTTGATTGAAATCTTAAGAATATAAAGAGTATTCAACATAACCTATTAAGACATATATATGGTATAGTGTATGCCCAGATGTAAAAATGGAACTTACTCTTTAAGTTCCATCTTTTTAGTTTTTATGTATAAATGAGGCTTTTAGTTGCTGGGGGGGGGGGTTGCCACTTTTTTCACATATTGGCCTAGATTCAATTCAGTGAGAAAAAAGAGTTATCACATAAAAAGTCAGGAAAGAGGTTCAATTTAAGATGCAATTCAAGTCAGAAAAATGTATCACGTGACAGCTCTATAAAGTCAATGGGAAAAAACTGGAACTGAATTATGAGAAAAGTTTTTTCTGCTCAGATTGAATCTCATTCATGACTTTTCACAGGTTAACTTTTTCTCACTAAATCAAATCTGGCCGATTATCTTGTAATTTAAAGATTTCCATCTTGTCTGGACATCTTCATCTGTGGGAAAAATAGAATATAAAATATCTCTGGAGTAAACAATAAACATGGGACTTATTTATCAACCAATGAGTGAGTAGATTTTTTGCAGGTTGAACAATGACAGCAAAAATTCGATTAACTGTCATGGGTTACTGCCCAGGTTGGGCAAATTTGCCCAATGTTTCTCTATGTTGATTCCTATCGATGAACATTAAGGGGTAGATTTATCAAGGGTAGAATTTCAAAGTGGAAAATACTTCGAAATTCGACCATCGAATATAATCATCCAACATTCGAATTCGGAGGATTTTATTCATCGTATGATCGTATTCCGACCATAGTACAATCATACGATCGTACTTAAAATTGAACGATTCAAACGATTTTATCGTACGATCGTACGATTTTCCATTGAAACCAAAAAACTTAGAAAATTGCTCTGGAAGGTCCCCATAGGCTAACATAGCACTTTGGCAGGTTTAAGTTAGCGAAGTATTGAAGTCGAAGTTTTTTTTAAGAGACAGTACTTCGATTATCGAATAGTCGAACGATTTTTACTTCGAATCGTTCAAGTCGAAGTCGAAGGTCGTAGTAGCCTATTCGATGGTCGAAGTACCCAAAAAATGACTTCCAAATTCGAACTTTTTTAACTTCGAAAATTCACTCGAGCTTATTAAATCTGCCCCTAAGTTGGCTGTTTGTAGCACTTGTAACTTTTTCAACAATACATGAGTAGTGATAGGCGAATTTATTTGTCAGGCTTGGATTTGTGGCAAATTTTCGCAATTCGTCATCCATGAATGTTTTCACGAAACTGCGGCAACAATTTGCCAGAAAAAAATTTGAAGTGACAAAAAAATTGTCGCATGTCAAAATGACCTTGTAAAAATTGTCACTCATGTAAAAATTATCGCACATCAATTTAAATTTGATGCCCATTGACTTCAACGACTTCACCGTTTCACGAACGGGACAGCTTGGCCCATCACTATACATGAGATCTAAACAGACAAGCCCTGATACCTAGTACAGTTTGATGCTTAATTTGATCTTGTGTGTTTATTAAAATCTTGTGCATTAAACCAAACATATCAGGGTAACATCGTTTAAAGCACTTGCATTTGTGCACATATGTGCTTGATTTCTAAACCGCATTTTATATTTTTAACACCTACTGCAAACAATCTGTTTCCAGCTCATTTATCCATACAGATATACTCGTGTCCCTTCATTATCTTGTTTTCATCCATTTTAAACCTTATTTGTTGCAAGAAAAAAATTAAAGAAAAAAAACATAAATTGTTAATTCAAATTAAAGGAACCATCTGATGTTTTCAGTTTATGTGTCCATCTGGTTTCTAACTAAAGTATTTTTATCTAAATTCTGCCTGCCATCCTCATCATAGATTTGCATAACGTTATATGTAAGTATTCTATGCAGAATGTGAGATTATATTCATTATTCACCAATATATAATTTATATGATTTTCTTTGGAACGTCCTTCTGGTCTTCCCCTAGATTTGTCCCTTGGGGTGTGAGGAGCTGGTATATAAGATACTGTTACAAGAGGCCTCTGTTTTGATGCAGCTTCTTACCTATCATACACCTTTGAGGAACGTTTCAGTTGAAACCTGTTATGAATTAGATCACCAGTAAAGCTTTTCACTACAAATGAATGCCCTTTTCAGAATACGAAATAATCTCTATACACCCATACCAGTGTAGTTATTGACACAGGTACATGTCCTCCATTCAAAACTACAGACTTTTGTTTCATCTAAGGTACAGTTTGGCATTACTGGTTGGGTGTGATGCAAACCATAACCACACTGGGGGTCATTTATCAAAACTGGGCAAATTTGCACATGGGCAGTAACCCATGGCAACCAATCAAATTGCTGCATTCATTGTTCTGCTTGCAGCTGGCTATAAAAAGCTAATCACTGATTGGTTGCTATAGGTAACTGCCCATGGGCAAATTTGCCCTGTGTTGATAAATGAGCCCCACAGTGTTCTAAAATGTGGTGGAGACGTAACAACTCCTACTGCAGAAACTTCTCTGCTGCTTTAGTTTATTGGGCACAGGCCTTATAAATAGTGACTGTTTATGGTTTCTTATGGCAACCTCTCTGGCATTTGCCTGAATCTACAGATCTACAGTGAGGAATGGTTGTTGTATATATATCTAGGAGATATTGCAGACCACTAGAACAGATCAATATACCCTGCAATTGATGGTAAGCCAGATATACCATCCTTCCATTTTACCTGCATCTGCTAAAGCTGGCCATTCCAAATCAGTTTTTCAGAGATAAACTCTTATCAAAGAGTGAAGTTTCACCACTAGAGTGAAATTCCGCAGCTCACAATTCATTGCTATGGGATTTTGAAAGGCATATTTATCAATGGGTGAAAGTGAAAGTTCGCCCTTTGATAAATACACCTTTAAAAATCCCATAGAAATGAATGGAAAGTGGCGGAATTTCACTCTAGTGGCGGAACTTCACTATTAACTTCACTCTTTGATAAATATACCCCAGAGAGACACATTTACTTTTTTGGAATCAGTGTGCAATCTGTGTACCCACATAGCAGGATCATATGAAATTATTCTCCATCAGAGTTTCAAAAACTATTCCCATTTATGATGACTTATTAACCTTTATGCTCACATGAAAAAGAAAATAGCGGTGGTTAACTATAAATTCTGTCTACCAGAAGTGTTTTGAAGGCATATTACATGAAAAGACCATTGTGTGTATTTTCTATGGTAAATTGCTGACCATTTGCTTAGGAAAAGCTACTAATAAATTATTGAAATTTTCCTTTAAACAATGCTTAGAAATATTAGTTATCAATATTTACTGATGTCACTTGTGTCACCTGACTCCTTGTATTCTAAGCGGACATTATTATTCAGCCAGTCATCTCAAGTAAAACTTTAACAGTGCTCTTTTACTAACATCAGGCAAATGCTTTCTGTTGCAGTGTACTGCAATATATTCAGGCACACCCATATAGCATAGCACTACTATGGTTATTTGACCTTTTATATGAGGGTCACAATGTTTTATAGGTCATTGTTGCTCTGGAAATGTTCTTAGCATATTTTTGCACATTTATACCATGATTATTACTTTGTGAAATTCATATATATATAGTGAATGGAGGATCAGCACTCACTCTAGTAGACGTGAAATAATGCTTCTATTTGCATACAGTTTTACATCTTAATCCAACGTTTCCATCCCGCCCCCATTAGTGAAATCTGGCGCCCAGATGACGTCACATGTCCAAATCAAGAATGGTGAATTTGGTGCATCCCTAATATATATATATATATATATATATATATATATATATATATATATATATATATATATATATATATAGACACATCGAGTGGAACGCACAACCATAAAGTGTAGAAGCCTGGGTGCCAGTACAATATCAGGACCAATTCTATATACTGTACATACAGGTGACGGCACTTCCACTCCTCACTGAGGAAGATCTTGATAACGGTCCAAGACCAGGACCGAAACGTCGATGCATGTATTATGCTCTTTTTTAAAATTTAAATAAATAAATTAAATTTTTTAAAATTCAAGGGGCTGATTCACTAAGCTCGAGTGAAGGATTCGAATGAAAAATACTTCGAATTTCGAAGTATTTTTTGGGTACTTCGACCATCGAATTGGTTAAATTCGTTCGAAGTCGAACGAAATCGAACGAATCGAACGAAAAATCGTTCGACTATTCGACCATTCGATAGTCGAAGTACTTCCCCTTTAAAAAAAACTTCGACCCCCTACTTCGGCAGCTAAAAGCTACCGAAGTCAATGTTAGCCTATGGGGAAGGTCCCCATAGGCTTGCCTGTGATTTTTTGATCGAAGGATTTTCCTTCGATCGTTGGATTAAAATCCTTCGAATCGTTCGATTCGAAGGATTTAATCGTTCGATCGGACGGAAAATCCTTCGATCGATCGATCGCAGGATCAGCGCTAAATCCTTCGACTTCGATATTCGAAGTCGAAGGATTTCAATCCGAGGATCGAATTTCGAAGTATTTTTAACTTCGAAATTCGACCCTTAGTGAATCGGCCCCTTCAAGTGTACGCTGCTAACTATCCATGGACTGTTATATATATATACTGTATATATATATATATATATATACACACATACAGGTGACGGCACTCCCAGAGAAAACAAAAATTGAAAAAAGGCAATGTTGCTAATTAAGTCAGATTTATTTTATCCGACGTTTCGGTTCTTATACTAGAACCTTCCTCAGTGAGGAGTGGGAGTGCCGTCACCTGTATGTACAGTATATAGAATTGGTCCTGATATTGTACTGGCACCCAGGCTTCTACACTTTATGGTTGTGCGTTATATTTGACTATATATATATATATATATATATATATATATATATATATATATATATATATATATATATATATATATATATATATATATATATATATATATATATAATCTAGGAGATATTGCAGACCACTGGAACAGATCAATATACCCTACAATTGAGGGTAAGCCAGATATACCAAATGTAGTGAAGGTTGGTACTCACAAGAGTGAATTGCAAACTGTTTGTTGGTGCCAAAACTAATGTGATTACCTGAAGAGCATGGTATTGCTTCTAATGACAATAAGCTGTATATTGCTAAGGGCAATCTACCTTGGAAGCAGACCTATGACTGGCCTTTGTTTTTGAAAGTGCACTCCTGTGTTTACAAAATAAACTTTAAATACATTAAATAATTTTTTTTAAATCTTGTATCCTTCTTTCTTTTGTAAACCAAAATTAAATTATATAGGCAGGCGCCATTTTGTGAAAACTGTTATGAAGGCAAGCTTTGCATCATCACAAAAACTATTGTTGGCGTCAGAAAGGAGGACCTGGTGCCCAATTAAATACACAATTATATAGACAGTGAGGAGGTGTCACTGTCGGCACCCAACACAAGAACAAATGCAAAGCACCCTGGTCTCTGCTTGTGCTTCACCTGTAGTGTGACCGCCTTTGGCCTCGGGAGGAGCCCTCAGCTACTTGGATGCCACTGGGACTTAAAGGCTAGAGGTTCTGGATAGGCAGAGGGGCACGACTGTTAGCGAGAGTCTTTGGGCAGAAGGTCGTAGTACAAGGTGTTAGGCAATAGTAGTCAGATCAGGCTGGGTCGAGGCAGGCAGAGATCAAGCGTAGTCAGGCAGGCAAGGGTCAAACCAGGAAGTCAATCAGAGGGTTAAGCAGAATCGGAGTCGGTAAACAGGCAAGGATCAGGATATAGAGAGTAGAATCGTCAAAGCCAGGCAGGAGTCAAAACGGGTATCAGAATCAGAATGCAAAATACAGAAGCTTCAAAAGCACAAAGCACCAGGAACAAGATCCTATAACAGGCAAAGATTCTACACATGAATGTCCCTTTTAAACATTTGAATTTCTCGCCAATTGCGCACTGACGTCATGACGCCAGTGAGCATGCATCTTTAAATAGCAGAGACGCGTGGCGCGCGCGCCTTAGAGAGACCTACTCCTAGGAGGAAGATTGCGTGGTGGGCGTCCCTGCCGTCCCCCCACTAGACCACCAGGGTGAGTAACCTTTATTACAGGAGGGAGGGGATGTGAGGAGGTCAGTGACCACAAGGACATGCAGAAGTGAAACAATGCTGCAAAAAATTTTACAAAAATTGTGTTTCATTATGGCAGTAAAAGCTCAACTTGCATGAAAGATTGGTTAAACTCGTTATACATGTATCAAGTCTATCAAGAAAATACATACAATGGAATTTACATGTACACTATAGCACAACATGGAAAATCCTAAATAGTTAAAAAATATCAGCTTTGGCTTTGTTTTCTCTCAATTTTATGTTCATTTCGCTTGCTGAAGTCCTGTTATGTCCACCCTCAGCAGTCTGCTATTTCTGTAGGCTATGGAGGAAGTATTTGATAGTGCTGCAATTATGATAGCAATGCATCTCATTTTCATGCAGGCAATTTTTATTAGATGCATAAAATTTTAGATTGTTTTTGTATGAAAATGCACTTTTTAGATTACATCATAAATGTTGAAATATTTCTCAGAGTGATAGGAAGTCAGATTTGTAGGAAAGCATTGTGTTATGGAATTTAAGGTGACAGCAGTTATTTTGCATTCTCTCTTTTCTTTTGTTCATTCTCTGCTTTCTTTTGTTCTTTTTACTGTTGTGTAAAATTGATTTTAGTTTTTGCATAGTCACATCATATATTGAGACAACATGAAAAAATATTGTACTTATTGTGGAATTTTAGATGGGATTTAGAACTATTGTATAGGGCGAAATGCAATAAAATTTGTTAATGGAAAAATTTTCACAGTCTGAAAAATTATTCATTTGTGCAAAAATGTTTCCTTTGCAGGGATTTAATATAGCTTTTTTGTGCAAGTGGAAAAAACACTAAGGGGCAGATTTATCAAGGGTCGAATTTTGAAGTAATGGGAGTTTTTTTGAACTCCCTTAACTTTGAAATTCAAATAAAAAAAGACCAACCAAAATGTATTAAAAAAAAAATCGAAGTTTTTTTTGCGGGTGAATAGTCTGTATTCGATCATTTGAAACGAAGTAAGATCTAATCCGATTGAATTCGATTCAAAGTATTTAAAAAAACTAAGATTTTTCAAAGTCCACCAATTGACTCCATCTAGGTTCTAGGAGGTCACCTATAGGCTAAAACAGCAATTCAGCAGGTTTTAGATGGTGAATGTTTGAAGTAGAAGTTTTAAAAAGACAGTACAATCATTTTTTTCAAATTCAAATTGAATTTGGACTATTCCCTAGTCGAATTTCTTAAAAATAGCTTGAAATTCAATTTTTTTTTACTTCAAATTTTCACTTCGACCCTTGATAAATCTGCCCCTTAAAATTTTATATTGATATACCAGTGTGCATTGTATGAAATGGAAGATACACCATGAAAATACAAAACCTATAAGTTGTCCTTAAAAATGCCCTATGCTCAATTAAAATTTGCATTACAATATGTATCTAATGGAGAATATTACATCAAGAAACACATTTTTCTTTACTGTTATGACTTTTATTAAATTTCCCCTAGTATTTTTGTCTAAAATATTTGGGAGGGAAATATTATATAGTATGAATTTCTAAGTAGATTTAAGGGGACACTATTTCTGCTCTCAGAAACACAAGGGCCTTTTTCAATGCGGGAACAATTTATTTAATTAGTTTAGAAGTCATTTTAATTAGAATTTAGCAGTATGGGGGGCTGACCCATAGGTTAAGAATAAAATTATTTCAGTACTTAAGTGGTGATAAACAGGCACCGTATGTCATTCATGGCTCCATGGGATGAAAGATTTTCTTTAAAACAAACTCTGGTCTTTTGGATGCAACCTACACAGTTGTTGAAATCCTTTACTACCCTGAGCCCCTTGTTGACTACCAACCAAAATAAATATGAATGCTTGGATAGAGCAAGTGCTGCACTCAATCAATTTAATGACCTCCAGGGAATTGCTCAGCCTCTCGGCTTTTTTCCAAATATGTAGTTCTGTTTGCAATGGCAGACAGCACCCACAGACTCACTGGGAATTCCTTCCACAGGAAGGTGGCCTCAGTGCTCTGTGATCATCTTAGTGAAACCATACTGAGCTACAAATTATACAATAATTACATGTATACTTCTTTGGAGAAGAAGTATGTGAACTGGAGAAAGGGGTGTTTCTCCTACCTGTTCCACTTATCTAGTTTCCAAGACCCAACAGCAAGGTTCTATTAACAGAAAGCAAATTCACTTTTTATCAACACTTTGCATCAAGCAATTTTCAATCAAAAACCCTGAATTTTTTGGATTATTGGATGAAACCCAGTGCAGATCACGATATCTTCAAATTAAAAGGGACATCTGCCATTGACTTCTACATTTATATAGTTACATAGTTAAATTGGATTGAAAAAAGACAAAGTCCATGAAGTTCAACCCCTCCAAATGAAAACCCAGCATCCATACACACACCCCTCCCTACTGTCACATAAATTATTTATACCCATATCTATACTAACTATAGAATTTACTATCATAATAGCCTTTGATATTCTGTCCAAAAAACCATCCAAGCCATTCTTAAAGGCATTAATAGGGATGGGCGAATTTTTTCGCCTTGTTTCGCCGCAGAAATGACACCCATGTATGGCATTGTGCGTATGACGCGCGACAACATTTTTTTGATGCCCCTACAGTTTAATGGGTGTCGGCCACATTTCGCCTTTGGACAAACGAAACGGGTCAAATTCGCCCATCCCTAGGCATTAACTGAATCAGCCATCACAACATCACCCGGCAGTGCATTCCACAACCTCACTGTCCTGACTGTGAAGAACCCCCTACGTTGCTTCAAATAAAAGTTCTTTTCTTCTAGTCTAAAAGGGTGGCCTCTGGTACGGTGATCCACTTTATGGGTAAAAAAGGTCCATGACCTCGGCAGGTTTGAGATGGCGGATTTTTGGATTCGGACTTTTAGCAGCTTCAGGGTATAATAGATCTAAAAATTTGCTCAAAAAAACTTCGACCAGAAAAAATTGTGGTTTAGTAAATAACCCCCTAACTGTCATGGTCATTTGCTGAGTTGTTTGTTAGGAGCCTATGTGCTGAATAAAGTTTCCTTGATCTGAAACGCAAGTGGGCCACTATTATTTGTGTTCCTTTATGTCATTCAAAAAGATTCCAGATTAAATACTTGTCCGGCAGGCTGTTTTGGCTCCATGCACAAGTCAGGGTAATTTTATATTGCAGTTCAACCAAATAATAGTTGTTAGACTGCTTATGTTTTTTTTATAATTAGGATATCACAGATACAAGCACATCCGAGAAAACACATTTCTAAACTGCAGAAATAGTGTTTAAACTACTAAAATGACTAGATTGCTATGTACATTTGGAAGAGTAAGCTAAGACGTCAGTAACTAGCATGCTACAGGCATTAGGCTATGGGAATCAGAAGAATTGAAAGCTGACTACAAATTCGCTGAAGCACTAAGTCTTTATTGACTGCGCATTAGCACAGTATCAGTTCACCTTTTAGCACTTTTTTTCTCCCAGACAGGAAGGCAAATGGATTTTTCTTCTTGGCACCAGAAAACAGGTTAAACTTGCAACTTGATATTTCCCATATCACTTATCCACACAAACACATATAAAATATTCTATGATGTTGGCTCCTAGAGATGTGTATAATTACTGACCCACGGTGACACAAATAGTTGGGTCACCAGATCATTTGAAAAACCAGGAGTATAGGCAAACTGTTCTCAAAACCCCTTAGTGACAGACATTTGTATGTGTATCTTTGCATTGTGCAATTTGTATACATCGGGCTATACTGTATTCCAGTCAATTAGTAGTTCAGACAGGGGTAACTATATTTGCAATTAACATAAAATAAATGTATACAGTTGCAAAGATTAAAAGTAATGTGTAGAGACACATGAGGAAGGAGGTCCTTGCATTGGTCATACTCTTGTATTGACCAACTAGAATGTAGAATAATGAAAGTAACTGTGGTGCATACAGTAACACTCGGTATATCCATTCTGGCTATCTTATCCTAGTGCCAGTTCCTAGAGTAAACAAATACAACCTTCTCTGTGCAGCTTCTCAAAAAAAATACTCTCACCATGTACCAGCAAATTTAATTTTTGGTGTTTTGATTAGGGAATTAGGTGGACCATTTTCCATTCTTCCTACATAGGTCACTTAAAGCTTTGACATATTTGTATATTTAGGAGATTATTTATCAAAGGTTGAATTTTAGAGCTTAGTGAGGTTTTTTATACCTTCAATGAACTCACAACTTGAATGGTTTTGCATTTCAGAAAAAACTTGAATTGAAAAAACTCAAATCAATGAAATTTGGGGTTAATAACCTGAAAACTCAAATCTTCTTTTAAGAATCTTTCTTTTAAAAAATACAAACGCAAATTGATCGAGTTGATCAAGTTTTCGAGCAAAACCCACCGAAAAAACTCTAACATCATGAAGGCTATTAACATCTTCAAATGGTTCAAGGAACCTCTCCCATTGACTTCTACATGACCTCAACGGGTTTTCAGATTCAAGCTATTTACAGCTTCGGGGTATAATACATTTTGAAAAAGTTTAGTTTAAAAAAAAAAAGACAAAAAATGACTTTCGAAAACCTGATTTTTTCGTGATAAATGCAACTCAGCCTTTACGAAATCTGCCCATTAGTGTTTTAAATTTTATATCTAATAAAGCATACCAAGAAATGCATATGCCTAATACAACTCATGAGTTATTATATAGTAAAACATGCTTAAATTTCTGATTATACTTTGTTGGTTCATACCTACCTCTGCATTCTTCTTTGATTTTCTGAAGCTACACAAATTGGATGACAATGCCTTTACTATCAAAGTTTAGGAAGTGGGGCTGGCAATAACGTTTTATGGTTGTGAGTTTAACAGACATCTCCTTTTTTTGTTGGTTCTGGCATATATACAGTGTGGAACAAAATACAATAATAATATATCAATAGTGCGGAAATAGATCTTAATTCAACAAAAATACATTCCCATAGATCAGTAAAAGTGCCACTCCTAGATGCATACTACTGTTCTGTACTTGTGTTAGAAATATCTCATGGATCCAACCCGCAGATTGTTGCATTTAGTTTAGGGCATTCGTATTCCAGTTTTAAATAAATGGAAAGGGAAAAAAAAACTTTTCTCCACCTCTCTACTGCATGACAAGAGAACAGATGGCAATTTAAAGGAAGAATTTATGACAGCCACAATCTTAATGTTGCATAAAGAAAAGAAAAAGACTTGCATCAAAACCACTGACAAATGTACTTGCTAATATTAATGCACTCCCCATTCATCCAATATGCTTCCTAATTGCTTTTCTGTACATAATAATGTGGCACCTGCTGCTCAGCATTGCAAGCGCATCAGGATTTCTCCAAAGTCAAACAGCTCTGCAACGGCCCTTTCCCAGTGATAAATGTTGAGTACTGTATCACGCACAGTTCCTGTCAGCGACATAATTAAAATTTTATACTTACAGAAAAAAAGATAGTAAACAATCCATTCTTAAATGGATTAGCAAGAGGAACTGATGTTGCAGCCAACTTCTAATTTAGTATGCATCATGTATTGCTAATATATCTATGAAAACAAAATAGTAGAAAGGCAGAAAGATGACTTGCTGTCTTTTTTGCAGTGGGAGAGTGGCAAGGGAACTATACCAACATTAAACATGTTGAAGATTGCTCGTTACAAATCAAGAGAACCTTGCTTAAAAGGAAAGTTGCTTAAGTGCAATATAGCAGTCTCCTCATTGTAATTTCCCCTCTTTTGATATGCAGTATAATGCACTAGAGTGGCGGTTATCTAGTAATTTGGTAAAGTGTGTGGCTTCTATTCTTAAAACGTAAACAAAAGCCAAAATTATATATTTATATATAACACTTGGGGGGTATTTATCAAAGTCCGATTTTATATCAACATTTTCTGCTACAAACTCCAGTTGAATCCACTAGGGTTTTTTACGCCTTTTTATAATTACGTTTATCCCGAAAATTTGCTTTGCGGAAAAAAAAAATCTAAATTTCACCTTTTTTTTGGATTTTTCACCCGAAAACTCTGATTTCTTATGCTTTTTTGCCTGAAAACTCTGAAAACTTTTGGCTATTGCACGAATCCAGCATACATCAAAAAATCAATGGGACTTCTCCCATTGACTTATATGCAACCTCAACAGGTCTGAGATGCCGGATTTTCTAATTTGGACTTTTCCATACTCAGAGTTTAATAAACTCCGAAAAATTCATTATTTTTTAAAAGTCCGATTTTATTTTAAAAAAAATCGCAGATTTTTGCATTCGGATTTTAGTCAATTGCCCCCTTGATGATTTGATAGGGTGGAATAAATTTTTACTGTCATCACTCGTGTTACATCAAATGCCTGGGTTATAAGACATCCCTCTCGAATTTCAGAAGCCGTGTAAAAGCACTCTCACCTGAATAGTCATTGGACTAATATATTTTTATGATATACATGTGTACTGATGAATGATCATGTATTTGCTTAAGTTGCTCATAGTTGCTGTGGTTTCTTTCAAGACTGTTAAGTCACAGGCCAAGGGAAATCTTCCAATGCCATTATAGATGGGAGATAATAGGGGTAATTTACAAAAGTCTGGGGCCCTTGCTACTTTTCAATTGATTTATAATCTGTCTTTAAATCCAGAGTGCAGTGCTGGTGGGCAGCCATAGGACAGGGCTTCTTAGCACTCTGTGCCTGCTGGGGCTCCCTAACTTGCATATCTGTATGACAAAATCTAAGCATTCAGTGAAAAGTGCAGGTCAGGGTGCAAATGTATGAAAAACATGGCTGGGAGAAGATAAAAGGTGTCACTTTTAATGGCAACAGATAAAAGCATGCTAAATCTCATGCTGAGAAAATGAAATGATGTCTTTGTTGCTGCTGTGGCTTATTTGTAAATCCACTCCATAAGTACAAATGCCCCCAAGTCTTTATGTAACATGACACCCCTAGACTATGGGAAATATTCCATTCACAATTCCCACCCCTAACCCAACTGTTTCACAAACATAATCCATTAAGTTTTTAAAGTAGATAAATACTAATATGCCCTTTGTATGTCTCGCTATAGTCTCTACAGTAAATACACCTATAAAGAGAGACACCGTTTCTGCCTTTCATGCAACATTGTTCATCACTCGTGTTACGTCCAATGCCTGGGTTATAAGATATTGGGACTTCTCCCATTGACTTATATGCAACCTCGATAGGTCTGAGATGCCGGATTTTCAGATTCAGACTTTTCCATCCGTGGTGTTTAATAAATTCTGAAAAATTTATGATTTTTTTAAAGTGAGATTTTATAAAAAAAAAAAAAATCATTTTTCATGATTTCTGCATTTGGAGTTTAGTAAATAACCCCCCTAAGATCGATGGAGTGCAGGTTGACCCCAGATATTCTATATATTCTATAAAACATCATTTCAAGTCCTTGTAAGCACAATTTTTTAGAACTTGAATGGTGATTTGTTAGATAACAGGTCTGCAGAGGTCCCCAAAATGTCGTGGGGTTCCCCACTGAACATGTTCTTTGCTGTTGAAGGGACTATCAACTCAAAAAATATTTTTTCTTATAAAAGGAAACATAATTCTAAGCAACCTTGCAATATAGATTCATTACTATTTGTATATGGTTTTTATGTTATTTGTATATAAAACATAGTAAGTTAGGTTGAAAAAAAAAAACACGTCCATCAAGTTCAACCTTTAAACTCTTTTTTAACCTGCCTAACTGCCAGTTGATCCAGAGGAAGGCAAAAAAACCCATCTGAAGCCTCACCAATTTGCCTCAGAGGGGGAAAAAATTCCTTCCTAACTCCAAAATGGCAATCAGACCAGTCCCTGGATCAACTTGTACTATGAGCTATCTTCCATAACCCTGTATTCCCTCACTTGCTAAAAAGCAATCCAACCCCTTCTTAAAGCTATCTAATGTATCAGCCTGTACAACTGATTCAGGGAGAGAATTCCACATCTTCACAGCTCTCACTGTAAAAAACCCCTTCTGAATATTTAGGCGGAACCTCTTTTCTTCTTATCGGAATGGGTGACCTTGCTGGAAAGACTGTATTGCTATTGAAGGCAGTTTTTGTCTATCTCTTTCTATTCTCTGCCCTGGTGGCTCAGACTGTTGATACAATGGAAGGCAGCTGATTAACAGACCTGTCTTTGCTGGGGAACTATGACTTTTGCAAGATTGATTAGTAGCAAATTCTGCTTTCAATAGCTAATGTTTTTATCAATAACTTTAAAATCATTGGAAATGTTTATTAAATTCATATTGGAAAGTTGCTTAGAACCACGTTTTCTTTTATAAGACACATTTTTATTTTGAGGTTGACTTGCCCTTTAAGTGATATGGAACGTTATTTACAATGTGAAAGGCTGGATGCAGTCCTCCATTTTTTTTGCACTTTGTATCCTGCCTTCCAGCCTAATGCCTAGAAATGGAGCACAGAGAGATGCACCCATTCCCATGAATACTGCCCTGCTTTTGTAAGCGTAGGTAACGGGGAAAGCATGTTGATGCCCCCTTCCTGCATCCTAGACATTCCCTAACTTGCTCGTAATTCAGATGCTCAAGTTTAAGGGTTTAAGGGTGATGCACATATGGGGGTAAATTTATCAAAGAGTTCCGCCACTAGAGTGAAATTCCGCAGCTCTCCATTCATTTCTATGGGTGAAGTGAAAGTTCACCCTTTGATAAATACGCCTATAAAAATCCCATAGAAATGAATGGAGAGTGGCGGAATTTCACTCTAGTGGCGGAACTTCACTATTCACTTCACTCTTTGATAAATATACCCCATGGGGTGCAGAGCGCAGACAGACTTCAGACACAAGTGCCTTCTTAATAAACATTGAGGGTGCACTAGAACCAGTGTCCAGGGTCTTTCTAAAATAATATGGCCTTTTGCAGATATTTTATATTTATGACACGGGTCAAAAAAACAGTGTTTCAGATAAAAATATAATGTTCCCTCAAAGTATTTGCAGAACAGTGTAGAAAATTTTAGTTTTTAAATTGGTATACAGTAGCTCACCTGCAGTATCTTTCTATTTTACTTGAATGCTCAGGTTCCCAATGTTTAGATGCAGCTAAAGAAAAAAAAATATTTAGCAGTCGTCTGGCTCATTTATGGAAAGGGGGAGAAGTCTTTTTTTTTTTATTGTAGGCAGCTGCCTACCCCATTACAAGTTTTTATGTGTCTGGGCCTTACAAAATGTCATTCTTTGGTACAACGGGAAAAATAGGCTCATTGTGTGATAAAGAAAAAAAAAAGAATTTGGAAAGCTAAATATTTTTGTGATAGTGCAATCAAAGAAAATTAGTCTGTTAGCACAATTTCCTGCAATTATGAAAGTCATTAGTAAGTCAGGGCCTTTGTCTCTTACAATATATATCAAATTATACAGAGCAGAGACAATATAGGCACTCTGAAAAAGTATTAAAGTAATGGTTATTTAAAGCCCTGAATCTTTTGTATGTTTTAAATAGAAATCGTATTATGTTTTTCTTTAAATGTGAACTTGGAGAATTTTATCACGGAGTCAACTTTATTCTCTAAATTAGCAGATGCCAATGAACTTTATACTCCCATCTGTATTGAAATGATTATCTAAAATTAAGCACGTATTGGAGCATATGATACAATTGCTTGCCATGGGCGAGAGTTTCATTATTTTCATTTAGTAACTCCATATAGATATTTTAATAGATAAATATATTGTAGGTATTGGAACTTTTTTCAGAAAACCTGTTATTCAGGAAGTACTTAAATACAGAATGGCATGCTGTTTAAAGTGGACCTGTCATCTGGACATAAAAAGCAAATTTGCAATTCTGTTTGCACATCAAGGGGCAGATTTATCAAGGGTCGAATTTCGAAGTGGAAAATACTTCAAAATTCGACCATCGAATTAGAATCAAATTTTGAAATCAAAGTTTTTTTTTAATCGAATTTGACCATTTTCGGTCAAAGTCAAATTGTTCGATCGTATGATGGAATCCTTCGAATCAAATGATTCAATTTCATCGATTGATCGAAAGATTTTACTTCGACTTCTAAAAACGTAGCCAAATCTTGGCTATAGGTTCTAGAAGGTCTCCATAGGCTAACATTGAAATTCGGCAGGTTTAAGGTGGCGAAGTGTCGAAGTCAAACTTTTTTTAAAGAGACAGTACTTCGATTTTCAAAGTCGAACTTTTTACTTCGAATCGAACACTCGCGGTGTATGCTTTGAATTAAGAACGCTACACTATGGGGCACATTTACTATTTGTCGAATATCGAGGGTTAATTAAACCTCGATATTCAACCCTCTAAGTAAAATCCTTCGACTTTGAATATCGAAGGATTTACCGCAAATGGGTATTCGAAGGAATAATTGTTCGATCTAATCCTTCGAATGGAACGATTTGAAGGATTTTAATCCATCGATCAAAGGATTTTCCTTCGATCAAAAAAAGCTTAGAAGGTGCCCATAGGCTAACATTGGTGCTCGGTAGGTTTTAGGGTGGCGAAGTAGGTAGTCAAAGTTTTTTTTTAAAGAGACAGTACTTTGACTATCCAATGGTCGAATAGTTGAACGATATTTAGTTTGAATCGTTCAAAGTTGTAGTCAAAGGTCAAAGTAGCCAATTCGATGGTCGAAGTAGCCAAAAAAAAAACTTTGAAATTCAAAGTATTTTTCATTCTAATCCTTCACTGGAGCTAAGTAAATGTGCCCATATATGTTTTTTCTTTTTCTTCCCCAAAACAACCTCATCTGAGGAATACAACATTCCCCCTCTTGGCATTTGAATTTGAAGGTGGAAGAGAACCTTACGGATTGTTTATACTGGTTACACTACGTTTGGCATTTATTTTTGTATTTACATTCTGAATTTGGCCTATTCGATGGTCGAAGTACCCAAAAAATAGTTTCGAAATTCAACGTTTTTAACTTCAAAAATTCACTTCAACCCTTAGTAAATCTGCCCCTAAGTACACCACTCTTATCGAGCTTTATAAATATAAACATATCTTCACCGTGCAAATCATTATGCCCTGCGCAAAGTTTATAAATGAGCCCCTCAGAGTTTTAGAGGTTTTTGAATTTATTTCACTAGCAATTGTCCACTAGCACATGGTGCCATATAGAACATTTTCCGCTTCAACTGCAAAACACTCTAAATTTCCCCTCCATTTCCTTGAATGGAAATCACCTGGACTTATGTCTCAGAAATGCTTGCTGTGGCATAGAACATTTTAGTACATATAATATGGTAATGATAGATGACTTTTGGAAGTCATTACTACACAAGTATGGGATCCGTTATCCAGAAACCTGAAACATTATGGGAAGGCTATCTCACATAGACTACATTTTAATAAATTAATTCACAATTTTGAAAATGATTTCCCTTTTCTCTGTAATAATAAAACTGTACCTTGTACTTGATCCCAACTAAGATATAATGAATCCTTATTGGAAGCAAAACCAGCCTATTGGATTTATTTAAGGAGTGATTTATCAAAGGTCGAGCTGTGTTATCCCAAAAAATTTCAAGTTTTTCTAGGGTAGTTTCATTAAAAACTACGTTTTTTTTATTATGCCCTGAAAATACTTCAGCTAAAACATGTCGAGGTCATGTAGAAGTCAATGGTAGAAGTCCCTTAAACTATTTGAGCAATTTCGAGTTTTTTTCTACCAATAACTTCAAGTATTCGAGTTTTCCCTCTGATTGCATTGATTTGAGATTTTTACATTCCGGTTTTTTCATAAATAAGCAAACATTCGAGTTGTGAGTTTATTCCAGGTAGAAAAAAAACTCGACCATTGATAAATAACCCCCTTCATTTTAAAATGATTTTTTAGTAGACTGAAGGTATGGAGATTCAAATTACAGAAAGACTCCTTATCCATAAAACGTCAGGTCCCGAGCGTTTGGGATAACAGGTCCCATACCTGTGCACAGAATGGCTTATTAAACAAGATTAGCACACTGAATCTAACTATGGGAATCATAATGAATAAATATAAAAATATTGATGACATTTCCATCTCTTGACTCTCAAAGAATTGAATGCTTTCAGTTTTGTCTAACTGTTTGGTATTTCCACAAAAAAAATAAAAAAAATAAAAAAAAAAAAATATATATAAATAATTTCAGAGCAGTTCAACGTTTCCATGTTTTCTGCTAAATGAAATGGTCTTAAAACATACAGGCAAATATGTCCTTATAATACACAAAAGCCATGAATATCCTGTAAATTATATCCTTATAAACGGTGAGTAGTGATGTCATCAGTTATAAATGGTGAGTAGTGATGTCATTTCTGTCACATGACTCACTAAAATTTGTGTATTATAATAAATAAAGTACCCCCAGTTGTAAAATATGAGGATATTAGAAGTTACCTCGGAGTTCCATGACCTGTATAAAAACACTCGGCCTTCGGCCTCGTGTTTTTATATGGTCATGAAACTCCTCGGTAACTAATAATATCCTTATATTTTACAAGAGGGGGTACTTTATTCACTATATATTGTAACTCTCTGATATCGTTCTGAGATAAATACAGAGATATATTTTACTGGTGCTTCTTTCTTCATTCAAACACAAGTTCCTGCTGAAAATACCTCCGTGTTATTGACTACTAGACACACTGTGATTTGTTATGTGAGCAGAACTTTGTCCAAACATGATAAGTAACAAAGTTCTGTTTTTCATGCCCCACATCACACCAATTGCTGGTTTATATTTGCTTTTACAGATAAAGTACTTTAGAGGAGTTTGTCTTGCCTCTAATATGAATGTCAGTTTGGGGCAACCTGACAACTCACCACACTTCCACTACCCTTCACGTGCAAACATTTGCATCCATTTTTAGGGGTAATGCACCCCCTGTTCTGAAACATAAGCATTTCATAAGAAATCTTATAGTCCATGTACACACAGCCTGCAGCCTCATTGAGCCTAATATCCTTATAATATACAAGAGCCATAAATATCACGTAAAATGATATACATTTATGGGACCTGTTATCCAGAATGCTAGGGAGCTGGGGTTTTCCGGATAATGGACCTTTCTGTAATTTGGATCTTCATACCTTAAGTCTAATAGAAAATCCTGTAAATATTAAATAAACCCAATAGGCTGGTTTTGCTTCCAATAAGGATTAATTATATCTTATTTGGGATCAAGTACAAGCTACTGTTTTATTATTACAGAGAAAAAGGAAATAATTTTAAAACATTTGGATTATTTAATTATAATGGAGTCTTTAGGGGCAAATTCACTAAGATGCGAAGTTGCGCCAGGCGCAACTTGCCGCACTTCGCCAGGCGAAGTTTCGCCAGGGCTCCGCAAATTCACTAAAATCCGAAGTTGCGCACAGGGGTAGCGTAAGGTTGCGAAGTTGCGCTAGCTTTGATTCGCTATATAAAGCGAAGTTGCGCTAGCGAAGGCTAATTTGCATATGGTGCGAAATTCAAATTTCAATGGAGGAACACGTATCTGCACTACAAATGCCTAGAAAACCTTCAAATCAGCAATCGATCTTTTTCAGCCTATCACCCATCATGTAGAAAACACGCCAGCGTTTTTTGGGACTTAGAAAAAAAATTGACTTTTTTTTTAAACAATCCCTATCTACTCTATTGCGCTTCGCCAGGTCTGAGGTGGCGAAGGAAGTCTAGCGTAAAAGGTAGCGTTCAGTACACTGCGCAAGTTAGTGAATTTGCGTAGTTTCGTCGCTAGCGAAGATTCGCCTGGCGTAAGGTTGCGAAGTAACACTAGCGAAACTACGCCAGCGTTCCTTAGTGAATTCGCGCAGTAGCGAAAATGCCAAAAGCTAGCAAATTAACGCTAGCGTTCGGCGCTTCGCGCCTTAGTGAATTTGCCCCTATGGGAGACAGGCTTTTCCATAATTCGGAGCTTTCTGGATAACGGATTCTGTACCTGTAGTGAATTATGTACCCTAATTGTAAAATATATGGCTATTAAGGGGGTTATTTACTAAATTCCAAATTCCAAAAACCTTAAAAAATTTTAAAGTATAAAATCTGAATTTTTTGTGAAAAAAAAATTCACAAATTTTTCAGAAATTATTATACCCCGAGGATGAAAAAAGTAACAATGCGAAATCCGGCATCTCATAACTGCCGAGGTTGCATATAAGTCAATGGGAGAAGTCTCAAAGATTTTTTGATCTGCACTGGGTTTCGTGCAATAATTCAAAGTTTTCGGGGGTTCGAGCAAAAATCTGAAAAAAAATCTGAGTTTTTGGGTGGAAACCCGTGTGGCTTTGGTCGGGGTTTTTTTCAGAAAATATTGAGATAAATTCGGACTTTGATAAATAAACCCTATATGTCACCAAGAAGTTTCATAACTATATAAAGGCATGAGGCCAAAAGCAGAGTGCTTTGATACAGGTCATGAAACTCCAAGGTGCCTTCTAATATCCTCACATTTTACAACAGGGGGTACTTGGAACTCCTTGGTGACTTATAATATGTTTATATTTTACATTAAGGGGTTCATTATTCCCTTTATATTTAACAGTATTCATTGCATTCTGCCATATTTGTGGTCTGTTGTTTAATAATGTGTCTGCTTAATGTATATTACAATAAATAACACATGTTTAATTATCCTTGATTTATCCATTTGGCGATGAATTGAAGAAGGTTGCGTGAAATCAAGGGGTAATTAGCAAAGAGATTCTGCAAACTGATTTACCTCATCAAGCAAGCTGAGACGGTTTACAGAAGTGGCCATTCTCAAGTGCCACATCTGTACCTTTTATCTTGGTAGGTCTCGAAATATCAGCCAATATTTAAGATTTCCATGGCGAGGTGAGGCTGCCAGTTGGTGTGTGCGCTGGGATTTTTGCCCTGTTAAATTTTGGAGTATTCATAAATTGCTGCTTTTTTATGGATTGATCAAAGATAATCCACTTATGTATATTTATTACATCAGTATAAAACAGCAAGTGTTCAATCCTGTTTATTTTATATGCTCCACGGTTTTAATCTTCCTCTGTAAATCCCTTATTGCAATGGCTGACTTTATTATCTTGCGGGAACAACTGCTCAGGTCTTGCCATAATTCCATTTACTGCAGTGTGCAGCTTTGTTTCCCTTTGTTCACCCCAACAGTAAAGCACTCGTGCAATCAAAAGTCTATATGTATTAGTATTGTGCCTTGCTTTTATTATTAAAGTTATATTGCAGGGCTGCATTTAAACAAGACAATCAAATGGTGCTTCCAAATTATGTGAACAAATTACTGTAGTCTCAATGTTGGAAACACCCAAAGCACTGGCATTACAGTTGATCCCTTACCAAAAAAAATGTAAAAAAAAAATAGAATCGGTGGGTAATTGTTAAGATTAACGCTGTCACTTTAAAAAAAATCAAATTGACGTCCTGAAGGGAAACGTACTAAGCCATGTAAAGTAGCTATTATGAAAATGTTTAGCCTTTGGAATGTATTTCAGGCAGTGTTTGTGTTGCCAGATCTGTCGGCCAAAAACTCGCTAAGCAGATTTGTCAGTAGTTGAGGCCATAATCTGTAAAACAGACATTGGCATAGAGATTAAAGATCAAGGGAATTATATTGCTTTTGTTACTGGATACTGCAATTCCTTTTGTATTTGTGTTTAGTTTATGTGCCCTGTTACTTAAGGAAAAGATCAGAATATAATTGTTTAACTAACGACAAATTCATTGAGCTATATTTCTGTCGTCCAAAATAAACACGAGTTTAGATGATGTGAAAAGCCTATGGCATGTCTGAAGCATTTTATCAGAGCGGTGTTTCATCACACAGATGTTAATTCTAAGGCTAGGACTCTATAATTGTAATTTAAGTTACCCTTGCCTAAGGACCTGCAATCAAATTATTAGACTGTTGCAATGAGAGTAACTGGGTCATAGCTGCATCTTGCAGAGGGGATTCTCTTACACGATGAGAAACCTTGGCTTCTCCAGGGAAGCTATCGCACCATTATGGACTTAATAAGTCCTTGATTAGATCTACATCTGATTAGTGAGAAGACGTTTCTGCAGACTGAATTATACTGTTTGTCTCTTTATAGTTACATGGCTTAAATATCATTTAATAAACGCTTGATGTTTTGCAAAAAAGTAAACAAAAGCATGCAAAGTGTACTTTCATTTTGTTAGACATGAAAATGGAATGAAATGATTGAAAGGTCATTTCTCTTTAACGTGCATTTACTGTAAACTGAGAGATAGGATTGATACAACAGATAGACGATAGATCGATAGATATATAGATAGACAGACAGACAGACAGACAGATAGCTGATGATGGATAGAAAGATAGATAGATAGCTGATGGATAGATGGATGTATGTATGTATGGATGGATGGATGGGTAGATAGATAGATAGATAGATAGATAGATAGATAGATAGATAGATAGATAGATAGATAGCTGAGAGATGGTAGATAGATAGATAGATAGATAGATAGATAGATAGATAGCTGATGGATGGATGGATGAATGAATAGATAGCTGATGGATGGATGGATGGATGGATGAATAGATAGCTGATGGATGGATGGATAGATAGATAGATAGATAGATAGATAGATGATGGATGGATGGATAGAAAGATAGCTGATAGATGGTAGATAGATAGATAGATAGATAGATAGATAGATAGATAGATAGATAGATAGATAGATAGATAGATAGCTAGCTGATGGATGGATGGATGAATGAATAGATAGCTGATGGATGGATAGATAGATAGATGATAGATAGATAGATGGATGGATGGATAGAAAAATAGATAGATAGATAGATAGATAGATAGATAGATAGATAGATAGCTGATGGATGGATGGATAGAAAGATAGATAGCTGATGGATGGGTAGATAGATAGATTGCTGAAGGATGGATGGGCAGATAGATAGATAGATAGATAGATAGATAGATAGATGATGGATGGATGGATGAATAGATAGCTGATGGATGTATGGATGGATAGATAGATAGATGGGTAGATAGATAGATAGATAGATAGATAGATAGATAGATAGATAGATTGATAGATAGATAGCTGATGGATGGATGGATGGATGAATGAATAGATAGCTAAAGGATGGATAGATAGATAGCTGATGGATTGATAGAAAGATAGATTGCTGATGGATCGATGGATCGATGGATGGGTAGACAGACAAATAGATAGATAGATAGATAGATAGATAGATAGATAATAGATAGATAGATGATAGATAGATAGATAGATAATGGATGGATTAATGAATAGATAGCTGATGGATGTATGGATGGATAGATAGATAGATAGATAGATAGATAGATAGATAGATAGATAGATAGATAGATAGATGATGGATGGATGGAGAGATAGATAGATATAAATCAATTGTTTGAATGGGTTAATTGCTGTCAATTGGTGTGGACTGTGCATAGGTCCATGTATTTATATACTCAAAGAAAAAATGAACATGCACAGAATCTCACATCAAAGCATTTAATTGTGCAAATTCACCACATTGTATAAACAAATATATCAATAAACAATTTCATAGCATAATTGCTGGGGGTTTTTTTTCATTATTTGCTTAAAATGAGCTCCATGAGAGAGAGACTTCTCGTAATGTTGGACCTTTCTGGATCCCATCCCTGTACTATAACGGAAAGGGGGCTGATTTATCAAAGGTCAAATTTTAGACTTTTTTTTTAATCTCAAATGAATGCAATGGTAATTTACTAAAGAAAAAACTTCAATAGCAAAAACCCGATTCTGCAAGTTCAAGTCCCGCAACCCGAAAACTCGTAGTGAGTTTTCGGTGAAAAAAACCTCGAAATTGATCTAATCAAATTCTCAATTTGAGTTTTCAACCAAAAACGAGAAAAACTTGAACATTAAGTAGCTCTTAAAATGGTTCCAGGGACCTCTGCCATTGACATCTACAGTACCTTGATAGGTTTTAGGTGGTGTATTTTTGGATTCAAGCTATTTCCAGGGTTGAGGTATAATACATCTCAAATATTAAAGTTTTTTTTTAAAAAAACTCGATCGATTCAAGTTTGAGTGAGTTTTGACAAAAAACTTGCATACTCAAATTTTCATGGAAAAAACAATTTGAACCTTAATAAATCTGCCCCAAAGTGTGCATGATGTGGTAACTAAGGAGCTGATATAATACAACGGTGCAAAGTTTTCTAATTAACCATAGCAAATAGATAATAGAAATAAAAATTTCACACATAAATTTCATTTTAATAAAAATTAACTTTATTTGCAGCTTGCATTTTACCTATACATTTTGGGCATGTATAAAGTCTGAACATCTATTAATAATAGCTTTATTATGGCCATAGTTGGAGATTCAGAAGTCCTTTATATGAAATCAAATTGTAACTGTTTGCCAGCAGTTAATTTGAGAAAATTTGATCCTTTTGAGTTTAAGTAAAATGCGTTTCCTACCTACCCACTTTATTGTTTCTATTCATTTAGCTTTGTTTTGTACACAGTATAAATATGTTTTGTAAAAGGTCCTAATGTCTATGAAAAGCAGCTGTATTGTCCAGGGATTACTTAAAAGCTGGGAAAGAAATGAAAAGGGAAAGGATAAAAAACGGATTGTAACACAATGTTGTCTGTATAATGTGTATAATGCAAATGACAACATGCTATTAACCTTTTCCCTGCCACATTAAAGGTTTTTCCTGGGACAAATTATAGATTATTTTCAGCTTTATTCACAATACGCTTCCTAAATATGTGAAAATAAGTTTTCATTCTAAATACATTAAAAAAAGTAAATTTTCTGAGCATAATACATTCATAAATTTATACTTTTATATGAAAAACAATAGATTTTAAAAGTCATCTACCCCAGAGCACATCAGTAAAAATAATAACAGTATAGTTTTGAGGAGACTCCTGACTTGCATAGATAAAAAAAAACGACTTAAGTACAAAAGAGGACGTTCAAAGAACACCAAAAGAAATATGGCTACGGCCATATTTCTTTTGGTGTTCTTTGAACGTCCTCTTTTGTTTTGGTCTAACAGCAAAGAATGGGAGGCAATATATAATATTGTTTGTAGGTTCAAAGAAATTTGAAAAAAAAATGTTGTGCGTATCCCAGCCTAATGATTAGAGCTTATTTCATCAATACATTTGTATAAAATCACACTCAACTTATTTGTTATTTTCTGACCAAATCATTCACTGAATTTGGCCCATTTCTAAATTCCAATTATGTTTCCCGAACCTATATTTCACACATGAAGACGCCCAACTGAATTATGCACACTGCAGCATAACTTAGAATAAAAAAGTAAAATAATTATCAGCTTTACCAATTGATTTTTTTAAACCACCTGTTTTAAATGCTAATGGGGTAATGTACTAAAAGGTCTAAACATTGTGTGATTTCAGTTGACCTGTTGGTAGCTTTAGACCATTTATTACACTTTGATAGAATTAATATTAACATTAGTTATACACTCGGGGGCACATTCACTAAGCTCGGGTGAATGAATAGAGGGAAAAAAACTTGAATTTCGAGGACTTTTTTGTGCTCCTCGACTATCAAATTAGCGTAAATTCGCCTGAGTAGAATGATTCGAATAGATCGAGGGAAAAAACGCTGCGACTATTCGCCCATTCGATAGTCGAAGTACTGTCTCTTTTAAAAATCATTCGACTGCCTACTTCGCCAGATTAAACCTACCGAATTGCTTTAAAAGC
The DNA here is from genome assembly GCF_017654675.1 of Xenopus laevis. Lineage (NCBI taxonomy): Eukaryota > Metazoa > Chordata > Amphibia > Anura > Pipidae > Xenopus > Xenopus laevis. The sequence continues at coordinate 33,793,841 of NC_054379.1, read as the reverse complement.
CTATGGGAAAGTCCCATAGGCTTTTTTTCTAATTTTTTTCATCGAATAAAAAGGCATTAGATCGAATGAAAATCCTTTGATCAAATATTCGATCGCTCGACTATTCGCCGGGCGAATATTCGCCCATTCGACTATTCGCCAGCGCCCGAATTCCCTATTCGATTCTATTCCCCAATCGAATTTCGAGGGATTTAACCCCTTGAAATTCGACCCTTGATACAGCTGCCCCTCAGTGTCGGACTGGCCCACAGGGATACCAGGAAAACTCCCAGTGGGCCCAGGTGTCAGTGGGCCCTTCTGCTTCAAAACATTTGCCATATTTCATGGCCATTACCTATTTCTATGAGAACAAAGAGACTAAATAGATTGAATAATAGTGTGTAAAGAAAAGAGACTAGCAGAATAGAGGTTGTGTGAGGAGAGGAACTATAATAGTACTTAGAGTGGGCCCCTGATCTAAGGTCTTTTGGTGAGCCCCTGGTCTACGGTTTTTGGGTGGGCCCCTCGTGTCCCAGTCCGACACTGTATACACTAAATGGAAGTGGGTAAATACTTTTTGAAAAGGATTTGGGGATCATTGTGGATAACAAGCTGTGTAACTCTAGACAGTGTTAGCCAGTGGCTTCTGCAGCAAATAAAGTATTGCCTTGCGTTAAAAAGGCATTAACTCAGGGGATGTAAACATATTTTGCCTCTTTCTAGATCTCTGGTAAGGTCTCATCTTGTGTACAGTTTTGTGCTCCAGTTCTTAAGAATGTTATTAATGAGCTGATGAGAGTACAGGGATGTGCAACTTGGCTTTGAAAAATAAAGACAGAATTAAACTATAAGGAAAAACTGGCAAGGTTGGGGTTATTTTCTGTGAAAAAAATGAACTGCAGATGGAACATGATTCCTTTACATCAGACAATGACATTATAGATAGTAGTGGATCTTTTTCACATAGAAAGGCAAAAGAGCATTCCTTTAGTTTAGAGGAACAGAACTTAGGTCGGTGGTTCTTCAGAGTGAGGACAGTGTGGTTGTGAATGCCGTGCCGGGTGATGTAGTGATGACTGATTCTGTTAATGGCTTTGATTACTTTTTGAACAAGCATAATATCCACGGCTATAGAGATCTTAAGATGTACAGTTAGTATAGGTATCAGTATATAGTTTACATTTGTTCACAAAACTAGAAAAACGGCAGATTAGAAGCAATGGCACACGCAATGCGCTTGCCAATTTGGGTTGCTGAGAATTTCTGCAGGTAAAATTCAATTTGCATATTTGTGCTGAAATGCCTTTGTACATATTTTAGTGTGATTACCCTATTTGAGTGTTTTACCCGTAGCTCAGCACCCACAATGGTAAAAAATAGTTTGCCATTTTGTTCCCGCCACAAAACGCACAAGACACTCCACGTGTGCCATTACCCTAAAAGTTGCAATTTATAGCCTTTTTCTTTATTTAACTTCTTGGAGACATTATAAATCCCTGCCCCAGATATTTTGAGTAATTTTATACCAAATACACATATCATTGTTCTGCTATGGTGCATGTATAAAAAGTGTATTATGTTTTTCATGGTTGACGCCTTGGCTCAGTGCGAGGTACTGTGCCTCTAGAATGTCAAATATTTCTGGTGGATATATAATAAAAAACTACTTACAAACAAATAATTTACCACAGATCATTGCAAAACTTGTGTTTTTTTTTTTTACAAAATTTCCAGAGCTATCCTAATATCCTAAATATGAATTTCACGTTGCCCCACATTCATATATCAAGAGTATGTGGCTTTAAGAGACGTCAAAATATAAGTTAAAAACCATCTTAACCACTCTTATAAATACTGTTATATATAACAGAGATCCTGAAAAATTATTTTTAAATAAAAAATATCTAAAACATATTTCACTAATTGTACTTGACTAATTATATTTTTCCAACCTCCTCCCCCTTCCCCAGTAAGCCATGGGTGTGCTTGGCTTAATTTAGAAATAAATCCTTTATAAACTACTATAAGCACTATAGCAAATATTCAGGTAATGTGCAACTCATTGTCAGCAGATAATGAATAGGCAAATATTTGTTAGAATAATCTACCTGTGACTGCATTTAGGAACCAAATAAGCAAGAAGATATTTGCTGGATTGTCTTGATTTAGCATGCATATGTCATCTAAAACAACTATTTTCCACAAGTATTCATTTATTTTGATATAACTGCAGGACTTAGAAGTGATACATTGAAGCCTATTATGTGCAGGAGGCAAAGGAAGTATTTACATAATTTGGATCACCATACCTTAAATTTGCTAAAAAAGAATTTAAATGTTGGATAAACCCAGTAAGTAAATACTTCCTTTGCCTCTTGCACATAATATTCTTCCATGTGCCACTTCTAAGTCCTTCAGGTAACCCATTCGTTAAATTTGATGTCACTGAAGGACTTAGAAGTGATACGTAGAAGCCTATTATGTGCAGGAGGCATAGGAAGTCTTTACGTAATTTGCATCACCTTACCTTAAATTTGCTAAAAAATCATCAACGTGGAGGATAAACCCAATAGGATTGTTTTGCCACCAAGGTTGTATGCATCTTAGTTGGGATCAAGTACAAGCTACTGTTTTATTATGACAGAGAAGAAAACAATCGTTTTTAAAAATATGAATTATTTGATTAAAATTGAGTCTATGGAAGATGGCCTTCCTGTAATTTTGAGCTTTCTGAATAACTGGTTTCTGGATAACAGATCCCATACCTATACTAGTAAAACCAATTATTTGGCATATATAACCAAGAGTCATTAACATTAATCATTAATTGACTCTGTGAAAACATGATTTTATAAATTTTCACTATGAAAACTCAACTTTTTCAGATTATTGGGCAAAAACTCAGAATTTTTGGGATTATCCAGCGCAGATCACAATTTCAAGAAACAACTTCAAAGACATCTGCCATTTGAATTCTACATGACCTCTACGGGTTTGAAATGTAATATTTTCAAATTCTGATTTTTATCAGTTTTGGGGTATGATAAATCTCTAAAAAAATTTAGTTTTTTCTTCCCATTGAAAATTTGGGTTTTACCTCTAAAGACCTTGACAAGAAAAAAAATGAGGTTAAGTAAATGGGCCCCTTCCCTTAATACATTCATAGTTTAGGATATCATCTGGAAAGATCATATTTTTGTTATTTTAACACTGGATGTATGCATGCAGATAATTCACACAAGCAAAGGGATACAACTGAAATCAAACAATATTTATGAAATTAAGATATCTGTCCAGTCAGAGCCGGGCCAACCCGGCCAGGCGCCTTAGGCAGCCTGGCGGGCCAAGGCGCCGGCTCTGTGCGCACTCGACTGCGCATGCGCTCCAGTGCGCATGCGCGAAATGTGTGCGCGCATGCGCAGAAGCGCATTTACGTCAGTGCCAGTCAAGGAGAGACGGGACCGGACATGGGGTAGGCGACAGAGCAGGTACGTGCCTGGCGCCCCCTCAGCTTTGCGCCCTAGGCACGTGCCTACTCTGCCTACCCCTAGTTCCGGCCCTGTGTCCAGTTCATCTGCTCAACATACTTCAAGACATAAAGTCTAGACTAAGTCTGCAAGATGACACGTTTGTTGTGTGTAAGCGGCGTGAGCCATTTCTTACACTTTATGAAAAGAAATATTAAAAGTATATGTGACCAACTTTGTCAGTTGCATTAAATCGAATGCACATGCAATACTTAATCTTCCAAGACATTGGATCCTTAACTAAAGCTGCAGAGTAACTGCACCACCCATATCCATACCCAGTTATAACCAAGTACCTGTAATCTATGATTGGAGTCTGCTCATTCTTAAAACGTATCATCTATAAAATACAACAAAAGCATGAATGACTGTTAACACCTAGATGAGACCAGGGCATAGTAAGAAACCATATGAGGGTTGCTAGTTGTGTCAGACATTTTATTATTGGAAAGGTTGAATTGTAAAGCCAGTTATAAATACTGTACTGTCAGCTTTTAGTACATATGCTTGCTAACATCTCATAATATGTCTGGTCACATTCAATTCACATGCCCCACACCCCAGAAAGAGACCCAATCTGTCCTCAGTTCTGTCTCTGTGCCAAATACCCCTCTACATCTTGGCACAGAGCCAGTCCCTGGTCTAGATGGAAACAACAGAGATTGAAAGAGTCGTGTTAATTTGTGGATGATTTAAAAACAGTTGCTACAATCAGCTTCCAATTTATTTAAATGTTGCAGGTTAAATGCATTTAGAAAAAATGGATGTTGATAATGTCCCTTTGAATAAGAATAGTATTTGTCAATGTCATAAATGTGTTATGAAAACTCCTGTTTTTGAAAATTTAGGCACTTGCACTTTTCTTAATTATTAATAAAACAGGGACCAGGGGATGTCCACGATAGTTATATTTTAGCTTTAAAGGAACAGTAACGTCAAAAAATAAAAGTGTTTTAAAGTAATCAAAATATAATGCAGGGTTGCCCTCCACTGGTAAAACTGTTGTGTTTGCTTAAGAAACACTACTATTGTTTATATAAATAAGCTGCTGTGTAGCAATGGGGGCAGCCATTCAAAGGAGTAAAGGCTCAGGTTACACAGCAGATAGCAAATAAGCTCTGTCTGTCTAATTGTGTTATCTGTTATCCGTTTGTTAACCTGTGCCATATAGCCATTTTTCAATTTCCGCCATTGCTACACAGCAGCTTGTTTATATGAACTATAGTAGTGTTTCTGAAGCAAACACATCAGTTTTACCAGTGCAGGGCAACAGTACATGATATTTTTATTACTTTAAAACACTTACATTTTTTGGTGTTACTGTTCCTTTAAAGACTTCCCTGCTACTGTTCCACTATCTATATATCTTTCCATCTATCTATCATCTATCTCTCTATCATCTATTTATTTATTTATCATTATTTATATTTCATAGCGTGTGTCTATCTATTAGGGATGCATTGAATCCAGGATTCGGTTCGGGATTTGGCCAGGATTCGGCCTTTTTTAGCAGGATTCGGCCGAACCGAATTCTAATTTGCATATGCAAATTAGGGGCAGGAGGGAAATTGCGTGACTTTTTGTCACAAATCAAGGAAGTAAAAAATGTTTTCCCCTTCCCACCCCTAATTTGCATATGCAAATTAGGATTCTGTTGGTATTCGGCCGACTCCTTTGCATAGGATTTGGGGGTTCAGCCGAATCCAAAAGTGCATCCCTACTATCTATCTATCTATCTATCTATATCTATTTATCTATCATCTATCTATTTATCATCTATCTATCTATCTATCTCTGTATCATCTAACTATATATATCTATCTATCTACAATCTATCATCTATTTATTTATCTATCTATTGTTATATATATTTTATAGTGAGTCCATCATCTATCTATATATCTATTTCTCTATCTAATCACTATTTTAATGACAGCAGCAAAAATAATACCAGTATACACGGTATCCAGTGTGCCACATGCTAATCAATTTAGAATTTAAATACAGAAAATTAAAAGTACAAATTTAAACATTTTTTAGAAGTTGAAATTTTTGAAAAGCTCAACATATCAGGGCTCGTTTATAACAACAAAATGCAGTTGAGGTTGTGAAAATTTGCTGCAACCAGTGTGCTCCTTGTGCACCTCCAAGATGCTCCTTGCACTTCTGTATAGTTCTGTTCTATACTACTCTGTCTGTTCTTCCCCCTCTTGTTAATCACATGCAGTATACCTATTAAGGCAGGGAAATCCTGGAACTACTGCCACCTTTGAAGTGCTGTTCCTCAAATTTTCTGTTGTGTGAAAAAATCCCATAAATTAAATGTGCTTCCGTCAAAAGGTGCTCCTCAAACTTCATAGTTGTGCATAAGATTGAGGAGGATATACTGTAGCTTCATCTTATCAGTTCGCCAGGTCTGAACTGGAAAAGGAAACTCTGGATGAAAGAGATAACGTTTTGTAAAATTCAAACCTAAGTAAATTTGCTGAGTAACGTTTGCCTGAGCGAAAAATTCACCTGGTGAAAGGGCGCAAACCCTTGTTAGCGACGGTCTCTTTCGCTGGAGAATTGTCCTCTACGCCTGTTAGTAAATTGGCAATCTCCCTGTGGATTGGATTTCTGGCTAATTTTTGCTGGCAACGGTCACTTCGCCCTTTAGTAAACCTGTCCCATAGTGTGAGTGCAATTCTGCAAATATTGATGCATCAGCCGCAATAGTCTTAGGCACATTGACCACCCTTGCAACAGCAATTAAACTGGACTTATGAGTAGAACATTGCATTGTGGGTAAAAATATGCACTCTGCAATTGTGCTGCACTTGTGTTCTGTAAATTCCATATCTGTCTTTGTTACAGCTATTGTATGGCTTTGCAATATCAACTGTTCTAATATAAATATCGTGCAAGTGTAGAAGAACAAGCAGTGTGACACCTCCGGAAATATATGGGATAAACACTGATATAGAATATACCCAATGACTCTTCACAAAGACAATAGAAAACCATTTGATATTGTGCTTTATGTGGGCTATATACTCCTCAAGAATAATTAAACAAAAAAAAAAATAAGTTAAACAGAAGTCAGGATTTGTATGCAACTTTGGATGACAATTAAAATCCCTTTTCTTGTTCCACTGAACAGTAATCTGTGCATAATTGCATTCAAATGAGATATTAGCATTTTTGGTGCTTACTCTTTGTTAATTGTAGAGTTCGCTCACCATGGTGATGCTTTTGATAGAATCAGGCAACCTTCGTGACCTGATGCTGCAAGGCATGTTTGGAATTTGTTCTGTATCCTTCATTTTTTTCTTTATTTTGGCATTTTGCGGAGTCCCGCTGCTTTTATTACATTCCTGACACTTTTGTTAATAAATCATTGCAGAGTTAATGAAAATTGCATTCAGGCATATCCAAAATAATTGTGTCCTTTGTCATGCTAATAAATTGAAAGATGTTGATCCAATGGGTGAGTGCCTGCCCATTATGAGAAAGTTTGTGATACATGCGCCTGTTGCATTTCACTTTTAGCCAGAATATCATTCCATGTCGATATCTGTGAGCAGAAAAGAAAATGCGTTTGATTTTTTGCGTTTTCTTAATAATTATCCATTAACTTTAAAGAAGAATAATATTTGTACATCAAATTGAAAATGTATTTCCATAAAAGTAATGACGGCTTCGTTCCAAATTAAAACCTGGTTGAGCATGCAGAGGTGAATGAATCAGTTCATCCAAATCATTTATAAGCAATTGATAGGCAATGTTTTTGTTCTGTTTTGCAAGGATTCGCTGCCTTTTTTGTAATCTGAACTGATCATGCTTGTGTAAGGTAAATAGGGTTATTAAAGGGGAACTATCGCAAAAATAAAAATTTAACATCTCACTGAAGCTTTCTAAATATAATCAATTGAAAATTCTGTATCGGCTCTGACGTTTTTACACTTTACTATCTGCCTCTTAGTAACCTGTCTCTCATCATTCTCACTTAGTGCAGAAGTTGGGGCCAGATTTTGATTGACAGGTAGGTCTAATACATATTTTGGGGGACTCCCTTTCCTAGCAGATTTATCATAGCGAACAATAACATAAATAACCAACTCCTGCTCAATCAAAAGCTAACAAAATAACTGACTCCAGCACAAATCCTGCTTGTAGAGAGGGTTTACATAAGAGCCTGCTATTTTGAAAGAGTGAGCTCCAATACAAAGGGGCAGATTTACTAAGCTCAAGTGAATTTTCGAAGTTAAAAAAAGTTGGAATTTCGAAGTAATTTTTTGAATACTATGACTTCGAATTTACTTGGACTTCGATTCGAAGTAAAAATCGTTAGAATATTCGATAACCGAAGTACTGTATTTTTTTTAATAAAAAATTCGACTTCATACTTCACCAAATTAAAGCTACCGAAGTGCAATGTTAGCCTATGGGGACCTTCCACAGCACTTTTCTAAGGTTTTTTTGATCGAATAGAAATCATTCGATTGATCGATAAAAATCGTTCGAAACTATTTAATCGTTCGATCGAATACGCTAAAAATCCTTTGACTTCGAATATCGAACTTCGAGGGTCAAATTTCGAAGTTTTTTTAACTTCGAAATTCGACCCTTAGTAAATCTGCCCAAAAGTGTGCTACCCCACCAATGACTGTATTAGGCCTATTAATCAAAATCTGACCCAGGCTTGAAGAAGGCTTTTTTTTTATTGTGCGCCTGGCGATGACCCCCCAATTTATTGGGGGTCAAAACAGGTTGGGCATTTCTATGTGTTTGCTGTTATTATCTGGAGTGTCCTGCTATTTCAATATTATTTTAATCTGTTTGAAGATCTGCCAGGAGACCCTTGCAATGAGCACAACATATGTAACTTGGTGATTAATTGGGAGTACACCACCAATTGTATGATTTCTGAGACAGATTGCTGGGACAGAGATACTGAAGAGTAACTTGATTCTTTCAGAGATGGTACAGAACGTTTACCTGATTATATTTAGAAGATACCTTATTTTAGTGATGGGCGAATTTATTCGGCAGGCGCAAATTCGGGGCGAATTTGCGCGATTCGCCGCCAGCGAATATATTAGTGAAACGCCCGCGAAAATTCGCCCGAAAAAATTAGCCGGCGTAAAAAAACGGGAAATGTCGCCGACACCCATTAAAGTCCATGGGCATCAAAAAAATGTTGTTGCGCAGCGAATTTTTTTACACGTGTCTTTTTTATTTTGACACACAATGCCATACAAGCCTGTGGGCGTAATTTTTTCGGCGAAACAAGGCGAAAAAATTTGCCCATCCCTAATCAAATTGTCTTTCAACCCAAATCCAACCAATTGGGCCCAATATGTGTCTTTACCATTCATACATTTTGCCTATTGTTTCAATTAAGACATATCTATATTGTTTGTTATTTCTGTAACTAAACAAGAATATGAAGCCCCTTTAGCACATCCTGTCACTTTCTGTCCAACAAGCAATGGAGGATCTGATAAAACTAATTAAGGGGCCGATTCACCAAGGGTCGAATATCGAGGGTTAATTAACCCTCGATATTCGACTGGGAATTAAAATCCTTCGACTTCGAATATCGAAGTCGAAGGATTTAGCGCAGATAGTACAATCGAACGATCGAAGGATTATTCCTTTGATCGAACAATTAAATCCTTCGAATCGTTCAATTCGAAGGATTTTAATCCAACGATCGAAGGAATATCCTTCGATCAAAAAAATTTAGGAAAGCCTATGGGGACCTTCCCCATAGGCTAACATTGAGTTCGGTAGGTTTTAGATGGCGAACTAGGGGGTCGAAGTTTTTTTTAAAGAGACAGTACTTCGATTATTGAATGGTCAAATAGTCGATCGATTTTTAGTTCGAAGTCGTAGTCGAAGGTCGAATTAGCCCATTCGATGGTCGAAAAAAACCCCAAAAAACACTTCGAAATTCGAAGTTTTTTCACTTCGAATCCTTCACTCGAAGTTAGTGAATCGGCCCCCAAGTGTCCACTGAGAATGAGCTGCTCAAATACTGCTGCTCAGAGAAGGGAAGGGGTTTGTTTGTTATGGATCTTTTTGTAATTTGAATCTTCAAACCTTTAGTCTACTAGAAAATCATTTAAATAATAAATAAACATAGTTGGCTGGTTCTGCCTCCAAAAAGGGTTAATTGTATATATTGGATCAAGTACAAGGTACTTTTTTTATGATTGCTGAGAAAAGGAAATCTTTTTTAAAAATTATGATTATTTGGATAAAATGGAGTCTATGGGAGACAGGCTTTCCTGTAATTTGAAGCTTTCTGAGTAACAGATTTATGGATAACGGATCCCATACTTCTATCCATATACTAACATATATTAAACAAATTGCCAAGTTTATAAAGAGAGGGAAGTGGATGTTCACTGAAAAAAGCCCATTTTTCAAAGGAGTGCTTTAGAATGGAAAAAAATAGCTAATATGTTTCTTTTTAAATTAAAAGAATAGGCAGAATGCATATTCAACACACGTCTTACTTATTGTGCTAATTTTGAGCAAAGGTGTTTTAGGTGTATACTGTCCCTTTAAATCCTAGTCTGAACCCATGACTTCAACAAGACCTTTCTACCTGTTAGACTTAGGGGGTTATTTACTGAACTCCAAATGCTGAAAATCCAAAAAAAATCATGTTTTTTTTTTAGTATAAAATTAGATTGTATTTGGATTTTTTTGGAATTTATTATACCTCGAGGATGGAAGAAGTCTGATTCCAAAAATCCGGCATCCCAGACCTGCATAGTTTGCATACAAGTCTTTGGGAGAAGTCCCAAAGATTTTTTGATCTGCGCTGGGTTTCATGCAATGATGAAAAGTTTTGGGCAAAAATCCGAAAAAAAATCAGGTGGAAATTCCGAAAGATTTGTAAAAGTCATATTTTTCAATTTTTTTATGATTTTTTCCGGCAAAAAAATGTCGTAAAATTCGCATTTTTCAGATTTTTTCCCACAAACAACATTTTCGGGAAAGTGTACAAATAAATAAGCCAAAAGAACCCAGGAGCAGAGGATATAAATTGACAAAGACAAGGGAGCAAATTTACTAACCGCCAAAAATTTGCCCGCTTTCATTTCGCTAGATGAAAATTCGTTCCGACAACGCTAATTTATTAAAATGCGAAGTTTTGTCCTGGGCGTGGGGCGCTGGCGAATTTTTGCTAGCATTACTTCGGCAATGCTAGCAAATCAAAGTGAAGAAGCGCCTCTGCCTAGCACAACTTCGTTAGAGGACTTCGTTCAGGTTAATGTGCATAGGGCAAGAAATTTAAACTTGAATGCAGGTCTGTATGTTACATGTTGCAGCTAATATATTACATTTCCACTGATAACTACACAAGTCCAGGGAAGCTAAATAAAGACAATTCAGTTGTTTTTAATGCCCTATGCATGAGCCCACTTTAAAATAATGTTCCATATGTTAGAAAATGTAGGGGGAAACCGTGTACCCGAAAAAAAAATGTCATGCTTTTTGCAGCTTATCACCCTGAAAAACTGAAAAGTCGCCAGTGTTTTTTGGACTTAGAAGATTTTCCGCTCAAAAATGATGATGTAAGTAACTGAAGATTAAGGATGTTCTTTGTACTCCAAAGCACTTTGCCTGGTCTGAGCTGAGCTGGCGAAGGCAAGTCTGGTGAAAGAGGTAATGTTCAGTTAAATCCTCATTTTAGTAAATTTGCAGATTAACGTCCATTCTCCAGAGTGAAAAGTCGGCTGTCGTTAGAGTGCGAATGAGCGCTAGCGTCTGTCTCTTTGGCTAGCGAAGTTACGCCTGCGCCTGTAAATCGGCGAAGTGCCTGCAAGCGGTAATCCTGGTGAATTGTCGCCTTTTAGTGAATCTGCCCCATAGTGCTTTCAATAGCAATTTCATTTACAAATAACTTTGAACCCCTTGAAAATGTTTTAATGAATGTATATCAGACACTTGCTTTGACTTACATTTTCTTTCATTATGTCAAAGCCGTTTCAGGGTCAAGGTCCCCTTTAAAAGGATCTAATATTAAATTGCTTTGTTGAATAAATATCTAGAAATTGTAATGAAAAGAAGCCGTTTCTCCTTGTCACTCTTTAAGAAAAATAACAACCCCCTGCAATCTACACTTGTAGTTTATGTAAGTGTGACCTCTTTAACTAATTTTTTATGCATCAAAGCAATTTGACATTTACCAAAACAAATTCATATGCCTCAGAGAGACTTTATGACAAAAAGGCAACCAGTTTGACAGCTTGCTCTATAGGGAAGAGATATGGCGGGTAGCATTACAGATTTAATGCCTCCAAAGTCCTTTCTCCTCACTATTCCCAAGGCAGAATCTCAGGGCCTGGACTAAACATAATACAACAGTGGCAGCTGGGAGCTTGACAGTGTTTATGAAGAATTGCAACTGATGATCAGTGAATTGTTACATTGTTTATGACAGTGATGGAAATTACAGAGAGCCTAAGAAGAAGATGCCCTACTGTTTAGAGCAAAGAAAAAAGGACAGTGGGAAAAAAAAATGATCAGTCGTATGGTTTAAATATTCAGTTGTAAAATGAGATTGATTTGGATATGCCAACACCAGACATGCTATATGCCCAGGAGCCTGATGAGAAAAACATGCTAATGCTCGGGATGAGGGATGTCACTTTTTTATTTATTAAAATTGCCTATTAGAGCGCTTGCTATTTATAAGTTGGAATGATTTCAAGAGTGATATTTACTAAAGCAAGCAATATGTTTAAGAGGCAGCAATTTAAACACAGAATCAGGGCCAACATTAGAACAGGGCGGAGAGGGCATATGCATTGATTAAAGCCCCTTTTGCCAGTAAATATCTTTGAATATAGTACAATTCAAGGGCAAGGCACAGCCCTCTTGAAAAAGAACCGATAGAGAGAAATTCAACATCAAGACTGGCCAAAATGTGAGTCTCCAGATAGATACGGACAAGCAGGGACAATGGGATCCAATTGACTGGACAAAGAATAGGGAATAACCCCAGAAAATACTAGAAAAAAATGATGGAAAAGCAGAAAGCAGCATCTCAGCCCCCAATGAAGCAGTACAGAGAAACCTTAAATGATGCTTTATGAAGCCTGTCCATTACTCCAATAGAATGCAGGGGAGACTGATCAGATGACCTCGGAACCTGGTACAATATAAGAGAGAAACAGAAGTAGAAGGGGAGGGTTACAAGGAAGTGTTCACTTTTAAATTAACTTTTAGTATGATGTAGAGAGTAATAATCTGAGACAATTTGCAATTGGTTTTCATGTTTTATTACATCGTTTTTGAGTTATTTAGCCTTTTGTTCAACAGCTCTCCAGTTTGCAACTTTGGCAATTTGGTTGATAAGATCCAAATGTCTCTAGTAACCATGCATTGATTTGAATAAGAGACTGGAATATAAATAGGAGAGGCCTGAATAGAAAGACGAGTAATAAAAAGTAGCAATAACAATACATTTGTAGCCTTTCAGTGACCCCCATTTGAAAGATGGAAAGATTCAGAAAAAGAAGGCAAATAATTAAAAAAAACTATAAAAACAAAACCCAAAAACAAACGTATGCCAATTGAAAAGTTACTTAGAATTAGAATTCTATAAAAAGTCAGAATTTATCTCAATATTTTGTTTATTATTACATTTTCCCGAAAAATTTGCTTTGCGGGAAAAAATCCCATTTTCACGATTTTTTCGGATTTTTTATCCGATTTTTACAATTTTTTTCGGGTTTTGGGACTTCTCCCATTGACTTATATGCGACAGGTCTGAGATGCCGGATTTTCAGATTCTGACTTTTCCATCCTCAGGGTTTAATAATTCTTTAGTTTTCCGAAGTCGCCCGAAGTTGCCTCACGAGTGCCATCCCACCGGCGATTTACATTCTAGCCGGCAGGAGGCAGTTCGGGTAGATTATTCGCCCCCTAAGAAGAGGAGATTTGTCACCGGGCGACTAGTCTTCCCGATTCTGACCGGGTGTCTCTGCCCTTACATCTGATTTTATGTTTGCCTTCCTCTTGATTAGCACTACTAGGATGTATAAGTTCAGGTTTAATTTAATTAACTATCCATTGTGTCCAGTTTGTGTTTTGGTTTATCTGCCCCCCTGTGTGCTCCTCATACAATGTACATCTGGGCCCAATGGAAAACAGCTTTTGCCTCTCTGTGAGAGTAGGATACCTTTGTAGTCTTACATTCCATATTCGTGTTCTAGATATGAATCACACAGCTATACGTTCAGTGCTTGGATTTTTCATTCTGACGTCCTTGTTGTTCTGTGAAGATGAAGATGCAACAATTTACTATAAATAAAATCACATTAACACCAGAAATGTATGCTCTGTAGGCTGCATCCTTGCAAAACCATCTTTCTGATGTTAAGCAGGCCCCTATTTTATCTTAAAGTCAAAAGGAGCATATATAAAGACTAAAACGGATCAATGAAGGTTGTAAAGTAATTGAAATGCATTGATTCCTTTGGACATTTTTATTTGAAACATCAAATGTAGTTATCGTGCCCCAGACTATAAAGCTATAAAGCTAAAACCTGTCAGGTATGTTCAGCGTAGTGATTTCTGATGTGGCCTTTATCTATAACTTCTTATTTTCTGTTTGCTAAAATGACTCATAATAAGTACATCTGTGCTCGATTGTGCCCAAGCAAACGCAATTACAGCTTCATAAACATTTTTTGTTGAGAAAAAAAGCTACAGATATATACACACACACACAGTTAGGGGATCTGTTATCTGGAAACCCTTTATCCAGCTCTGAGTTACAGGAGGGCAGTCTCCCACAGACTCCCTTTTAATCAAATGATTCAGATATTTAACACTGTTTTTCTCTCTATAATAAAACAGTTCCTAACTAAGATATAATTACAAATAATTAATCCTTATTAGATATTATTTATCTATTATTTATATTATAAATTAATTTTCAGTAGACAGTGGGGCTGGTTTATCAAAAATCTATTTTGAGTTTCCCCCCACGTTTCGAGAAAAAAACATGGTGAAAAACACAAATGCGAATACACTAAAGAAAATCCTTTGGAACCTCGAATAGTCAGTATTTATTTTAAAAAGTTGCCAGGAAAAAGCAAGGAAAAGCTGGACTGGTTCAAGAGAAGTCCATGGGAATAGTCTCTAACACACTTGTTTATTTATTTTCCCCAGTTCATTAAAACATTTGAGTTTATTAGCCTCATTAAGTGCATGCTAGAATATTCTGTTGCTGTTGTTTTTCTTAAGCTAGTCGATTTTTTTTTGTCTCTCACTTTTTTGCCCTTATCCTCGTAAATTGATAAACAGGCCATGCTGTCCATTGGAGCCATTTCTGGCATTTGGTGTGCGAGTGACATGTGCTTCCTATTCTTTCTCAATTCAGGCTGCTGTTGGAACCGTGGTGCTAAGGAGCGCTAGGGTTCCCCTGCATTAATAGGCACAACTCTGCTCAATTTGGCACAGAAATTAATGTCAACTACATAGGGACGATTTATTAAACCATGACTTTTTCAAGCCAAAAATCTGAAAAAGTTGTGAGAAAAAAAGAGCAACTTTTCTGGGATTTATTATGCGGCAAAACTGAGACAGTTTCGAAAATACTCCAGTGCTACTATGTGGCAGTTGCCTTTATGAAAAGGATTTTTACCAAACTGACTGCAAGGAAATTTGTGTGACCACAACTGCACTAGCATATGGGCTGATTCCAAACCAAACAACGGGGCTGTTCACCTTCCCAATATTTTCTTCAGTTCCATTGTTTTCAAATTTTTCACCAAAAATGAAGACTTTTTGTCAGTTGTTTTCCATTTTTTTTCTATTTTTGACCTTTTACCAAAATTTATGTTTAAACAGGATCGGACTGGGACAACCAGAAAAAACCCAGTGGACCCCCAGCTCTTGTGGCCCCTGCCAGCCCAGATCTGCACCCTGAGCTTCTTCCTGACGCGACCTCCCTTCTTCAGGCCGGTCACAGTGGTGCAGTGTAGGGGTGGGTGGTGGTGGTTTGGGCTTGAGACAGCAGCCCCAGAGCCCGGGCCCCCCAATCCGACCCTGAGTTTAAAAGTTAATGCTCCTGTCTCTGGCGTTTCAGTCTGAAAGCTCAGTGATTCAGGCGCAGAACTGTTACAATTTGTTACATTAATGATACATTTCCCAGCATCACCTGTGGAGTATTAGCAACTATTGTATCAATAATAACAGCTGCCTTTAAAGGGGAACTCCACACAAACATAACTTAAGCTTTTTGAAAAGTAAACAATTTCAAGCAAGTTTGCAATATAGATCAATTAAAAAATATGCAGACTTTTCATGATTTTTTAATGCTGATCTCTCTGACTACTTTGCTGAGCTGGCTGACTACTGTTACTTTGTATCAACAGCCAGCTGTCCTCAGCCTGCATCCTCCAAACCCCACAATTCCCTGCACACGTGATTTCAATAAGGAACGGAACATCACAGTGCAATGCATTGTGGGTTATGTAGTTCCTGCATGCTGTCTGTAAGCTGTGGGGTAGTTGTTACAATCTGTAACATCAGTGTTTAGTCCCTCCTTCCCTGCCAGGATTTCAAATGATGCAGAAATAGAAGAACAGTTAAACAGCTGAATTTCAGCATAGAAAATGCCATTTATTCATACTTTTTGAAGAAACAGGGAACTGGGATGGGTATATTAGATGTTTCTGTGTTATATCTTTATCAAATTTTGGTTTGGAAGCCGGAGTTCCCCTTTTATGAAATTCCGGGATTCTGCTCAGCAGGGACAAAGATAAGAAATGTATCAACTAATGCATCAATTTTAGAACAGTTTACAGAGTCGGTGCCTCCTTCCAGAGCTATTTTAGAAAGACATAAAAGGTGAAAAATGAAAGTTCAAACTTCAATATTAGATAAATGGTCACAAAAAAATAATAGAAAGTAATTGAAAAACAATCTGAAAACAACTGAACTGGACAAAAAGTGTTGGAAGGTGAACAACGTAAGTCTATTGGAAAATATCTGATTGAATTAGGTGATCATCCAAGGTTAAATATAGTATGCGGGGCAAGTCCAAGGCAGTATTTTCAGCTGCAAATACTTTTATTGAGGAAGTGGGTCACACACACTACATATTTCGGGCTAGGCCCATTATCAAGTGTGACACACTGCAAGTGGTTGCAAATACCTTTTAAAAACAGTGTCAATGTGCACTAAACTTTGCATCTTTTTAGCAAATTCCAATTGTGGTTGCATTCATAAATGAGCCTTTATATGCTGTGTAGGATTAAAATATGAGTAAGCTTAGCTTCTCAGTGTGTAGCTTTTCATGTAGAGGGTCAGATCCCAGTTTGTTTGTATAGACACCTGCTCTGGTGCTTTGTACATAACTCTATATATAATACTGAATACTGCAGGTACTAATGATTCATTTGCTAAAGTGTGCTTTTGTAGTGTATTATGTTTATTTATAGTGTGTCACTAGTGTGTGCAGAGCTTTAGAAGGCATAAATACTTTATTATATTTAATACATACATGCTGAGAATTTCAATACATAAGTTAGAATGAGATCCCTGCCTTGAAAAGCCTACAAGTGTATATATATATATATATATATATATATATATATATATATATATATATATATATATATATATATTAAAAGGCATTTCTATATCCATAGGTTAATAGGCTTTTGTTACATTATTTCTAAAAAGCAGTGCTTTTCAGCAATTTTATGATTATCATGTCTGTGGGGCAGTGTAGATTTCAGATACATGTATGGGATCCGTTATTGGGAAACCTGTTATCCAGAAAGGTCCACTCCCATAGACTCCATTTTATCCAAACAATCCAAATTTTTCAAAATGATTTCCTTTTTCTCTGTAAAAATAAAACAGTATCTTGTACTTGATCTAAACTAAGATATAATTAATCTTCATTGGAAGCAGAACAAGCCTATTGGGTTTATTTAATGTTTACATGATTTTATAGTAGACTTAAGGTATGAAGATACAAATTACAGAAAGATACCTTATCGGGAAACCCCCAGGTCCCGAGCATTCTGGATAACAGGTCCCATACCTGTACATGTTATGGGCTGCAGAGGTTTGCCTGTCAGTCAAAGCATTAATTTTCTATCTTGACCAGGTAATTGTACTACAGCTGAGTGCTGACATACTGCATTCTAAATAGGGATGCACCCAATACAGGATTCAGTTTGGGGTTTGGCCAGGATTCTGCGTTTTTCAGCAGGATTCAGATTCAACTGAATCCAATTGCCTGGCCAACCCAAATCTGAATTCTTAAACTCATATGACTTTTTGCCACGCAAACAAGGAAGTGAAAATATTTTTTACTGTGTAGTTCTCTTTGACTCTTCCCGGCACTAATTTGCATATGCAAATTAAGATTCAGTTTGGGATTCAGCCGTATCTTTCATGAAGCATTCGGGATTCGGCAAAATCCCAAAATAATGGCTTAGTTGGAATAGTGGAATAGTTTGTTGCATGCCTAATTCTAAATAGATTTTGACCTTTCTGCTCAACAGGCAGAAAGGTCATAAAACACTGTTAAATTAACCTGTCTGTTGGGCCATTGAGTGAGAAATATACGACTAATCTAGGTGTGTCCGTGCAATTTCTAAGGGGTCGCTCCTCTAAACTCTTATTTATATCACATAGTACATTCCAGACCTTGCATCCTTGCACCATTGCTTCTCTAGATGGGTGGTGCTCCCACATTCATACTATTTCAATATATTGTATAGCTATGGTACAGGTGTGGGAAATAACAGGAAGGCCATCTCCCATATCCAGGGGCGTATTTATATTAAGGAACCCGAGGGCCTGTGCTTAGAGCGGCAGTTTTTGGGGGTGCCTGTAAATTTATTTTTTAAATTAAAAAAATATATCGCACAGCCTCTTCCACCGATTTCCATAGGAAATCTGTTGAAACAGCTGGGAGGGGTGTGGGGTAGGGATCACACATTGTGTGCCATCCGTGTGTATGACATCACATGAACCGCGTAGGGGGCGTGTTTAGGTCCGGTGCCCAGCATCGGACCTAAATACAGTCCTGCCCATATCTATCTATCAGCTATCTAACTAAGTATCTCTATATATTATTTACTGTATCTATCTATCTCTCTTTCTATCTATCATCTATCTCTCTCTCTCTCTCTCTCTCTCGCTCTCTCTGTCTCTCTCTCTCTCTATCTATCTATCTATCTATCTATCTATCCATGTATATAGTCCCAGAGGTGGTGCACTCAAGGTAAAAAAAAGGTAGATGCCATGTACTGTCAGAAAAACAACATAGAGACACACACTTGGACTAAAACATTAATATGTTTCATTTTATTAGAGTATTACCAAGTCCTCATGTGTGCTTTCCAATCTATGTTATGGTGCTCTGTTTCACATACAGTACACCACTAAAGTGCCCATTAATTATGGACAAAAAAAAACAAACTATTGAAACCAAAACATACACTTTTGTTCCTTTGTCCTAAAGGTTTCATATTTATAAGGCAAACTCTAATTTAAAGGGATACTGTCATGGGAAAAAACATTTTTTTCAAAATGAATCAGTTAATAGTGCTGCTCCAGCAGAATTCTGCTCTGAAATCCATTTCTCAAAAGAGCAAACAGATTTTTTTATATTCAATTTTGAAATCTGACATGGGGCTAGACATTTTGTCAATTTCCCAGCTGCCCCAAGTCATGTGACTTGTGCTCTGATAAACTTCAATCGCTCTTTACTGCTGTACTGCAAGTTGAAGTGATATCACCCCCCTCCCTTTTCCCCCCCAGCAGCCAAACAACAGAACAATGGGAAGGTAACCAGATAACAGCTCCCTAACACAAGATAACAGCTGCCTGGTAGATCTAAGAACAACACTCAATAGTAAAAACCCATGTCCCACTGAGACACATTCAGTTACATTGAGAAGGAAAAACAGCAGCCTGCCAGAAAGCATTTCTCTCCTAAAGTGCAGGCACAAGTCACATGACCAGGGGCAGCTGGGAAATTGACAAAATGTCTAGCCCCATGTCAGATTTCAAAATTGAATATAAAAAAATCTGCTTTCAATTTTGAGAATTGGATTTCAGTGCAGAATTCTGCTGGAGCAGCACTTATTAACTGATTCATTTTGAAAAAAATGTTTTTTCCCATGACAGTATCCCTTTAAGTTATTGTATACACAACAAAATAGTTGTTGCTTTAAATAAGCTGAAGAGACACATTTTCTCATCTACAATATGAGCTTCACTGGTCTTTTTAACAATGCTGAATTCTCAGAGCTTTTACATATGCATTTGCAGCCTTTAAAGTGTCTAATATCTGCTTGATCGTTTTTATTTACATTTAATCATTTAATAATCTGTTGCTTCCTGAATGGTTTTCATATGGGAACTGGTTTGTTGTTCCAAACTCGGTTTCTTGTCGAATGTCTTTACATATTTAGCATTGTTCTTTCCACGTGTTAGGAATACGGTATACCTGAAGGCCTTAGGTATTGGTCTCTTGTTAGTAATAGCACCCACTAGCATATGTTTTTCCCATGGTTTATGTACTTATTCTAAGCATGTGCCTTTTTTTTAAAAAAAAAAAATGAACACAAGAGACTTGTTTTGTGAGATTAATGAAGGTCACCAAAATTCTCAAAAGTATTCTGATAATTAAGGCTTTGTTTATCAAAAACAAGTTACATTAAGAGCAAAAAGATTCATGGTAATTATTCATAATCTTAACAATTCAAGTGTAGCCACCTCATTTGTGCATTTAATTCTTCTTGTTAATGTTTTGCATAAATCTGCATAATTACTTGAGTTGCCTGTTGTAATTTTGACAGCTATTGAGTTCATGTGCACTAAACTATATCAAAAGCTCGGTGTACTGAATATTTATCATTTTGCTTGTGTTCCTAGGATAACATTTTTCTAGCAATATTTTAGTTCACAAATTTGGCAGAGAAGTCTTGGAGAGACTGACATAAAAAGATCTTATTATGTGATAACATACAATGGCAATAATGCTGTATCTAAAGGTGAAGTTGTTTTGCCTCGAACATCATATAAGTCTTTATAATGCAAAGTTTAAAAGCCTGGATAACAAATCCATATCTTTTGATAAATTCATGGCTCATTGCAAAATATGCTTGCTGTTAAATAGTAATATATTTCCAAATTGTTTTTCTTTTTTTTAGAAAAGAGCAGAAATTCTTCAAAAAGGATGGCAGTCTATCCTGATAAACCTTGGATGCTAAGTAAATGTTTTCAGACACTGGCTGGCAGGGGAAAAATATCAATATAAATTTTAATAAAATAAACAAAAAAAGATAAGACTTTAAGGGATATGCCTCTTTAGACTAGAGCCTGTTAAAGATTCTACCAATCTTGGTCCTTTAATAGAATCCCATATTAATCATAAGAAAATATCGGTACCTGTACTGATTGAAGTCATTTGTTTGGAGGGATTGTCATTTATTTTTGTGTGCCTGTTTTATTTACAGTAAAAACATGTTTTTTTTTTATCTAAAAAGGCAGGGAAAAGCAACACAAGCTGAGCACTATACAGTTCCTGAAACTACTAATTATATTTATTAAGTATATATACATATATATATATACACACACACACAACCTGGGTTGTTTCAAGTGCACGGTGTGCAGAAGATTCAAGTATTGTGTATATATTTGTGTATATATAAGGATGTTCATACCTTAAGGGGCATATTTATCAAAGAAAAACTTCGAAATTCAAATTCAAAAAGACCAGCTGAAATCAAATTTTTTTTTTGGTCGAATAGGTCAGTTTTAGATGGAATAGGTCCGTATTCTACCTAAATTCGAATTGTACGAATCGAAGGAATAGCACATTTGATCGAATTTGATTCAAAGTTTTTCCCAAAAAAACCCTTTGATTTTTCAAAGTACACCAATTGACTCCAAATTGGTTCTAGGAGGTCCCCCATAGGCTAAAACAGCAATTCGTCAGGTTTTAAATTTTTTTCAAATCCTAATCGAATTTGGACTATTTCATAGTTGAAGTACACAAAAAATAGCTCGAAATTTGATTTTTCTTTTCATTCGAAAATTCACCCGACCTTTGATAAATCTGCCCCTGAGTCTACTAGAAAATCATGTAAATATAAAAAAGACCCAATAGCCTGTTTTTGCTTCCAATATGGGTTACTTATATCTTAGTTTGGACCAAGTACAAAGTACAAATTTATTCTTACAGAGAAAAAGGAAACCATGTTTAAAAATTTGGATCATTTGGATAAAATGGAGTCTATGGGAGCTTTCTGGATAATGGGTTTCCAGGTAACTGATCCAATACATGTAATAATAATATAATAAAAACATCTTCCATCATACCCCTTTCTTCTATTTATGGTTGATGCTGACTATATACCTTTATGAAGTACATTTAACCTAAACTTCCCAACAGATGGAGGAAGTAAAATAAGAGACGAGAATTTTTTTAAAAAAACTGAACCAGAAATGTTTCAAATATTATTCAAATAATAAATAAGAATTTACCCAAGATACATCTTAATTAGAGATTTGATCATTATGGCATTCAGTTCTTACAAACAAAAGGAAACTCACATTACTGGGTAAGGATACTAGTAATAATAGAGGTTGTGGCACTATTTTATTATTATGTATGACTTATATACAGAGGGGCCCATTTACTAACAGTCAAATTTAATGTTTTTCCAGGAATCTGGAAAATCTGGTTTTAGTATTTTTTTTTAAAGCTCTAAAAATTTGAGATTTATAAAGTATGGAAACCACTGGGAGCTGTGTTTTTTTAAATCAGCTTGGACTTTTAGAAATTTTCAAGGTTTTTTTCCCTAGGAATTGTCTGAAAATTTTTTAGAGGTTTTTGAGATATTCGTATTATTTAGGGCATTATTTTCCCTAATACTTTTTATTCAGATCTTTTAATAAATGCCATAACATTCATAGTTTTAGAGAAACTGGGTTTAGTTGTGGTTTCAAAAAAAAAAAACCATAATCTCCCTAATGCTTTAATATGTTCATTTCTGCTGAAGATACCTGGCTACTGAATATACACTTGCCTTCTGCCAATCACAGATTATATTGTTATCAAACCTATAAAGCAAAAGTAATCAAAACCGATGAGGTGCATCTAGGGTTACCTGTCCTTCCTTTTAGCTTCTAACATAATGGAACATTAAACTGATCATACATGGGTTTTGAAAACAATAATAGTAAAATAATAGTAAAAGATAATACCACATCAACCTGAGAGATACATTTTTTCCAAAAGTTATGGTTCAGAAATATAAAATAAAACATTTTTTTTATTTTTAATTATAACCTGACCAATGGGGTCATTGGGTTTATTGTCTTAAAATGAGTTTTCATTTGACTTCCTCAGGAAAAGCAGTATGGAAACCATCAAACAACAATATGCAATATGAATTGCAAAAAAGCATGTTATTGTGAAGTACTGCCTATGACTATAAGTTAGTCTTACATTTGTGGAACAAAGACTAACTTTGCTATAAACAAAACACACTCTTTTACAGTGAGATAATTATTTGGAAGCCTGATTCAATTAAATAATGATGCCATGCAAAAAATTCTTTGGAACCCTTGAGAAGAATGGGGCCCTAAAAATACATTGGAGAGACATACGAAGCATTTGGGCCTCCGGGCTTTAAGGAGAAGGAAAGGTTAAAACTAAGTAAGCCTTATCAGAAAGGTCCATCTAAATATACCAGTAAACCCCCAAAGTAGTACTGCTCTGAGTCCCCTGTCAAAAGAAACACTGCATTTCTTACCTTCTATTGTGTACTCATGGGCTTCTGTATCAGACTTCCTGCCTTCAGCTTAAACCTAATTGCCCTGGGCAAGAGCATGCTCAGTTTGCTCCTCCCCCCCCTTCTCTACTGTAATCTGAGCCCAGAGCAGGGAGAGACTCAGGCAGGAAGTGATGTCACACCATGTTAATACTGCAGCTCCTATCCTAAACAAACAGAGAATTTCTAGAGCTTTTTACTCAGGTATGGTAAAACATTCTACAGAATAAATATAGTATTCTAGCTTGCACTATTGCAGCTAATCTATTGGCAATAAAATGCCTCTGTAGCTTTCCTTCTCCTTTAAGGAAGTCAAGTTTACCATTGAATTTTCTGTTAGTATGGAAGTCAATCAAGTTTACCCTTGAATTTTCTTTTAACATGGTATAGATGGGCCATTTCTATAAAATGTGACTGTTAGAGAGAAAATTAAATCTATTGATCATGAGTCAAAGAGCAGTGATGAGTGAATTTGTTCCGTTTCGATTCACCATGAAATCGCGAATTTGCAACAAAATGCACGAATTTGCAGCAAAATTTGTGAAACTCGAAATTTGACGCCGGCGACAATTTACGGCGTCAAAATTGACGTTGGAATCGTCACTGGCATCAAAATCGGTGTTTGTGTCAAAAAAACTTTGACACCGCAGAATTTTCACGCGAAATTATCGAATTTATCCGCCAGCAGTGAAATGCGCAAATTCATGGCAAATTCTTCAAATAAATTCACCCATCACTATCAAAGAGTTGTGTTATGCACACAGTGGCACAGAATACTTCCATTAATATAAAAGAGCTAGACTGTTGACCAGTTGAGTTTACTGACATTGGAGATTAGCTGTGCAAAATGATGGTTTTGAATAGCCTAAACTCCAGGACATCCAAAATAGTTATAACCAGTACAAAATCAGAAATAATCAGGTCATCACACTGTGAAGAAGATAAAAAGATGAAAATAAAACTAGTCTGAAAGAGAAAAAATGCACAATAAAACCTAGGACAGTGCTACCTAATTAAATTATAAAACTTTTTTTTTTAAATACTGTACTGGTATGGGACCTTTTATCAAGAATGATCAGGAACTGGGGGTTTCCAGTTAATGAATCTTTCCATAATTTGCATATCCATACCTTAAAGCTACTAGAAAATAATGTAAACATTAAATAAAGCCAATAGGCTGGATTTGCCTCCAATACGTTTTATATCTTAGTTTGGATAAAGTACAAGCTACTATTTTATTATTACAGAGAAAAGGTAAATCATTTTAAGAATTTGGATATTTGGATAAAATGGAGTCTATGGGAGATAGCCTTTCTGTAATGAGGAGTTTTCTGCATAATGAGTTTCCAGATAATAGATCCCTTATTTGTATTTATTGGTTATAACCTGCAGAAAAAAAGTTGTATATTGATTCCATAGCAATAACTTCCATTTTATAGAGTCTCTGCCATGAGTGTTGTGTAAAGTGGTGAACACTTTCATGTTTAATGCATGTGGACATTCCTAAGCTCCCCACCCAAAAATTTTAAATTTGTATTGACTTTTTTTAAGATAAACTATTAAAAAATATATAAAAGCTTTATATCCTTTTTGGAATACATGGGGGCAAATGTATCAAGGGTCGAATATCGAGGGTTAATTAACCCTCGATATTCGACTGGGGAATTAAAATCCTTCAACTTCAAATATCGAAGTCGAAGGATTTTGCGCAAATATTTCGATCAAACGATCGAAGGAATAATTGTTCTATCAACAGGCAAGACTTCATTGCGTTGAAATGACCTTGATTCTAAATGCTCCAAAATGGAGTCAAAACTTCTTTGGTTCCACATATATAAAATTGCTCAGAAACCAAAAAAAACCCACCTTACTTACTGTAATTGTTTTGCTCATCTCTAATAGGTTTTCACTGCATATTTATATTACCTTTCAGTGCAACTTCCATAGTCACAGAGGTTCCCCTTCATTGAAGTGGTGCAACGAAACAATACAGCACAGATCTTATTTTGAAAAGCTCAGACATTTAGGGGGTTATTTATCAAAGTCCGAATTTATCTCAATATTTTCTGCTACAAATTCCGATCGATCAAATCCGATTTGGTTTTTTAGATTTATTTATTATAAAATTTTCCCGAAAATCTGCATTGCGGCAAAACCCCAACGCACATCAAAAAATCATTGGGACTTCTCCCATTGCAACCTTGACAGGTCTGAGATGCAGGATTTTCTGATTCGGACTTTTCCATCCTTGGGGTTTAATAAATTCTGAAAAATTCGTGTTTTTTTTAAAAGTCCGATCTTATAAAAAAAATCAAAATTTTTTTGTGATTTTTGCATTCGAAGTTTAGTAAATAACCTCCTAAGGTAATCATTTACTAAACCAAGACCATTTTGTCAAAAACCCGAAAAAGTTTTGGAAAACAAAATTGCGACAATTCCAAATCCGAAAATATTCCTGCTAAAACCTGTTGAAATCATCTAAAAGTCAATGGCAGATGTCCCTTTTTACAACTGGAAGAACTTTCTTTGGTTTTTGATGTTTTCAGGTGTGTTTGACACTGGCTTTTGTGTGACAATACATAAAAATCACAGTTATCGTGGAACAAGTTTAAAAAACTGCTGTTTTTTATGATTCTTCTACTAATTTCTCCCATTCATACTTTTTCAATTCTGATCTTTTGATAAATAAATGAAATTCATTGAAATGAGTTTATTCATGGTTACATATAAATAAAAATTTTAAAAATTTGTGTTTTAGTAACCCCCCCCCCAAAAAAAAATAACAGGAAAAATATACATCAAGCCTATTTGTTACTGAATGCAAACAAACTGATGAAGGACAACATCAATGTTGCAAGAGCCATTTATTATCTCAGGTCATATATAGCCACAGAAAATACAAGGGGGGTTGTGGGAGCACTCCAGGCTAAAAAAACATGTTTAAATATAATGGAAGTGCAACTGATTTATCCTATTAATCACATTCCCTGGTCCCATGTTTCACAAGTAATTCAGTATATATGCAAGTGCATGTGTGTATAAAAACAGGGGTTTTTAGTTACAAAGTTATGATCATAAAATTGGTAAACCCCATACGTTGGTACCTAACTGTTTACCTCTGATCATAGTATAAAAGTAGTAATATTTGGGATCAGTGTCTCTTGACCTCGGCTTTGGTTTTAATCAGAGGGCTAGATCCTCCCCCGCCACTAACTGTTGCGGCTTTTAAGAGAGAGAGATTGCCCAAACCAATGCCGATTTTTAAAGGCATGAGACCACCATCATATATAGCCACAGCCCTAGTTTAAATGTAGCATGGTATTTATGAATTTATTTACCCACTCAAAAAATAATGATTCCTATTCGTTTATTATGGCTTGAACAGTACAAGATATAGATTTTGGCCCTGAACATGTAAAGACTCAAAATCCAGCAAAATAGTATCTTAATAGAGCTTTGGATACAGAAACTTGAGATAAACCACTTTCAAAAAAATCCAAGGAAAACAAAAATTCATCACTAGCCAAGGCATTGTGGCTAACAGTGTGTAGGCAGCTTCTGGCTTTTCAGAGTTCTGTGTTGATGGAACCATAATGCGAACACATCCTAGTTACAAGTACACCTATAAAGACATAATGATAGCTAGCACACTTACATAAGTTTTGTTTGGGAGCCTTAGGCTAAATATAATGGGACATTTTTGTATATGTAAGTAATACTGTATATATCCTTCTTTAAAAAGCTATAAACACATTTACCTCCATGTTTAAAATATTGAAAAACAGCCTTTCATTTAAGAGAAACTTGAATTGTGTGTTCATTCAGACAAATGACTGTTTTATTTGAATTACAGCAGGTTTTTGTGTGAAAAGGGTAGAGGTTAATACATCAAACTCTAGGTAAGTCTATTTGTAAAGTCAAGCCTGAAAAACTATATTGTGCTAGCAACGTAATACTATAATAATGCAAGCTAAGAAGAGCTCTCGTCCACACTGCAGTCAACCACGTTTTGGATTGAATAGTTTTTGTCCTTGAATAGATCTTAAGAAAACGAAAAATCTGCTTGGGAGCTGTAGTATCGTCTATGCTTTATTTAACATCCCATGTATGAACTGCTAAGAATTCTCCAGCCTGATATTTGTTAGTCCTGTTTGTTCTGATACACAGGGATCATACATTGTACATGACCCTGCAGAACCAACAGCCTTGAGCCTGATTTGTATGAAATGCCTGCAGCCAGTGCATTCATTCTTTGTTTTTCTCCTACAGTTTATACAATATAAGTAAAAAAAAAAATCTTACTTATGCTGGGCAGTATACGTTTTCACTAGTGATGGTGCAAATTCACTGTGAATTTCTGCGTTTCGTCGCCAGCGAATCAATTCACGAAACTGTGTCAGAAAAGTTGCACGCATAAAAATTGTCAGAAATCAAAATTATTCAAATGCCCATTGACTTTAATGCATTTAGACAAAATAGGCGCATATAAAAATTGTCATTGGTTTCAAAATTGATGTGCATCAAAATTATTTTGACGCCCATTGACTTCAATGCGTTTTGCTAATTTTTTGCGAATTTCACTGTAAATTCACCCATCACTAGTTTTCACTGAGGAATGTGTTGAAAGACCTGGCCACAGAAACAGATGACGTTTTTGTTACTAATAATTTTCATTGTCTTATATTTTATTTTTCAATAGAGAAAAAGTATAAAAAGATCCAGAAAAAGTCTGGATGTGAATATAATGTAATTCTTAATGATTTTGAAGGAACTTTATTTGAAATGTCTAATGCAGGGATGCAACTTACTTCATACTTGGCTTTACTATTGGCCTATTTGGTAAGGTTTATTGGTCTACATTTTGGAGGTCTTCATCCCGAGTGCTGCACTCTGCACCTTGCACAGATGTGCCAAACTCACAGCCAACATAAGGCTCAGAATACACTTTGCACTTCAGCAGAGATAATTCTCTTAGTACCCCATCAGAATAGCGATGGGCGATTTTGTCCTGTTTCGATTCGCCGAAAATTCGCGAAATAGGAAAGTTCCTGAAAAAATCTTGAAATTCGAACGTTTTCACGAAAACATCGTAAAATTCGCACGTTTTCACTCAAAAATGAAAATAGGAAATAGGAAAGTTCCTGAAAAAATCTTGAAATTCGAACGTTTTCACGAAAACATCGTAAAATTCGCACGTTTTCACTCAAAATCTTGAGTTTCCCAAAAAAATTTTGAAATTTGAAGGATTTAACCCAAAAATCTTGAAATTTGAAAGTTTTCACAAACAAATCGTGAAAATCTGACATTTTCACGAAAAAATCATGAAATCGGAAATTGACGCCGGTGAAATTTCTCCAGCAAATTTTCACAGTAGATTCGCAAATGTATTTTCTGCTGGTAAAATGCTGGAATTCGCCGCAAATTCATGCCAGGCGGATTTATTCGGCCATCACTACTATCTGAAATGTCCCTGTGGTGTTACAATGTTGTAAAATATTCATACAAAAAATAGAAAGAAATTGTGAGCGATTGGTCTAACCCGCGATGTAGCAATGTCCAGCTGCTTTTTTTTCTGTGCTTGGACTAAACTACATTTTACACTCTCTGTAAATTGGGATCCCCACACCTCAAGTCTGCATAAATCATAAACCCAATTGAATTGATTTGCCACCAATATGGATTCATGCCTCTTAATTACCTCTTAATTTTATTATTACAGAGGAAAAAAGAAATAATTTGAAAAATTAGATCTATTTTCTTAAAATCAGGGATGGCCTTTCTGTATTTATATATTATTGCCAGAGCTCAAGTTTAAGGTGAATCCCTTAAAATACATTTCACAAAAAATGAGGCGTTAGTACAGGTATGCAATCAGTTATCCAGAAAGCTCAAAATTACAGAAAGGCCATCTCCCATAGATTTATCTGAATATTAAAAAATGATTCCCTTTTTCTCTGTAACAATAAATCAGTACCTCAGTATTGGAGGCAAACCCAGCCTATTGAGTTGATTTAATATTTTATGATTTTATAGTAGACTTAAGGTATGAAGATCCAAATTACGGAAAGATCTGTTATCCGGAAAACCCCAGGTCCCGAGCATTCTGGATAACAGGTCCCATACCTGTATCACAAATTACCAGAATATGGAAATGTATGTACCACATCCAGGCTCCTTATTCCTAAAATGCCAACTGTGTGCCATATTTACTTAAAGCAGGCATGTCCAAAGTGCGGCCCGGGGGCCAATTGCGGCCCGTTTTCAAATTTACACCGGCCCTCAGCCTCCATCATGAAATTAATTGACACGTACTGGCACGTAGTGACATGCTGTTTTTGCATACTTCTTTAGGGCTGAAGGAGTCAATAGACGTACTGACGTGCCTGTACAGTAAACTAAGTAAGTATGGCGTCACTACGTTCCAGTACGTGTCTACTGCAAACACCTTCAGCACACAGACAGCAGTATAGACCAAGTGGCAGATCATTTCACTAATGTGCCCAAATATTACTGCTCGATTCCTGTAATTTAACGTTAATGGTTCAAAGAATGTCGGGCTGAATGGTCGGCCCCCACACATTTTCACCTCACCGAATCTGGCCCTTGTTGCAAAAAGTTTGGACACCGCTGAAGGGATACTGTCATGGAAAAACATGTTTTTTTCAAAGCGCACGATCCATTTCTATGTTATCTTTTTAAAAATATATTTGATTTAAATTGGCATATAATTGTTGGCAGCGATTACATCACTCTTATCTGTATCAGTCGTATCTACAGCTACTGCACGGTATGCATGTTAAGGTAAAGTTCTCATTAAAACATGTTACCAGGGGTTAATTTGCTCTGGGAGCCTTAATTATTTGCAGCTGCATATGTGTATATCATATGAATAGAAGAAGAAGCAGACATATTTTTTGTTGTAATATTTACATTTAATATGTCGTGCACTCTCAAAACATTACACATCTATGGTTCTTTACAAACAAAACCCTCTCAACTTATGTTTAATGGTTAATAATATACTTAATTCATTGTCAACCCTATTTATTTTATTGCTGTATCAGTTAAGATTCCTACAGCTGCTAGCCTCTTCTTAGGCCTTGTTACTATATCTCCTTCCTTTGTCTGTAAGGCTCTGAGTGAAATAGTCTGTTTGGCACTAATTCTAACTATATATCTCTGTGAATCACTCTCTTCAAGAGAGAGAGATAGTGATATAAATATTTTTTGGTAATATAAATATATTTTAAAGTAGATGTCTGTGGATATCGTCAGGAGTGCCTGATGGCACTCCCGTCTCCGTCGGTGGCGCTTCCAAGATGGAGGCGCCCATAGCCGCCACGTGGGTAGCGGCACCGGCACCTCTTCGCCAGTGCAATGATGTCATGCGTCCAGTGCAAAAATTCAAAATAAGAAGATGCTGAGGTCATGGGTTCAATGCTCGATTATAGGAATTGCTGCTTATGTTCCTGGGTGTTCCTTAATTTGTTCCCGATTGATTCCTGGACTTTTGACCTTGCCTGAACTTATTGACTTTGATTCTTTCCGCCTGCCTATTGATTTACTGCCTGAATTCTGACTACGACTACTCCTGATCCGTATTGGTTACCGCAAACTTGAACTTTGTCCTGAAGCTTCCTCCTTGGTCTGGACTTTTCCTCTAGGAGCCGGTAGGCCCCTGACAGATAGTTCATTTGAGTATTTGTTGTGGAAATGTTCAGAAGGAAAAGAGATTAGACAACAGATAGATAGATAGATAGATAGATAGAGAGAGAGAGAGAGAGAGAGAGAGAGAGAGATAGAGATAGATAGATAGATAGATAGATAGATAGATAGATAGATAGAGAGAGAGAGAGAGAGAGAGAGAGAGAGAGAGAGATAGATAGATAGATAGATAGATGATTGGTAGATAGATAGATAAATGATAGATAGATAAATAGGTAGATAGTGAAAGAGATAGATAGAGATAGATAGATAGATAGATAGATAGATAATAGATAGATAGATAGATAGATAGATAGATAGATAGATAGATAGATATAGATAGATGATTGATAGATAGATAGATAGATAGATGATAGATAGATAGATAGATAGATAGATAGATAGATAGATAGATGGATAGATAGAAGAAAGAAATCCAACCACAAAGCTTAAACAGGGCATATTTATTCATTAATTACAATAAGTTTGTTAAACTAAATGTGTAAAAAAAACTTTTATAATTGTGTTTACCCAAAAGTCATTTCTTCCTAATTTAAATAGCATAAACATCTGGACTAACACAATCATAGAATCCTGGCAGTAGTCAAGCAAATCTTGTGGAAAATAATGAAATTAGATCCCTGGTGTTGTGACAGAGTAAGGGCAGGATACATCAGTTCGATGTTAATAAAATTTCCATGAATGACTGAATACAATTAAGAAATTGTCAGTTGCGGCAATGAACTTTTGTAGCTCATGGATGTTTG
This sequence comes from Xenopus laevis, assembly GCF_017654675.1. Classification (NCBI taxonomy): domain Eukaryota; kingdom Metazoa; phylum Chordata; class Amphibia; order Anura; family Pipidae; genus Xenopus; species Xenopus laevis. The sequence goes on along the minus strand of NC_054379.1, from coordinate 33,762,038 downwards.
CATCATTTGATTATGCTGGCAATTTCAAATTGTTTATTAGTGTCTGTGTTGGGATATTAATTATGACCTTTATTACAGCCCACAATTAAACCAGTCACAAGGCAACAAGCAGCTTGTGTTATGATAAGGAAAAGATATGAACTGTATAAAAGGTGTTTTGCTGCTCTCAGATCTTCTTCACACTTTTACATACAAAAAATATGGTTGAAAGTGGCCAGGCATTTGCAATTCAGTAATATCTGGTCTGTCACTGTAGTTTTTGTTTTGTTTTTTTGTAAATGGAATCATGGAAGTTGATTTGTAAGTCTACTAGAAAGAATTTAATAGATCCGATTAGTGTAAACTGCAGTTGAGATTATTTAACAGTCAATTTGCTTTTAGGAGTTTATAGCGTTTCATTCCCTCTTAGTGTTTTAAATAGAAATCTATCCATGTGAATTGAGACGAGGGTAGCATTATAACAAACTGACCTAATTATCTAGGGTTTATATTTAGGTCGTTTCAAGATAATTTTTGAACGATAACACTACATTACATTATATAAAAGTACGCAGTTGCATGTATGCTGTCTTAAATTGGCATATTGCACTATATAAGGATTATGTCTAATAATGTCTTATGGCCAATCCTTAGAAACCTAATAGGGGGAAAGGTAATAAAAGTCTTATAGACAAAAAATTGCACAAATAAGAATAAAAATTTGCATTTCGCAATGTCATATATGTTCATTAAGTTGTTATTGATTTGTGAATTATAATTATATTTGCGCACTTTAAGGCATGCTTGAAGGTAGCCTAATCTTTTTGAAAAAACCCATCACTTTTCCACTAAAAAGCTTTATTACATGACATGGGCAGGGACAAATACCTGCCTTTTTCCACCCAAACTGGCCTAGGAATAACCAACTCGCTCACCATACATTTATTTGTTGGAGTCTTTTTGTTCACAGCTTTATTGCACAACAGATCATTTAACAATAGATAACACATATATCAATAACTGTTATATTAACAACATTATAAACATACAAATATGACAGTGAAATACCATTAACATTTTATCCTCTGCAAGGCCCCTGGCAATGGACCCAATTAGGTACATGCAATCGTTAAGCCACCAGCCGCTTGTGCCTTCTAGCATGATGGGTACGCAGGACTGCATGCTACCCCCAATACAACATACCCTCCCAGAGACCACCGCTCTTAGAGAGGAACACCACCAACCAAGTTCTATTAACCAACTTGGTAAAACTCCACTTAATTAACTCTCCCCATTGCCAGGGACCCGCCGCCCGGCTGTGACAACGGGCTATTCCCTCTCATCACCTCTTGGTTAGTCAGCTCAATACTCACCATTCCACATCAACTTATCCTGTGCCCCACTGCCCAGGCCACAATTGTGACAACTAGCACAAAGGGAAATACTAGGGAGGGAGGGTGGGACTCCTTTTCTTCTTCCAAAATGGATGCCCTCCTTAGCAGTTAGTGCTACACATCCCCTTACAACTCCACCCCCCAACTACGTCACTAACCCCCTACTAATCCCCTGCCAGGCAGCTCTGTCCCGCCCCTGTCATGCACCCTTTGCCAGCATGCACTGTCCTGGGGTTTCACTTACACAGTGCACTGGCACAACCAATACAATTCACCATTTTTCTTCCACTGTTGGAAGTGGTCACAAAAGCTATATTAAATATCTTTGCATTTTCTCATTGCGAACATTTTCCTGCTTTTATTCCCCCAATAGTATTTAAAATTGACGAAGGGGTCCTGACAAAGGCGTCCTGCCCCCGAATCATTGTATTGTTGATGGTGGCCTAGAAGAGCAGAATAAAGGATAAAACTGTTTAATATTTATTACATTTTATAAAAATTACTTTGCATTACGAACACTCTGTTAGAATGATAAGCTAAGTACCCCTTTAAGCAAAAAACTCATGAAAACACAGAAAATTAGTAAAATGCCAATATTTCAGCAGATATTCAAATATTTAATGCATTGGAGTCAATTTTTTGTATCATTTGTTATTGCACCAGATGCATTGGAATCAGTGGGTGTTTTTTTTTTTTCTTGAGCCGAATTGGCCTTAATGGGCAATTTTCTTCTCAACTTTTTTTTACCTGTGGAAAAAATGCAATTTGTTTTTCTGGAGGAACAAAACACATGGTGCAATTCTAGTACAGATTCGTTGCTTACAGAAACAAAAAATTTGCTGTGATACTGTATCAGGCAAAAAAAGTGTGCATCCCTATCTGTAAGGAATCTTTAGTATGAAATGTTTATTTTAATAATTAAGCAGAACTTTTCTTTCACTTTTCTTTCATTGATTTGTTATTATTGATGGATGGATATCTCCTATTAAGGCCAGAACTAGGGGTAGGCAGAAGAGGCACAGGCCAAGGGTGCAACAACAGGGGGGGGCACTGGGCAGGTACCTTTTAAAGGGTCTTCTGCCTACCCCTAGTCTGTGTTCACTCCCCTCTGCTGCTCTTCCCTCTGTTATTCTCCCTTCCCCTCTCATTCTCCTCTTTATCAATCTCCCTTGCCCTCCCCTCTCCCCTCTGTTACGGTGCATGTGCAAGCACTTTGGCACAAGTGGGGGGGGGAGATGTGGTGGCTGTCCGAGTCTCCTATATTTAAATCAATATTGTGTAAAAAGTGATCTATACAGTTTTTTAATATAAAAAAGTGACACTTTTTATGCAACATATTCTAAAAAAACCCTCCGAGCAGATCACTTTCCTGCCTATATAATCCCCAGCTCTTAGCTCACTCACTGCCCATTATAGACTGGGTCAGTTTGGTCCTAGTTGTTTTGATCCCTCCTATTTTCTCTTTCTTGATACCTGCTTGGTCCTGGTCTGTTACTTTTTGATTTTTTGCTTTTGATCCTGGTTAATTCCTGAGTACGGCTTTGGCTCACAATTTTATGATTTATCTGGGGTTCACCTCTCTACATCCTACATCCAGTTCTGTCCTTACCAGCTCCTTCTCTTTACATTTGGTTGCCACTAGGCTTCAATGGATGATCCACACATATTGCTACCCTTCTTTCTTCACCTATATTTACCCATCCAAAAATGCAGTTTAAAAGTTAACTATACACTAAATTCCTGCTGTGTCTATATCTGTACTGATCTACATATATAAACCATGCCATGGAAAACAACTACTTGTCTTATTTGACTAGTAACGTCCTAATGTGGTTAGACCACACTGCTCTTTCATACCCCGTACTGACTTCATCTATGTAGATTATAAAGAGTTTATCTATAAACATTTGGATAGATAAATCTAACAGTCAGAGTGCAATGGTTTCTATATGCAAGCCTGAACATAAACAAGAACTAAAGCTGGAAGAAATTTTGTACATTGTGTTTTGGCCTTTTTTTACCAGCCCAAGGCAACCACAGCCCTTTAACAATAAAGATCTGTACCTCCAAAGATGCCCCAGTAGCTCCCCATCTTCTTTTGTGCTGATTCACTGCACATGCTCTGTGCTGCTGTCACTTACTGATTTAAGGGACAATATACTGAATACATATAATATACTGTATATGTCACAATATAAGGCTGATTAGTAAGTAATTCAGATTATTGGTACATGCTCAGAAACAGCACAGTTAGCATCATAATTTAATAGTCAGCCCTGTAACATCATCTTATATGACTCGCAAACCTCATTTTCTACTTGGTAATTTGTGACGACCCCTAAACTTAGCTTCTCAATAGCTGCTCAGAGCCCACTGAGCATGTGAGTGTCACAGATACTTTCCAAGATGGTGACCCTCGGTGACAAGTTTGAAGTCCTGGATCATTGCTGCTATTGAGAAGCTGCAACTTTAGGCTGGTGCAATAAGTTCAGTATATACAATATGGCATATCTAGCCATATTAATTTTTAGGGTTTAGTTCTCCTTTAAGACTAAAGTAGAACCTGGAAGAAAGGCTGGGCAGACAAAAAACACAAGGCAACGAAATGTGAATATTAGTTCTAATATTTTTAATAATCAAATTCAAAGACAAATAAAGAGACGCTGGAGGTTTTAAGATTACATTTTAACTACTGTATATAAAATGCTAGAATTTTTCAGATTTAAATGTTATCCTTTGTAGCATCAAAAAAAATTATATATATATATATATATATCTCTATTCTTTTCTATGAGCAGTTTTAATAGTTCTTTATTCTCAGTAATGCACTTTTGACAACTGCAAATTTATGGTTGAAATTTCTATATCTGCTGCAACACATTTTACCATATCCAATTTTTATATGTTGCAGTAGAGCATAAAATGAATCAATTTACTTTAAGTGGTCTTTAGTTAAATATTTTTATGCAACTGATGACAGTTTCTTTCAGAGCCCGAGATGTAATATAACATTTTGCATGTAGAAGAAGTTTGCGTTCTGGACTACAGAAAGTAATAAACCTGTTGTGACCTCTTTGCTATTTTTATAGTCTTTGTCAAAATAAATGTATGTTGATTTCTTTCTTATTATAACTGTTTAAAGGAGAACTAAACCCCCCAATAACAAAAGCTCCATCTACTACCCTAGATAGTCCCCCCATCCCTGCTTCTTCCCTGCATAGTACATTTTGCCAAAAAGTATCACTGCATATCATGCACACTTTTTTATGCAGAGTAGCACAGTGAAGCTCATGGATGGCATCTTCTGCATCTCCAGTCTTTTTCCAATCCTGCGGGATGGCAATCAGATCGCCCGAAGTTGCCTCACGCAGAAACTTCGGTCAACTTCAGAAAATGAAGCTTTCCAAGTTCCATCCCGCCGGCAATTTACATTATAGCCGGTAGGAATGCATTTAGGGGGGATAAGTCGCCCAAAGAAGAGGCAATTTGTCACTGGGCGACACCCTCAAATTTTTGGAGCTGTCAAGATACTGATTTTCACAGAATTTAAACATGTACAAAATTGCTTCACTTGTCTTTCAGTAAGTCATTCCTGTTTTGGATCAGGTATCTCTTATTCTACATGTCACTTATCTCTTGTTCTACATAGTCACCACTTTTTCTTATCTCTAATGTCTCACAGTGTACATGCCCCTAACAGAAAGAGTTCTTTTGCTTGAAAGATTTCTTTATGGAAGAGTTCCACTAGGTTAAGGTCACCATAGATGCAAAGATCTTTCGTTGGTGAACGATTGATTTCAGTGCAATCCAACCAATCCGTCAAATTATAGTGAAGTTAGTGGGAATCGAACGATCGTGCATCTTACGATTTTTCGTCCGATATCTGTCAGAAAATTGATCGGCCAGGTTAAAAAAATGTATCGGTCCCAGTGCAATGTATCTATGTTTGCAGGGCCAAGCAGTCAGCTACCCTCAGTTTTCCTGGCAATATCGCCTGAAATGGTCTTTTTAGTTGATGGTCAAATAGACATTTAAACGATCGTTTCGAGATAATCGTGGTCTCACGATAATGAAAAGATCTTTTGAAAATCTTAACATCTATGGCCAGCTTTACTGTACTTCTTTTGTAATTAACTTTAGCTTTTGTCTTTTTCAGAAAAAAGTAATCAATCTGACTCAACCCAGTTTGTAACTGAGAAAGAATCACCACCATGGCTAGATGCTTGTGTGTCAACAAGCCAGAAGGATTATCTACTCCAAATTATCCCCAAATTACTCAAACAATGAATTTGGGCATAGACAAATTCATTGTTTAGTAGTGGACCTTAGAGAGTAACACAATTACAGAGTAATGTTATTAAAGGTGTGAATGGAACTATTTTGCGTAAATAAAATATATATTAGCATTTTGCACTGCAATATTCTTCAATAGACAGTTATTACATTACCATAGTCTTTTGACACAAATTTGTATTGTCTTTCCTCCTTCTGGGTTTACAAAAACTACAGTAAATTATATCTGCACAATGGAAAAATTGTTCACAGAGAAGATTCATTTTTTACATTGCGTTTTTTTTCCGTAAACTTTTATTACATTCCCCTCTTAGTGTTATTTCTCTTGAAAAGTAATGTTACAAGTAGAAAGGCTGTAAGTCCCTTGTTTACACTAAATTTGGAAAACTAACTGCAATAAACCGGTGTAATAAAGAGCAAATGATGCTTCACAGGTCATTTAACATGAAAAAATGTACATAGAATGAATAACAAATTATATTAGGGAAGAGATTAAAACTTTAAGTGGTACAAATATAGCCTAGTAGAGAATTGGTATAGAGGGTTTTCTATTACATTGTGAGATGTTTGCCTGCAAATACAATTTGTTATTCCAGGCTTCAAGGCACCTGTAAATTATCACTGCACTGATTAGGTGACAAACTTGCAACAAATATTTGAGAGAGTTGAATTTCTGTCCTATTGCCTCTTGGACTGAGCACTGGTGAGTGCAGGTGAAAGGAGCACAAAGGCTATGGCCATTCTTCATGTCTAGCCAAAGACAGTGAAGATCTGTGCCTTTGAAGATGCCCTTACTAAATTACGTCTCATTTGCTCATAGTGGTAATAGACATTCATTTTGGACAAACAGTACATAGACTAAAATAAAGTGCAATGATGGTGTAATAACTGTGTTGCCTTGCATACTGTTACGTGCCTATGTATGGTTAAAATGCTCGCCATATCTCTTTCTAGCGTTACTCCCAAATGTGATCCTAGAAAGAATATATACATTTAAAATTACAAGCGCTTACCCCGAGAGAATTAGAGAATATAAGTGTTTGTAATTTTAACTGTATATATACACATTATGTCTAAAACTAATGTCTAGTACCAATGAGACATAGGGGGAAGATTTACAAACGGTAGCTGGCGTAAATTCGCTGGTGTAATTTCGCCAAGGAGATAGACTCTGGCGCAACTTCACACTCTAACGCCAGGCAAATTCACTATGGGGGAAATTTACTAAAGGGCGAAGTGGCTAACGCTGGCGAAAATTCACAGCGCAACGTCATTTTGGCACTTCGTCGATTTATTAATGGTAGTTGGCGTAATTTCGCTGGCGTAATTTCGCTAAGGAGATGGACTCTGGCGCAACTTTGCACTCTTACGCCAGGCAAATTTTAGGTCTGACGAAAGAGCATTACTACTCAAATTCACTAAGTTTTTGATTTTACTGACTGTTACCTCTATCACCAGACTTGCCTTCACCACCTCAGACCAGGCTGAGTGCAATAGAGTAGATAGGAGTTCCTCAAAAAAAGTAAATACATTTTCTAAGTCCCAAAAAACGCTGGCGTTTTTTCCTATTTGAAGGGTGAAAAAGATTGTACATTTTTTTTGGGGTACCCTCCTTCCTCCCTACATTTGCTAACATATGGCACCTAAACTATACTGTGGGCACATGTGTAGGGCATTATAACAACTTTATATAATTTTAAGGTTCCCTGGCCTTGTGTTATGTAATGTATTTGCTGCAGCATATACGGCCATTGTACTAGCGTAACTTCAAACTGCCGAGCGTAATTTCGCCAGTGTTTGGTACCCTGTGCACAAGTTCGGGTTTCTTTGCCAACTATGTATTGAGTGTTTTTGACCAGCGCCTAGGCAGATGTTTCTTTTGTTTTGAATGCACCAGACTGGACTATATATATAATCACTTCCCGAAGGCGGCTTCGATTTAGGGGCCGAAATGTTGAATAAATCCACTTCTCATTTTCCACAAGACCTGTGAGTGTGGTTGTTTTCCTAAAATGTTATATATTGTGACAATTTTACCAGCACCCAGGCATTTTTCCTTTTGTTTTTTGAGTGCACCAGAACAGGAATTTGTTTGTATATATATATATATGTATATATATATATATATATATATATATATATATAGAACAACAAAAAACTGCACACACAGGACTTAGAAGGTGCAAAAAAATATAAAAAAGATTTATTGCAACGTTTCTTCACCTGAAGAAGGCTCGAGTACAGGAGCCGAAACATTGCAATAAATCTTTTTTATTTTTTTTTGCACCTTATAAGTCCTGTGTGTGCAGTTTTTTGTTGTTCTATGCATTATTCATTATAACCTGCACCCGGGCAATTGCCTAAGGATTAGAGTGCTCCAGCTGCTTGAAAGTATATTTATATATATTTATACTGTACACCATTTCAGTCTGATGAGTATCCGCACTCCAAGGCAAAGTTATTCTTCCATATATAGCCGGGGTGCACGGTTATAATATTTGTATATATATAATGAAAATGTCACAACACATGTCAGCTTCTAACAATGATCATTCTCATATTCAGATGATTTCTGATGACCCCTAAGCTTAGCTTCTCAGCAGACCAGAACATATGAGCATGAGCAGTGTCACTGACACTCAAAAGATGGCCTAACAAGATTCAAGATGGAGGTTTTGTTGTGGACAACTTTGAAGGCCTGTTATAGGCAACTGAATCTCTCTGCTTTTACATCAGGTTCAGGACATATAAAAAACAGCATTTCTAATCAAATTCAGTGTTAGATGTTAGTGTGACAATAGTATAATTTGTTGAGGACAGTTTAGTCTTCTTCAATGATCTTACTCAGAGTGATAACTAGCAGTTATTGCCATTATATACGTATGTAATTACATATGGCATAAATTGTGAGCTTAGATATTTAACCTTAGAAGACAATACTTGGGATCATGTCACTCTTATTTGAAATTCTGCATGTTCTTCACTTTTGTATTTAGACATGGACTATCTATAGATGCAACATCTACTGCTTGCAAATTAGTAGATGAAACTTGCAAACAAGTTTCACTGATGAACTAATATTGATGGTACATAGATATCAGTCAGCATTGTCTAAGCAGCATTCCCATATATAGCCAGTTCAAGAGGCCTCCTTTTGACTTAAAAAACGTTGATTTTAATTAAACAAATATTTATTTATTATGTATTTATTTTGTCTAGTTCAATTTTTTCAGGATTTTTTTATGGTCTTAAAGGGATTCTGGAATGATTTTTATGATGTTGTTTTTATTTCTAAATTACACTGTTTGCACTGCAAATAATTCACTCTACCATATAAAATTTCATTCCTGAACCAGCAAGTGTATTTTTTTAGTTGTAATATTGGTGTGTAGGCAGTCATCTCAGGTCATTGTGCATGATCGTGTGCTTTCAAAAAGAGTCAGCACTTTACAATGGAATTACATTCAGTTAAGCTGTTTCTCTTACCCATTTTAACTGGAGGAGTCACAGTGGTACTTGGATTTTTACTATTGAGAGCTTTTCTCATATCTACCAGGGAGATGTTATCTTGTGTCAGGGAGCTGTTATCTGGTTACCTTCCCATTGTTCTCTTGATAGGTTGTAGTGCAGCAGTAAATAGTGACTAAAGGTTATCAAAGCACAAGTCACATGGCTAAGGGCACCTGGGAAACTAACAACATGTTTAGCCCCATTTCAGATTTCAGAATGAATCTTTCAGTTCAGAATTCTACTGGAGCGGCACTATTGACTGATGTTTTCCTTTGACAGAATCTCTGTCTGACTGAATCTCTAGGCATGTTCCTGTTACGGCCAAAGGGTTGTCTGTAAGAACTTAAAAGAAGCAAGGTGCTGCTATAGTACAGAGTCCAAATAGCAAGGCAGCAGAGACATGTGGCAAAAGAATTATGTATAGTTTAAACAACATTATGGATCCTTGACATTATACCATATGACTTTTTTTTTATTTTACAATGGCTTTGGATTCAAAAATATCTTTGACTTCCTACTGTAGTGGAATGTGCTTCACTAAACCACTACTCCTTGCTGTTTCATATGAGTCTGCTTCCCTTACAGAGTAGTACGAAGCCAACATATTATCTAAACCATTGCAGCTCTCTGAAGTCATATCTTATGATATTTTTCATCCTGAAAAGGGAATTAGATTCAAGGAAATGTCTTGCATTGTCTTAGAAATTTAGAGGAAGATTAACTTGTCGTGATTCCATGGCAGCTATCAGTTGAATATACAAGATGTGATAGTTATTTGAAGTGAATTGCAAAACCAATCTCAAGTGAGCAGAGATGACGTTTTCAAATGCATTTTGCAATGAAGCAGCTGACCTCTTATGCAAAGGTTCATGTCTTTTCTACGGAAACAGATGGGTAATAGCATAATACTGAAATCATACTCTACATAATATCAAACCAGTGATTGCAGACCTGATTGCTTGCCATATGGTTTAGAAAGATTTGAAGTTATTCTAGAGCACTACACAAACCCTTACATATATCAAATATTTGGGGTAATAAATGACATTAAAAAAAAACTGAATAAAATAAACACAAATAGTCAAAATACATTTTATAGCAGTGCCTAAAAAGTGTTTGTATATGAATATTGTTCTGGGTAGAAAAACAAGCAAATCAAATTATTTATTAAACGATTGCTGTTATTGTCACTGTGCATTATGTGTATCTGTGCTTTCATACTGTAAAATTACAGATTCTTAGCTTTTGATGATTTATAGTTAGGTCTGCCAATGCCTTTTTTTCAAAAGATAGACAGTAGAATATGACAATTTGAACCTATAGCCAAGTAGCATACTCTCTAGCTTGTGGGTTCTTCAACAGACATTTGCAGTTTGAAGGCAGTTTATTGAAACACAAGTGGGTCCTTCTCTGCATAGAGAACACAAAACAATATGTATAACTGCTGTTCTCTGGGCACTAACCACACACTTTTGGTGATTTCCTTCACTACATTGGGCACCTTGTGAACTACCAGTAAAAAATGAGAAATGATGAGATCACTCCCTGTACTCACTCCACTTGACACATCTTTAGGAAATTGTGCAGCCTCCTGGCCTCCCTTTCAGTTACTTATTCATTCCGTCAGTCCCTCTAATCCTTGCAGCGACAGGCAAGATCCCTGCATGTTATCACATTCCACTCAAAATTATTTGATTAAAATGGAGTCTATAGGAGATGACCTCCCCATAATTCTTAGCTTTTTGGATAATGGGTTTCTGTTCACAATTATCAACTTGGTTTCTATAAAAAACATGAACCTTTTCTGAAATTTTTCAACTTCATATTATATACATACATATTATTCTTTAGATAAATGGAGTACAGGAATGTACAACATTTTCAAGGTGAGGCCTTGAGCTTATTTCTCTTTAAATATACTGTAGATTAGTATTTTGCTGTATAGTCTGTGATCCTTCTCTTCATGTATTCACAGTGTCTGTTAAATTAATGCCATTCTCTTTTTCTTGGTGCCGACAATATATCTCCATTTTCTTGTTTGGGGGGCTAGTCTTTGTGCTTTACGGTATATTTTAGACAAAGAGACATGGCTATTGTGAAGGTATTCTACAATGGAAATCCACTGTAAGATTGGCCTTCAGCCTATTACAGCCTAACATGTACTGAGAATCCTCTGCACATGGTGAAAACACAGAAGCCGACCCACCCATTATGATAGGTGATCATGAAGTTGCGGAGGGGGACTGTGGAAAAATAGGAGACACTATTAAAGGGATTCTGTCATGATTTTTATGGTGTAATTTTTATTTCTAAATTACACTGTTTACACTGCAACTAATTCATTCTACCATGTAAAAATGTAATTCCTAACCCAACAAGTGCACATAGACACTAGATTTTTATTATTGAGTGCTGTTATTATATCTACCAGGGAGCTGTTATCTGGTTACCTTCCCATTGTTCTGCTGATGGGCTGTTGGGGGGGAGGTAGAGGGGTGATATCACTCCAACTTGCAGTGCAGCAGTAAAGAGTGACTGAGGTTTATCAGAGCACAAGTCACATGACTGGGGGCACATGGAAAACTGACAATATGTCTAGCCCCATGTCAGATTTCAAAATTAAATATTAAAAAAACAGTTTGAAAAATTAATTTCAGTGCAGAATTCTGCTAGAGCAAATGTCTGCTGGAGAAGCAACAATTAACTGATGTTTTCACATGACAATATCTCTTTAACTATTAACCTCTGTATCAATAGGTCAGGAAGGCCCTGCCCCAAAGATCTTACAATCTAAAAGTTCCTACTCGTAAGTCATAAACAGACAAGTGAAAATGATGGAATCTTAAAGGTAATTTTTTATTGTCCTGGATGCAAGTGCAAGGGACATAAAACTATACACTGAGAAAATAAGGAGGGGTTAGGGCAGTAATCCCCAACCAGTGGCTCATAAGCAACATGCTGCTCACCAACCCCTTGAATGATGCTTCCGGTGGTCTCAAAGTGCTTCTTTTTGAAATCCTGGCTTTAGTTGCATAAAAACCAGGAGTATTGCCAAACATAGCCTCCTGTACGCTGCCAGCCCACATACAGGCTTCCTATTTTGTGCCACCCAGGAACACTTTTTCATGCTTGTGTTGCTCCCCAACTCTTTTTACATCTGAATGTGGCTCACAGGTAAAAAATGTTGGGGACCCCCCGGCATAGGGGTACACTGTACTGAGGGACATTAGTAACTCCTGAACTTCTATGTAAGAGCATAAAGTGCTATGGCATCAATTTTTGCTCGTTGACTCTGTATTGTAATTGAGCTCCCCTGTGTACAGTAACTTCAGGTACTACTTGACTGCCAGTATACTAAATTGACTCTTCAACAGCTGTGTTTGTTTTCTCTTGATAATGTATATTATATATTTTCCTGCGAGACTTGTTTATATTGCCCTCTTCCAGAGAGAACACGATTTGTTGTTGCTGTAGTTGTGCAAGACAAATGAAATATTATATTGCAAAGAATCATAGAAATGAATTAATTCCCAAGCACGCTAACACATTTCTTTAAAATTCAATGCTGCAATCTTTTCACCTAAACGAATATAAGACAGGCATAAAGCCCGAGTGAACTATTTTAAAGTACAAGTGTTTTCATTATGAGCAAGAGGTTGTTTAGACAATCATTCAATACATCAATAAGTCTCAGAAAAAGCTGCATTTTATTGTATGCTTAAATGCTCTCTCTTGCTAGGCTAATTATACCAGTCATAAGTGCAACCACGCAATGTCGTCCTTGTGTCACATAGAGTATGTCTGACTGTGTTGTTAAATGTAGAAAAACGTTAATGAAACATCAAACTGCAATGTCACACTACATGATGTTAACAAGCTTAAACTTACAGTAATGGTACCACATGGCGCACAAACATACCTCATTGAAGAATATCATCTATTTACCCTGAGTGTGTGCATATATATATATATGTAACAACGTGAGAGTTCTGAAGGTTGCTGATATTGGGACGCAATACAAATGATGTCGTGGTGATTTGGAGCATTGAGCCACACTGGTAAGTAGATTCCACAGTCTGTTTGTTACAAAATATCAGTGTCAGGACTAGTGATGTGCGAATCTGTCCCGTTTTATTTAAAAAAAATTACAGAATGGTGAAAAATTTGCGAAACGCATTGAAGTTAAGTGAATTTTTTATGCACGCAACAATTTTTTTCTCTCTAAATGCATTAAAGTCAATGGGTGCTTATTTTGTGGCAACTTTTTTTGTCTCGCTGACTTTTTTGTCCAGATGCAACTTTTTGGTTTTGCGGCAAATTTTTCCGAGGCCAATTTTTGCTGCTGTTCCACAAAAAAATTTGCAGATGGCGAAATGTGGAATTCCGCCTCGAATCCATGGCTGGTGAAAAAATTCTCTCATCGCTAGTCAGGACTAGTGATGGGCAAATTTATTCGGCAGGCGCGAATTCGTGGCGAATTTGCGCAAAAAAAACCGGGCGCCTGCGTCAAAAACGAGACGCTGTTGGCGTTTCGCAAATTTTTTGCCGTTTCGCGAATTTCGCGGCGAAATAAAATGGCGCAAATTCGCCCATCACTAGTCAGGACCCTTACTGAGATTGAAGTCAGGACCAAGGAGGAAGCAATAGTACAGACTGGCAGAAAAAAAGTCCAATACACTGTATTCAAGGAGGCCTATTTATCAACAGTCTGGTTTTAGAGGTTTTTGAAACCACAACTAAACTCACTTTCTCTAAAACCAGAAATGTTCTGAAATTTATTAAAAGATCTGAATGGAAAAAGTATGAATGGGAAAATTCACAGAAAAGTCATGAAAACTGTGACTTTTTTCGACTTGTCGCACAATAACTATGACTTTTTCGTACAAAAGCCATCATTAAAAACACCCAAAAACCATGAGTCAAAGAAAGTTCTACCAATTGGAAAAGGGACATCTATCATTGACTTCTACCTGGTTTTAGCTGGAGTATTTTCAGATTCAGAATTGTTACAGTTTTGTTGCATAACAAATCCTGGAGAAGTCATGCTTTTTTTCTGCAACTTTTTTGGATTTTTGGTGTCAAAAAGCTGAACGTAGCACTTAGAACAACTTTTAGAATATATGTGGACATTTTGCTCATAAGTACTACACTGTATTATTTGTCTGTTTTTTTTTCCCCTCAATGGATTTTACCTTTGAAGTATACAGCAATCCTATCTTGAAAAGTGTCTTTTAAGGGTGGAGGAGAGCCCTTTTTGACTGCTGGACTGGGGAAACACAATTTGTGGAATGAACGAATTTCCGAAGAATTTGTGATTTTATAAAAGTTCGATTTTATAAAAAAAATCTAAATTTTTTGGGGGATTTTTTGCATTTAGAGTTTAGTAAATAACCCCCAAAGTGTGTTAATAAATAAAGGGCATGACAATGATGACCAACAAGAAGGCTTGCTGCTACTTAAAATTGGTATCACACCAGATTCTTCAATTTAAATAAAAGTTATTAAGACCGAACAGAAAATATTTGATTTTCATTGTAGCTGGATCACTGATATAGGGATATCAGACACAAATCTCTCCTTTTGCTCCTTAAACAGCAGCTTTTATTTCTGTTTCTGCGGTGCAAAATATTCATGGATTTTCCCATTTGTTGATTTTATGTAAAACATAAGAGACATTTCCACGATGGAGATTGCCTCTTTATTTTATTTTGAAATATTTGTGTATTTATTTCATTAAACGAGATAATGCTTTTTCTTATTAACATAATTTCCAGTACATTAAACATATTTCTCTGCAGACAGAAGAGAGGAATCAAAGTAAATGATAGTTAAATCACTTGCAGCAATTTCAACTGTTAAAAGAAATAACAGTTCTTCTTGTTTTTTTTTTTTAGTCAGGACACAATATGCTGTAAATGAAAACAAAATACTATAGAAAAGCATGGAAGCATAAAGAAGTAAGCAGGGATTGCTGTACACCGGGCCCCAATTAAAACATTTTTGCAGGGGGGCCTGGTGTACACCAATTACGCCACTGACAGCAAGAAAATGTAACCTTTTAGCTGCAGATACCACACTAGCCTTGTGCTTAATTTGAACTAAATATTGGGTTTTAGTAGTAGAGCTGCATGGTTTTTGTGTTTATTATTTAAAAGGGAAACCATGAACAAAAGTGATATGTGGGTCAACAAAAAGACAACCCCCACCTGACCGTAACCCTCTGAAACCAACCTTACCGGGCACACTGTCCTTAATTATATACCCACAGTGGTCCCACCCATCTCTTATATCACCAGAAGGGGCAGGGAAGGGCAGCTGCACGTATATAAATAGACACCAGCCAGCAGGAGGAGGAATTGGAAGGAGCTAATGTCCCAGGTTGGGTGAAAACCCATAATGAGGGGGCAGATTTACTAAAGGGCGAATTGTCACCAGCAACTGCTTTGCACCACTTCAATTCACTAAAATGTGAAGTTGCTTCCTGGTGACTTTTTGCTAGCGATACTTCTTCAGTGTGAGTATTTCATAGCAAAGATTCGCTAGCGTTCGTTTATGCCTAGCAAAAAGTTGCTAGTCATCTTATGCTTAGGTCAATTTGAAAAGGGCGGGTATATTAATGTTGTATGGACGTCTTTATTAGTGAAAGTGCAAATGCATAAAATGGCCACTTTTAATTACAAATGTCCAAGGAACCCTAATAAAGACAAAAGAGATCAGATAATGTCCTAGACATGAGCCCGCTGTAGAATTAATGTTCCATGGCCCTCAAATGTCTGGGGAAAAATGTTAACCCAAAAAAGTTTGTTAGGACCTTTGGAGGAAATTCCGCTTAAAAAAAGGAAAAGTCGCCAGCGTTTTTTCAATTTTAATGCATTTTCGGCAGACAGTAAGGGGCAAATTCACCAAGGGTCGAATATCGAGGGTTAATTAACCCTTGATATTTGACTGGGAATTAAAATCCTTTGACTTCGAATATCAAAGTCGAAGGATTTTAGCGCAAATAGTTGATCGAAGGAAAAAAGAACGATTAAATCCTTCGAATCGAATGATTCGTAGGATTTTAATACAACGATCGAAGGATTATCCTTCGACCAAAAAAACTTAGGCAAGCCTATGGGGACCTTCCCCATAGGCTAACATTGGGTTCGGTAGGTTTTAGATGGCGAACTAGGGGGTCGAAGTTTTTTCTTAAAGAGACAGTACTTCAACTATCGAATGGTGGAATAGCCGAACGATTTTTAGTTCGATTCGAAGTCAAAGGTCGAAGTAGCCCAGTCGATGGTCGAAGTAGCCCAAAAAACACTTTGAAATTCGAAGTTTTTTTACTTCGAATCCTTCACTCAAGCTTGGTGAATTGGCCCCTAAGTGTAATATTGAGGAAGACCTAGCTTCATTTTAGCAGTTCGCCTGGTCTGAGGCAAAGTCAACTGTGGTGACAGAGGTAACGTTCAGTAAAATCTGCACTTTAGTGAAATTGCGGAGCAACGAGCATTCACCTGAGCAAAAGAGTGTGAATGAACGCTAGCAATGGTTTCTTTCTCTATCGAATTGTCGTCTGCATCTGTTAGTGAATTGGCGATGTCCCTGCGGATTGGATTTCTGGTGAATTTTCGTTAGCGACGGCCACTTTGTGCCTACCATGGTGTGCATGTTGCTTTGCACCTTAGTCATAGTTAACAAGCACTAAGATATAGAGGAGCTAGGATTTATAATACACATTCTAAATACGTATGGCATAAGTACTTTCTGTGTGCCATCACCTGCTGTTAAAAAAAATGAGAGCCAAAGCTTTGATATGATACACCTACATGTGTATATATTTTATAAAAAATTCCCTGGTCTACAGCTTGTAATTCAAATATTGTTCATTGCTGCAAATGGGTCAGGGAAGTAAACTAAAGACTAGTCACTCATTTCTGCTGCCTTCTAAACCTATTTTCATCTTAACTAAGCATGTACTTTGAGGCATTCATAATCTATGCCTTGTAGTATTATTTGTATTGGCTTGGTGTTTTACATTATCAGGATTTAACTGCACAAGCTATAATACAGCCAACTAATTCCCCTTGATTAGTGCAAATGCAAATTTGTAGGTCATGTTTGAAGACACAAAATATTTCTCAATGTATGTTCCCTGCTGAAATATCCAGCAAAATATGCATTCTGTATTTAATTCATCTTTTCCAGTCTTACGTATGTGCACAGTTCATATTCCAAATAAGTGTGCAGTGTCATTTCTAATAAACTCAACGTAGATTGTTTTTTTTTCCAGGAGGCACATACACTGAGGGGCAGATTTATCAAAATGTGAGTTTAGAGCTTTATAAATATAAACTCAGCCATGTTCTCTTCATTCGCACTCACTCACGCTCAATTCATTCCTAAGGGATTTTTAGAACCGTATTTATCAATTGGTGAGTTCTATTGTTTACCCATTAATAGATACAGTTCTTAAAATTCCAAAGGAATGAATAGAGTGTGAGTGAGTTTTATAAATCAAGCTCTAAACTCGCGTTTTGATAATCTGCCCCTAATAGGTAGTCCAGACAGGACGGCAGAGGCCTATACAGACATGGATGCATAAAAATGGACACAAAGAGAGTGCATATTGACACAGTTCATAGACAAAAATCTATCAAGGTCGAATGAACCCTAGTGCACATGTATTAAACCCACCTATACAAACGTATAAATACACTCATAAATTCATTACGGTACAGAGTCGGAACTGTGGGGTCCGTGACTCACGTGGACTGCCACCTCATGGACCCACACACACACTCAGCCCCAGCCTAACCCTCATCTGCTCCGCACATACCTTATTTTTAATTGGTTGCGACCTCGATTGGGGCCAGGGGAAGGTCAGGGTGCATTGCCTCTATAGGGGAGTGGGTCTGGGTTGATGAGGCCCATTGGGTTTTTTCTCTGTGTCCCACAGGCCCAGTCCAGCCCTATTAAGGTATATACTTGTGTTCCGATATGCTCCTCCACTTACAAATGGTTGCCCATGTGTCCATCCAGCCTCTTCTGATGAATGGTGCACAACTATTGACATTGGGAAACCCTGGAGCCATTGCCACCCTAGACCTGGTGGCAGCTTGAGGTTCCCGCAGTGGGTTAAGTCTATAGGCGTACTAGATCTGATCCCAGTGAATTAGATGCAAAAGTCATTTTGAAAGTGAGCTCTGGAAATGACACAACGCCTGCTCTGAAAATGCTAAAAAAAATAAAACACACCAGATTTATGTAAAAGCACAAGTACAATTGCATTTGTTCTGATGCATCTGACATGGGTCACCACCATATTTAAACACTGCATTGTGGGTAAAAAACATTGCAAATTGCTTCTTAAATTGCACTTTGCACACTGCACTTGCTTATGCGAGCGAGCCCCTACCAGAGGATTTTTTTCATTTCCATGAATCGTATTTCTTTTAGAGCAAGAAATCATGGATTGTACTAATTGCTTTAAACCATGTAAAATTTGTAATTTATTAATAGGAAAAACCGTGAAAAACACTAATACAAAACTTTGCCATCTATAAGCTGCCGACGTCATGTAGAAGTCACAAGGAGCTGTCCTTTTTCAGTTCTAAATCTTTCTTTGGTTTGTGGTTTTAGAGGTTTGGGGGTTTTTCATGCTTGTAATAGCACAAAAATTCTTACAAAAACAAGGATTTTGATGTTTTTGGTATTTTTATTTTTATTTTCGTGTTTTTTTGTTTTTTTGACATTTACTTGGCATTTGTGGTTTTAGTGAAAATGAGTTTTTCCATGTTTTCGAAAACCTCAAATCAGAATTTTGATAAATGGGCCTCCATGTGTTCTATGCTATATAACTGTAGTATATAGTCTACTATAAAAGTTAATAAAACTCGATATCGATATTTTTTTTTATATTTTGATTAATTTAGGCTCTTTCCAAAGTTTAAGTGACCGAGGAAACAAGCAAGTTGAGAGATGATGATAACTATTTGTTATTTAAATTAGGAATTTATTATTATTGCTCTATTATTTTTAAGCATATTTCCTATAATAAAGGTATGGGATCCGTTATTTGGCAAACCCGATAGCTGTTTCCCATGGACTCCATTTTATCCAAATGTTTAAAAATAAACCTGGGGTTTCAGGTAAGTCAACACAATCACTTGGGGGTGTCTAACATTTGTCACCCCCAAGTGCAAACAGACTTTCCTTCTCCTTTAAGGTTAATGTGATTTTCTGGTAGACGTACGATATGAAGATTCAAATAATAGAAAGTTCTGTTATCTGGAAAGCCCCAGGTCCCGAGCATTCTGGACAACAGGTCCTGTACCTTGTACTTGATGCATACTAAGATATAATTAATACCTATTGGAAGCAAAACCAGCCTATTGGGTTTATTTAATGTTTAATTATCTTCTAGTAGACTTAAGGTATGAAGATCCAAATTACGGAAAGATTTGTTATCCACAAAACCCCTGGTCCTGAGCATTCTGGATAACAGGTCTCATACCTGTATAGCGCTGTTAAGGAGCCACAGCTCTGCACAATGCATAGAAGTACAATATATACAATGACACACAGGGAGGACATGTCGGACAATAAATAAAATAAATATACACAGTACACAGAGCTCATATAAAAACATAGAGCTTTAGTGCTACTGTATGTGGTAAAAGACACAGTAGGAAGGAGGGCCCTACCCTGTAGAGCTTATAGTCTAAGCGATAACTTCAATCAGAATCAAACCACTAACTTCCCCCATGGTATGCTCTTACCCTTATTGTTGAGCCATAGCCCTAAATGAACTGTGCTGCACAATATAGAAAACCCAAGGTTCCAAGCATTCTAGATAATAGATCCCATGCCTGAGTAATGTATACAGTAGAGGAACACATACATATCTGACAATCTTCACAATCAGAATGAATAACGTACCCCATGTTATTCAAAAGGTAAAAATAACAAAACCACTGGTGCATAACTATGGATAGGAGTTTGTATAAAAAAAAACAAGTCTCTATTGTAAAAAATATAACAAAATTACTCAAGTATAGAAAAAAAAAAAAAGGAACCATAGCGAGAAGAAATTTGCCCTGTCGTTGAAATTTTGAACAATGGCAAATAAATATTCATCATTAATGCGTAATAACTGTTTCTTTTGGCAGTTCACTTTTCATTTAATTTGATAATGTGTCCAGTAAATGAAGTGGTACAAGCGCGAGTGTTTTACCAACACAAATGCATATTTTCAATCATTGTTAAATGAAGGCAGCTCAAGGCAAGCTTTAACCCCCACTAGTTTTGTGTGTGTGATAAAAAGAGAAGGCGCGATCAATCTTTATTGTCTGTCTCGCTTACTGTAATTGCATTCAATAGTCCACTGATTCTGTTGTCTGTGCTAATGTCAGGAACAGTGAAGAGCCAGATGCTCAAACTTGATCATATGCATTCAATGTCCGCTGATAAGTGGTGCTGAATGTGTGAGGTTGATGGAAAATTATTAAATTTAGAGTTTATGTGCATCACAATGCTAGAATGCGAGAAGGGGGGGATGTTTTCAGTGTAGCACAATACGAAGAGCTACAGGACATATGCTTTACTCAGATGCACCCTGTCTTGGCAACCTTCCAGCAAGTCACTGCACTGCTATGAATATAAAGAATAATACCAACAATAAAAATGTTAATGAGCCCCTACCATTATTGTTCCTAAAATCTGAAGCAGCATCCCAGTATTGTGCTTTATTTTTGTTTGTCCTCAAAATGGGTTTTAGTGGCAGTGACTTGTGTTCTCTACAGCACTGAAAAATAATTATTTTCGAATACATGTACAACTCAGTATATGCCTCAATATATGTATGTAGATATGCTTACTGTTTTTCAATTCAATCACACTCTGTAGAAGACAACACGACCAATATTTAGAAATCAGTGTGATACACGACATCATGTATTTACAGTTCCGTTGATGGGATGGTCTGATGTGAGTTCTATGGAAATGTTTTGTATTGAGCAGGATTTATACCATTGCATGATCTACATTTTTGCAACATGATAAAAATCAAACTGTTGTAGAGGCTGCTGTCAGTTTGTTGGTGCCTACCAGGCCCGGACTGGCAATCTGTGGGTTCTGGCAAATGCCAGAGGGGCTGCTATAATGTCCCATAGAAAGCCACTATTTAGTGGGCTGGAGGGGGCTGTTTGGGCCTCTGTGTGGGCTGATTGGGCCTCTGTGTACCTGAAATGCCAGGGCCTATTTAAATTCTGGTGCCTACTGTCCATATTGTTGGTTTTACTTTTTTTTATTGCCTCCTTCTTCTATTGCCTCTTTCCAGGTTTCAAATGGGAGTCACTGACCCCAGCAGCTAAAAAAACGATTGCTCTTTGGTATTGTTACTTTTTAATCACTGTTCAGGGCATGCTCATATTCGTATTCCGGTGTCTCCGTCAAGTAAAGATAAAATTGCACCCTAGCAACTAGAAATCCCAAATTAGAAAGCTACTAACCAACCTAAGTAATTAAAAAGAAATTTAAAAAAGATTTAAATTGTCTCAAAAAGCAGTATCTACCGCATACTAAATGGTCATATAAAAGTGAACTAACCCTTTTAATATGTGAAAATTCATTTTTGTCCCCACTAAGGAAGTACCCTCAGGGGCAATCCTGGTCACTCCCCCACAAGCGCTGGCCTTTTTGGTGCCAGAGGGGGTCCAGGGGGGTCCATGATGTTAGCACAGAGATGCATAATCAAGCTCGCTTTGCTAGAAGAGCCAAGTTTCTGGTTTGAAAACCAGAAATTTGTCACTTAATTTTGCTACCCCTGGTAACCAGCCAGGCGCTGCTGCCTCCGGCAACTTTCTCAACTGGCCTCATCTAGAAAATACAAGCAGATATCCAGGATCCCTTTCAATTATACGGTAATATGAAAAAGTTTGGGAATCCCTCTTAATTCTTTGGAGATTTGTTTATCATTGGCTGAACTTTCAAAGTAGCACTTCCTTTTAATATATAACATGCCTTATGGAAACAGTAGTATTTCAGCAGTGACATAAATTTTATTGGATTAACAGAAAATATACAATATGCATCATAACAAAATTAGACAGTTGAATAAATTTCGGTGCCCCAACAGAGATATTACATCAATACAGTTGAGCCTCCTTTTGCAAATTTAACAGCCTCTAGACTCCTCCTATAGCCTTTGATGAGTGTCTGGATTCTGGATGGTGGTATTTTTGACCATTCTCCATACAAAATCTCTCCAGTTCAGTTAAATTTGATGGCTGCTGAGCATGGGTAGCCTGCTTCAAATCAGCCCATAGATTTTCGATGATATTCAAGTTGGGGGACTATGACGACCATTTTAGAATATTGTACTTAAATGCTTTTGTAAATTTCCAAGTGTGTTTAGGGTCCTTGTCTTGTTAGAATATCCAACCCCTGTGACTGATGCTTGAACATTATCCTGAAGAATTTGTTGAAATTGGGTTGAATTCATCTGACCCATTCATCTGGGCCCAGTTCCACAGCATGTAGCAAATTTGACAATAGTTATTGGCCACCTTCAGTTTTGGACTGGCCCACAGGGATACCAGGAAAACTACCGGTGGGCCCAAGTGTCTGTGGGCCCTTGTGCTGCTAAACATTTGGCCTATTCCATGGCCATTCCCTATTTCTTTGAAAACAAAGAGGCTAAATAGATGGAATAATAGATTATGATATTATAGTATGTAAAGAATAGAGACTAGGAGAATAGAGGTTGAGTGAGGAGAAGAAGAATAGTAGTACTGAAAATGGGCCCCTGTTTTAAGGTTTTTGGGTGGGCCCCTGATCTAAGGTTTTTGGGTGGGCCCCTGGTGTCCCAGTCCAACACTGGCCACCTTAAATACCTTTTCTCGTGATTGGACACACCGTCTATGAAGTTCAAGATTTAACGAGCTAATACAACCAATTTGGTGTTGCCAGTAATCAGTATTGAGCAGTTCCATGCATTCAAATTAGCAAAACTACAAGGGTATCCACATTTTGCACAGCCAGTTTTTCACATTTGATTTAATTTGATACTGAATACTGCTTCACTAAAAATCTTTGTTCAAAAAAAACACCCCAGTACTCAGATGTTCCTGGGAAATGAAAGACATACCACTGTTATCTTTTTTGTTAAAAGTGGTGTTGAGAGGGGTTCCCAAACTTTTTCATATGACTGTATATACCGTATCATTCCAAGCCATATCTGACTCCACCACATAGCATACTGTAGGCAATTAGCACTTCTAAACTCTAAAAAAAAAACTTAAAATATAATTATGGTTTTGAAAAACCTGTGTTATCTTTCCAATAAATGGTAGAATTGCAGAAGCATAGAGGGGCAAATGCAGCTTGTACAAAATGTATTGTTTAGCCTCATACTAAAAAAACTCAGCAATATAGAGGATAATTGTTCTAAAACTCCAGCCACCACACATGGATTTTAACTTCCTGTATAACACATTAAATGCAATTACTTGAATTTTACCATTTTTTAAATTATTGAATATTTTGTTAAGGTGACAGCTTGTACTTGCTTTAGGACATGCCTGCCTGATAATTATTCATGAACTGAATATATTGAAAACCAACTAGTTATACACCCACTGTAATTTTAATGCTGTGAAATCTCCCCATGGCCATATAACATTATCCTAAGTGCATTAAAACAGCAAATGTCCACAATGACATAATTATTGCGGATATGTTATTTGCATGCATAGGATTGGGGATCATTAGAATTCAAAACACTAAAATAATTACTTTAGACATTTATAACTGACATGATTTTTTTTAGTTCCTTTTTAAGGCAGGATAAACATACCTCCCGAGTATATATATATATATATATATATATATATATATATATATATATATATATATATATATATATATATATATATATACACACACACAAAGCAGGGGGGATTTTTTTCATACATAAATGATT
The DNA here is from genome assembly GCF_017654675.1 of Xenopus laevis. NCBI lineage: Eukaryota > Metazoa > Chordata > Amphibia > Anura > Pipidae > Xenopus > Xenopus laevis. The sequence goes on along the minus strand of NC_054379.1, from coordinate 33,737,900 downwards.
GTGTGACTACCCCCTTCCATGTGCCAGAAATATTCATACAGTATATGCTATGATTTCTATGCCATTTTTTATGTAAATATAAAGCAATCAGATCACAGATGGTAAGGTTGCTAATTTTGGAAACAAGCAATTTTTAAAGTTGTATGAGGAATGTGTTTTGACCAACTGTCATCTAGTGGAACAGTCAACCAGAATTGTTTTATACTGTACAGAAAATTCTTTTTTTTTTCTCTCTGTATACATTTTCTTTTTGTTATTCAAATGATTGTGCGATATACACACGGTTTCCATCCCCAACCCTAATTTGCATATGACAGAGATTTGCACTATTCTATTATTAGTCACAACCAGAAACCCAAGAAGGTACCCAAAACCACTGGGTTTGCTATCCACTGCATCAGTCAATTTTATTTTTTTGAATGTTTGGAAAAAGCTTGTCTTCGACTTGGTAACCTGTCATCCAAAATCCCCAAGCCATACTTCTGTCCTGCTCCTGGTCCCTTCTTGTACCTGATTTTATTAAAGTCATTTCTCCTTTTGTTGTCTGACATCTGGGCCCTAACAACAAGTTACAGTAAAACGAAAGCATTATTGTATCATAGTATAGCTCAGGAATATCAAGAACAGTCTAGTCTACTAGGGTTGATCTAAATGCTTAAATAATGCATTTGGTTGTGAAACAAACCCAAGGCAGCAAGTTGACTGCAATACTCTTTATTGGGAGGTAGAGTTACTCTACCTCCCAATAAAGAGTATGGCAGTCAACTTGCTGCCTTGGGTTTGTTCCACAACCAACTGCATTATTGATACATTGATTTGGGATATCGAACACAGGATAACCTGTGGAATTAAACCAACAAAGACTTTTGGTGAGCCGCACCCATTCCTTTATTTGATCTAAATGCTTACCCCAACTGAGTTTCCAAGAATATCTAGAACAGTGAATATACATGTGCCTGACAATTGCGCAGGTTTGCACATTGCTGTAACAATGTGGGGTCCCAACACAGCACACCATGATGATGGAGAAATGGCGCCAACCATAGGTATTTATAGGTATTTACTAGAGATGCACCGAATCCACTATTTTGGATTCGACTGAACCCCCGAATCCTCTGTGAAAGATTCGGCCGAACCGAATCCTAATTTCCATATGCAAATTAGGGGTGGGAATGGGAAAACACTTTTTACTTCCTTGTCTAGTGACAAAAAGTCACACGGTTTCCATCCCCACCCCTAATTTGCATATGCCAGAGATTTGCACTATTCTATTATTAGTCACAACCAGAAACCTAAGAAGGTACCCAAAACCACTGGGTTTGCTATCCACTGCATCAGTTAAATTTATTTGAATGTTTGGAAAAAGCTTGTCTTCGACTTGGTAACCTGTCATCCAAAATCCCCAAGCCATACTTGTGTCCTGCTCCTGGTCCCTTCTTGTACCTGATTTTATTAAAGTAATTTCTCCTTTTGTTGTCTGACATCTGGGCCCTAACAACAAGTTACAGTAAAATGAAAGCATTATTGTATCATAGTATTGCTCAGGCATATCAAGAACAGTCTAGTCTACTAGGGTTTATCTAAATGCTTACCCCAACTGAGTTTCCAAGAATATCTAGAACAGTGAATACACATGTGCCTGACAATTCTCCTTTGCCTGATGGTGTATTAAATTCAGAGGTTCTGGTAATCATCAGGTCAGGAGATAGCCTACTGTAGTATTACTGACTAGAGATGAGCGAATAAATTTGCCAGGCAGGAATTTGCTGTGAATTTCCAGGTTTCGCTGACGACTAATACATTTGTGAAACTGCTGTGAAAATTCACAGTGAAAAATTCACTGCATCAAAAAAAATTGGGCATACGTCAGAATAGTTGTGCGCATAAAAATGGTTTGCGCATCAAAATTACACTTCCACAAGACATCAAATTAGGATGAATCTAATGAGCTCCTACCTCCTACATTTTCTCACATCATATGTATTGTCCATATCTTAATTTACTTTCCAATTTTTATTTTACCCTTAATGTATTTTTGAATTTAAAAAAATCAACAAAAAGAGAGAAGAGAGAGTAGGTAGGAAGAAAAATAATGGTAAACTGGAGAGGATAAGAAATGAGAGAATAAGGGGCCGATTCATGAAGCTCGAGTGAAGGATTCGAAGTAAAAAAACTTCGAATTTCGAAGTATTTTTTGGGCTACTTCGACCATCGAATGGGCTACTTCGACCTTCGACTACGACTACGACTTCGAATCGAAGGATTCGAACTAAAAATCGTTTGACTATTCGACCATTCGATAGTCGAAGTACTGCCTCTTTAAAAAAAACTTCGACCCCCTACTTCGGCAGCTAAAAGCTACCGAAGTCAATGTTAGCCTATGGGGAAGGTCCCCATAGGCTTGCCTAAGTTTTTTTGATCGAAGGATATTCCTTCGAACGTCGGATTAAAATCCTTCGAATCGTTCGATTCGAAGGATTTAATCGTTCGATCGAAGGAATAATCCTTCAATCGTACGATCGCAGTATTTGCGCTAAATCCTTCGACTTCGATATTCGAAGTCGAAGGATTTTAGTTCCTAGTCGAATATCGAGGGTTAATTAACCCTCGATATTCGACCCTTCATACATCTGCCCCTAAGCATGTACTCGTAGGAAATAATACTCTCATTGAACCCCAACCTTCTTTTCTTTCTTGTAGGATTTAATCTCTAAAGTACTTTAGGACAACTTTAATAAAGCCAGGCATTGTATTTCTCATATAAAGAATATTTTGTTAGTAGCTAGGGATGGGCGAATTTTTTCGCCTTGTTTTGCCGTGGAAATTACGCCCATAGACTTGTATGGCGTTGTGCGTCAAAAAAAAAAAAAAGTTGCCCGTCAAAAAAATTTCACTGCGCGCAAATTTTCGTCGAAACGAAACTGGTCAACTTCGCCCATCCCTGTTAGTAGCACACGTTTGGGGCTATTAATGATCACTACAGTGCAATCAATTTCAATCAATTCATATTAATCAGTGAAATGTAGTACATCAAATATTGTTTCAGCATAAAATAGAATTTTAACTTAATCTTGAATCTGACAAAATAATTATGCCTAAATGTAAATGTATTTTGAACTTTGTGTTACAAACTTATACAATGCTGGAATTTGAAAAGACCCCCTATGTATTGATTTTCTTTTTTTTTTATAAATTCTAAATCGTTATACAGTTATTCCACATCTTTTCGGGTCAATGTTTAAACAATTTATATTTTGTCATTAAAAAAACACTCTAATCATGTTCACTTAATATAAATAGATTTACAGGGGTTTAAAAAGGCAGGTGCAATGTGACAACTCAAAAAAAGGCAAGTGAAATTCCTGTATAGCACAGCTAGAAAGCTTAAAACATGTATTAGTAATCTAAATGTGACACAAGAACACTGCAAAAGCAGATCATAATTAGAAAACATCTGTCTTCTCATAAACGGTGGCTAATAATATATTTGAATAATTTTTAAACTCAATATAAAACGAGTCAAATAACAGCGCTGAGTTTCAGAATAGGTCACAGCCCTGTATTCAAGCCTTGTGCCAGTAATACATTTTTAGCTAATTTCCCACTTGATTACTGTAATCATAGTTAAAAAGCACATGTCAAATATATTATAGGATTTGAATGTTCTTGCATATTTAGTAAAGTGTTCTTGAATAATTCAAAAAAAAAAGAAAAGTGAAATGATTTTCAGAGAGACATTTTCTAATATTTGAGTCATTAAAATAGAGAGTGTATGAGATATGTAAAAATAAGCAATGCTTGTTAAATCATTCTGATTTTAGTATAATTTAGATGTGTCCCACCAATTCTCACCGACTCTCACGCTATATATAAGATATAAGATAAAATGAAAATGTAATTTTTTAAATGTAACTATTTTTTGCTAGATTCTTCACACATCGGTATGGATTCACACCCGAATGTTACTTAAAGTCTTCAATCAATGTGTTTTAAATAACAAAATATTTTAATTCTATGCCAGTGGATCAATAGCATCACTTATGTTCTACATGGGGAAGCATGATATTTTTTTTAAACTAGAATCCTGTGAACTGTGAATCCTTACTGATTTTCACCAGATACAGATTAGAAATTCTTGATTTTGCAAGTGATGAAAATGTACATACATTGCTATGAGTTTTGTTTTGCCGTAAAATAACATGCTTTTTAGGAGAAAAAATTAAGGAAAAAAAAAAGAAAAGCCAATTGATTACAATGCATTTGGGGAATTATTAACATTTTTGCTTTCTACTGTGCTCTATAGACAATTTACAGAACACTTTTCTGAGGAATGTTTATTATATTACTTTCTAATATAGAATCTCCTGCTGGAAGGGAAATGGTTATGCTAAACTCCCTACATGATTTGTGCATTATTCTAAAGGCCGCAAATGCAGTCTTACTTGGAGTATTGAAAACCCTGTAAAAATACTGTAAAACCCTGTAAAAATAATGTTAAAATACCATAAAGAATATACAGAATTCAGGACCATATGAAAGTGTGCCATATCAGACACATATAGAAACTGGGCTACAGGGGGCAAATTGAGGACCTTTTGTTGTGTGTTTAAATGGAGTTTCTTAGAAATACATTCCAAATACCCTTAAGTCAACCACATATTTATTAACATTTCATGACTGGGCACATAAATCAAATGGTCAGTTCTTAGTCTAATAGAAAAAAATAGATTTCAGTTCTGGTTGTAGAGCCATGGTATAGAGATGACTAACCCACAGGAAACATGTGTAGGAGAAAGGCTGGGGGATAGGTATGGTTTTAACAAAGTATTATATTAACATGGAGTTCAGAATTGCACTTTGCACACTACATTTGCATTGGAAACTAGTCAAAAAGTCTGTTTAAGTAGATAATATAAGACGCATCTACAAAAATAGTTGTACCAGTACAATTCTGGGGATTTATAACTGTGAATAAGCAATGCCTTTAGATATATATATATATATATATATATATATATATATATATATATATATATATATATAGGTTTTAGCAAAATATGTAGCTATAAAATGGAAAAAAAAATGCGAATTTCTACACCGACAATGTAATTATCCAAATCGAAAATAATCTTTACACTCAATATTATATTATCATCTGTTTTATCTGACTAATTTTCTATATAAGGGCTTGTGCTAACTTAATGTTGTGTGAATTAAGCACTGATGTAGTAATCCTGCTTGGTTCTAGTTTCCTTGGGTTATATTAACAATGTAAGCCACCAGCGGGATGGCACTCGGAACGCTTCATTTTCTGGTCACCCGAAGTTGCCTTACGAGGAAACTTCGGGTGACTTCGGAAAGCCGAAGCGATCCGAGTGCCATCCCGCTGGCAACTCACATTCCAGCCGGCGGCCGTTTGGGTAGATCAGACGCCCAAAGAATAAGCGATTTGTCACTGGGTGACTAATCTCCTGAAATAGCAGCATATGTCACTGCCCTTAGGGATGAGCAAAATAATTCTCAGTGAAAAGGTCCATAGACTCTCATGTAGAGCAGAAATAAAGAGGGTTATTTATCAGAGGTTGAGTTTAAGAGGTTTGTGAGGTTTTTATCCCTCAAATGAACTCACAACTTTTCCAATTTAAGAAAAAACTCAAATGGAAAAAACTCGAATCAGTGAATTCAAGGTGAACAACCTGAAGACTCTAATTAATCAATTTTTCGCCGGGAAAAAACTTGAGTTGCTCAAATAAATCCAGTTTTTGACCAAAACCCACCGAAAAAACTCGAACATCATGAAGCCTATTAACATCTTCAAATGGTACAAGGGACCTCTGCCATTGACTTCTACATGACCTGGAAATGTTTTAGCTGGAGTATTTTCAGATTCAAGCTATTTCCAGATTCAGGGTATAATAAATCTTGAAAAATTAAATTTTTTTTACAAAAACACGAAAAATTCAAGTTTTTTAAACCCTGAAAAAAGGTTTTTTTTTAACCAAAAAATTTGAGTTTTCGACCGAAAACTACCCTAGGCAAACTTGAATTTTTTTGGGAAAACAAAACACAACCTTTGATAATTTTGCCCCAAAATGTCTCTTGGTTTGAAAAAAGTCGTGTGAATGCCCATTGACTTCATTTTGTAGAATTGTTTGCTTTCGCTAATTTTCTACGAACTCAAATCACTACGGATTATAAGATACAATATAAAAAAATGTAAGCATTGGAAAGTGTCATTACGAGGTATGGAAGAACCTGGATTGCCTGGTTGTTTGGTTGTGGACTATATCTACAATAATTGGAAAGTGTTAGAGCTCAGCGTGGCCCCTCTGCAGTCATCAATCCCTGATGCAAGTTGCAAACAGAGATCAGCGATTTGGACACATCTTTTCCAAACTGGAACAAATCTAACAAGATTTGGTTTTTACATAGCTGTCAAAAATATAATTGTTAATTGTGTGAAATATTCTATTTGACTGAAGACTAATTTATAGTCACATACCCAAATATTTCAGAACTACCATGCAAGGGCATGGAATATACAAAGTCACTGTGATATTTTCACTATTTATAGCTCAGTAACACTATAATAACCCATACTTTATCCGCAGGTGCCATTAAGCGGAAATAATGGAGCCAAAACATAAAAAAGCACATATTAGGTGAAATGAGCAAATTGCTTTACTATCTTAACATTTTGTAGCAAACATCAAGTCATGACAATGCAGGTTAAATGCCTATTATATTGCAATGATGCAAGGCAGTTCATTTCTGCCTTTACTGTAACAAATGGCATGATTAGCCTTATCTTTCAAACTGCATTATTAAATACAAGTCCACTTGCAATAAGGTACAATTATCCATGTTTATTTATCTCAATACAGCCATTATGACCATTGCAAAAAGAAATGTCCTAAGAAACACAGACTTATGTCAAGAATAAAAAGGAAGATATAAATTAAACCTACCATCTACTATATTTGTTAGTCGGCTTTGTAAATGGTATCCGAGGGATTCAGACTTCAGATATCCTTTAAGTCACTGTCATAGAGTACAAATTCACATGTGGAGGCCCACTCGTTAAAGGTCAAATTATAGTGGCTTTAGAACTTGTTGAACTCATGAATAAACTCATTTACTATAAAACCACAAAGGCAATGAAAGTTATTATAAGATCCGAATATTAAAAGAACAAATGGTAAAAAATGCTGAATAATGTACCAAAAAATATGAAAACCTCTAAAAATATGAGTTTTCGGGACAATTACTAGTGAAAAAATTCAAAAACCTCTAAAAGTCTGAATAACTAAAAAAGTCCAATTGGATCAGTGCAGCTCCCATTGACTTCTATAGGACCCCGACTGCTTTTACTTGGCAACGTTTTTCATGGTTTTTACACTCATATTTTCAGAGTAATAAAAAAACAAGCATTAGTAGAGAAAAAATATAATTCATGAAAATAACAGAAATCTGAATTTTAGTAAATCAGCCCCATACACTTATTTTACACCAGTAAATTTACATTAAAACATAGAGGTGGTTCCCCCTCCACTCTGCACTAACCCTTCTTAGTTTTAAAATCAAAACACAAAACTTCTGAATAAAACATTACTTTATTCTTTATTCAAATGACGTTCTTTCATGACTTCTAAAATTAACCACAGATTCATGCACATTGTGCTAATATTATGGGGCAGATTTACTAAGCTCGAGTGAAGAATTCGAATGTAAAAACATCAAACATCAAAATGGTCAAATTTGATCAAATCCGATCGAATCGAATGATTCAAACGATTCGAAGTAAAAATTGTTCGACTATTCGACCATTCGATAGTCGAAGTACTGTCTCTTTAAAAAAGACTTCGACTTTATACTTCACCACTTTAAACCTACTGAGGTCCCCTATGGGGACCTTACCCAGCACTTTTCTAAAAAATTTTTGATCAAATAAAAATCCTTCGATCGATCGCTTAAAATCGTTAGAAATGTTCGATCGAATGATTTTTACTTTGATCGTTCGATCGAAGCATTTGCACTAAATCCTTCAAATTTGATATTCGAATTCTAAGGATTTAACTTCGAGGTTCGAATTCGATGGTTTATTAACCCTCGAAATTCGACCCTTGATAAATGTGCCCCTATGGGTGCCATCCAGATCCAATTTACCTTTTTAAACATTAAGGGGGTTATTTATCAAAGGTCAAATGTTAGAGCTTTTATACCTCATATGAACTCACAACTCAAATTGTATCTTATTTAGGAAAAGACTTAATTCTGCGATTTCAAATTGTAAAACCTGAAAACTCGAATCAATCAAGTTTTCCACAGGAAAAAATTTGAATTGCTTGAATTATTCGAGTGTTTGAGCAAAAACCCTCTGAAAAAAACTCGAACATCATGCAGGTTATTAACATTTTTAAATGGTTCAAGGGACCTTTGCCATTGACTCCTACATGACCTCGGTTTTAGATGGTGTATTTTCATATTCAAGTTATTTTCAGGGTTGGGATATAATAAATCTGGAAAAAATTATTCAAAAAGTTTTTTTTAAACCAAAAATGTGAGTTTTGACTAAAAAATCAATGAAAACTCGAATTTATTGCACTTCGCCTGGTCTGAGGTGGCAAAGGCAACTCTGGCAAAAGAGGTAATGTTCTGTAAAATCTGCATTTTAGTGAATTTGCGGAGTAACGTCTGTTTGCTAGAGCGTAAAGTCGCCTGGCAATAGACTGCGAATGACCACTAGCGATGGTCTCTTTTGCTAGTGAATTGGCGCCTTTGCCTGTTAGTAAATCTGCGATGTCCCTGCAGGTGGCAACACTAGAAAATTGTTGTTATCGTTAGCCACTTCGCACCTTAGTAAATTTGCCCCATAGACTCCATTTTATCCAAATAATCCAAATGTTCCTTTTTCTCTGTAATAATAAAACAGTACCTTGTACTTGATCCAAACTAAGATATAATTAATCCTTATTGGAAGCAAAACAATCATATTGGGTTTATTTAATGTTTATGTGATGTTCTAGTAGATATGGGGGAAATGTAATTGCATTTGCAAAGAGAATAAATTTGCAATTAAAAATGCACATGTCGCAATGTAATATTCTTCATTAGGCTTTCATTGCATTGCAAACAAAAGTGGCATAAACTTTTGGAGCAAATGTAACAACTTTTCCATTAAGAAGTTTTATTACATATACTGCACACTATTTAAAACTATAAAATTGTAATCGCTATAATCAACTGTGTTGTGAGGGGCAACATTTTGAAAAAGCAAAATTGTTCACTTTGCAAACATTTATTTGCATAATAATTGCATAATAATTACTTTATTTTAGATTCCAGGATGACACCCATTTGCTTGCTCATGTTTGTTATATATCCTAATCTTTGGCCCAGCATCTGGGTAACAATCCGTAATCTACTATTTAGTATTTAGATAACTAAGCTCTCTGGTTATCCCCAAGGGGCTAGACTAGTTATCTTGTTCCACTGAATTTTATCAGGATTAAACCCATATCAGCTGTTTAATTTAAAGGGTCGAATTTCGAATAGAAAAAAAACGTCAAAATTCGAATTCAAAAAGACCAACTGAAATTAAGTTGAAGTTCTTTTTTGGCTGAATAGGTCAGTTTTCAATCTAATAGGTCCGTATTTGGGCGAATTCGAATCGTTGAATCGAAGGAATAGCGAATTTGATCGAATTCAATTCTAAATTTTTCCCAAAAGAACCTTAAATTTTTCAAAGTCCACCAATTGACTCCAAATAGGTTCTAGGAGGTCCCCCATAGGCTAAAACAGCAATTCGGTTTTAGGTGGCGAATGGTCAAAGTTGAATTTTTAAAGAGACAGTACATGGTCAATTTCGATATTCGAATTTTCGATTTTTTTTTCATATTCAAATCGAATTTGGACTATTCCCTAGTCGAAGTACACAAAAAATAGCTCGAAATTCAAATTTTTTTTAATTCGAAAATTCACCTCGACCTTTGATAATTCTGCCGACTAGTTGTATATAAAGTTAACGTTTGCTTATATTTGTTTTCTGTTAGGTTGTTTTTCTTTTTCTATCTGGTTACTATGTTAACAATTGTATCCCTGTTTTGGTGCCATTTTCTGCCCTGGGGAAAGTTCTTAAGGGCTTGCACTGCCTACACTCATGTTTGTTCTTCCCCGAGGAAGATAACAATGATGTGGTTGAAACGTTGGAATTTCTTTGTTCATTAAAACTGTTTTTTTCTAACTGAGCCTGATGTTGTTGAGATATATATATATATATATATATATATATATATATATATATATATATATATATATATATATATATATATATATATATATATATATATATATACTGTATATTTACAGCATTTCTTCTCTATTTATATATATACAATTAGAATATTGTTTTTTATTAAGGTACCACTGACAAAATATATGTATGTTTTTACATTAAGGTACTGTTCTTTGCATTGATAAACTGTTTTAAACCATTTAAACCATGAAGCTTAACAATATGTACTACTGGGAATTATTTCCAAGAGTGATAACCCCAAAAGATAACAGCATAAAAACTCAACCCACAGCTCCATTTAATGGAGGTTAGTGTGTATGCATTTTCAATTTAATATGCAAATGTTTCATCTACTTTCAGTCTCCCTTCCCTAACCTTTACGTTCATGGAACACCATTAGATTTCATCAGTTTTTACATTGTGTGCCAGGGCAAATAATGACAGAATATCTATCTAAGGAAGGGGCACTTAATCAGCAATCAAGATTCAATTTGTTTTAATTTTAGCAGGTGTTTGTGAGGTACATTGACGGGAGAGATAATATGCATGGCTTTCATTAGCTCTCTTGTTTTTGTGCTTGAACATTTAAGAGCCAGATGTTCGGAGGTGAGCTGATCAGAATATTAAATCCCCAGAGGTTGGTTTCCATAGTGTTTTACATTCTTTTCTTTATCTCACTTGGTTCACCCTAGGCTATGAGAAGCAAATGCATGAAATGGCAGACTGTTGTGTTTTAGACTTTATTCAATAGAACAATTGTATATATTATACTTTCTCTCCCAAAAACAATATTTTCATTTACTGTGATGCAAATATCACAAACCTTATGGCTTCTAACTGTAACATATAGATCCTACAGCTCAAACCTTTTTTATTTATCTTGAAAAAAATAGATTTTAAAAAATGGTTCAATCGCAGGAAATAAACATTCATGTTCTACTCAACAGCCATTTTTAGTTTCAAAAAGGAAAGAAATTATAATCAAATGCAGCCATAGGATGTGACATTTTTGGGTTGGGATTTTGATGCCAGAAATCTGAAAAAGTCAAAGAAAAAAAAAGGGTGAAATTTTCAGGGCAATTCCAAGTACTCCAACTAAAACCTCTCGAAATTATGTAAAAGTCAAAGGCAGAGGTCCTTTATACAACTGGAAGATCATAATTTGATTTGTGGTTTTAGAGGTTTTAGAGTATTTTTGACACTGGCTTTTTTTTTTTTTATGAAAAAGTCACAGTTTTCAAGACTTTTCCTATTCGTGCTTTTCCAGTTAAGATTTTTTAATAAATTTCATGGCATTCGTGGTTTTAAAAACCTCTAAAACCACTAAAATTCAATAAATATATAGGCCTCCATGTGTTGAGTAAAGTAATTCATGGGCTGCATGTCACAAAGTCTATAGTGGGTCTGCAGTGTAACTCATGGAACCGTGACATTTCTGCAACTTCCATACAGTGGCCAGTCATTTGAAAAGGTTTTATTTTTTCCAGTTGTCTACACTTTTGTGCCACCATATTGTTTTGGATATTAGGTAAATCAGAATTGTTTAGCACATGTTTATCATCCCCATCATGTGCATTTCTTATGCTTCAGGAACCCACACTTCTGTTTGTCTCCAGAAGACTTACCATTTGACTTACCATCATGGAAAACACTATTAGCTAATACAAGGTTTTAGAAGCCCACCATGGTCGTGCAGTTTGGCACTTATTAGTGATGTCGCTGAATAGGGATGTAGCGAACGTCGGAAAAAAAGTTCGCGAACATATTCGCGAACTTGCGCAAAAATGCGAGCGGTTCGCGAACGGTTCGCGAACCCCATAGACTTCAATGGGAAGGCGAACTTTAACATCTAGAAAAGACATTTCTGGCCAGAAAAATGATTTTAAAGTTGTTTAAAGGGTGCAACGACCTGGACAGTGGCATGCCAGAGGGGGATCAAGGGCAAAAATGTATCTGAAAAATCTGCCTGTGTGTGCTTGGAAGAGATAGTGTAGGGGGAGAGCTGTTAGTGATTTCAGGGACAGATGATAGTAAGCTTGCTGGCTAGTAATCTGCTTGATACTGCTCTGTATTGGAGGGACAGAAGTCTGCAGGGATTTGAGGGACATTTTAGCTTAGGTAGCTTTGCTGGCTAGTAATCTACTGTTCTCTTTAAACAACTGCCATACGTTGACCTTGTAGGCATTGTTTGCCCAGTTTTTTTGGACGCAGCCACTGAAGCACAGTTGCCAGAAAAAATATGCCATATAAATGCTGAAAATAGTAATTTTTCGCCATACGTTGACCTTGTAGACATTGTTTGCCCAGTTTTTTTGGACGCAGCCACTGAAGCACAGTTGCCAGAAAAATTATGCCATATAAATGCTGAAAATATAAATTTTTTTGGTTGCAGCCACTGAAGCACAGAGGCCAGAAAAATTATGCCATATAAATGCAGAAAATATGCATTTTTTTGGTCGCAGCCACTGAAGCACAGTTGACAGAAAAATTATGCCATATAAATGCTGAAAATATAAATTTTTTTGGTTGCAGCCACTGAAGCACAGAGGCCAGAAAAATTATGCCATATAAATGCAGAAAATATGCATTTTTTTGGTCGCAGCCACTGAAGCACAGTTGCCAGAAAAAATATGCCATATAAATGCTGAAAATAGTCATTTTTTGCCATATACGTTGAGTCAACGTATGGCAAAAAATGACTATTTTCAGCATTTATATGGCATATTTTTTCTGGCCTCTGTGCTTCAGTGGCTGCGGCCAAAAAAACTGGGCAAACAATGCCTACAAGGTCAACGTATACACTACTACAGCGGTGGATACGGATTACGTAAAATATATTATGGCTGCTTGAAAAAAGTCACTCCGGTGTTTTTTCTGGAGACGGTAATATTATGGATATTTAGACAGAATGTGAACAAGGTCACACAGCTAGATGGCGGGTTGAAGAAAACAGTGTGCAAATAATGCATACAGGGCAAATAATGCCTAAAAGGTCAACTTATACACTACTACAGCGGTAGTAAAATAAAAAAAAGTAAAATAAAAAAAAAATGAATATTAAAAAAAAAAAATTAAAGTTGGTGCTGCTGAACTACTAGGAGCAGCAGATTAGCACACCAGTCCCACTCCCCAACACTGCTAGACTAATAGCACTGGGCTCTTATAGTAGTAGTAGTAGTAGTAGTAAAACAACAAAAAAATAAATAAAAGCAGTCCTTACAAGGACTACTGTTATTGCAGCAGTCAGCAGATGAGATCAGAAGCAGGACAGCTGCCCACTGCAGCTACATACAGAGCACTGCAGTAGAAGGTAGATTACTAGCCAGCAAAGCTACCTAAGCTTAAATGTCCCTCAAACCCCTGCAGACTTCTGTCCCTCCAATAACAGAGCAGTATCAAAACGATTACTAGCCAGCAAACTTTCAACTGTCCCTGAAATCACTAACAGGCAGCAGCTCTCTCCCTACACTATCTCTTCAGCACACACAGGCAGAGTGAAAAAACGCTGCAGGGCTTCGGTTTTATAGGGAAGGGGAGTGGTCCAGGGGAGAGCTTCCTGATTGGCTGCCATGTACCTGCTGGTCTGGGGTGAGAGGGCAAAAAAAAGCGCCAACAATGGCGAACCCAAAATGGCGAACGTCGCGCGACGTTCGCGAACTTCCGGCGAGCGCGAACACCCGATGTTCGCGCGAACAAGTTCGCCGGCGAACAGTTCGCCGGCGAACAGTTCGCGACATCTCTATCGCTGAACTGGCACAGCTTGGTGTTGTGAGGGCTGTCATGAGAAACACTGGCATCTTCCAATCTTCCAATGAAATCCCTGTGTCATCATGCCTGTGTTTGTACATTTTAAAGCTGCTGCCGCCAATGGTCACTCTGCCTGTGGTAGGAGCTCCTGCTACTTTTGCTTTTGACCCTTGCCTGTCTAACTTTGCCTGAATGCTGCTGGCCCCGAACCTTTGCCTGGGACATGTACCTTGCCCCTGTATGCTGAACCTTGGATGTTCCTTTCTTTGCCAGTGAGCCTGCTTGCTATAAGTTATATATAAAAATAAAAAAGAACAACTCACTTTTCAGACAGTAGGGCAAGTCAACCCTAGCAGCCTATTAACAGAACAACGAGAAGGTAACAAAACAAAATTACAGCTCCCTGGTAGAAATGAGAATAGTACTCAAAAGTAAAAATCCAAGTCCCACTGTGACTCCTTCAGTTACATTGAGTAGGAGAAATAATAGTTTATCTGAAAGCAGTTCTATAGGGCAGCACTGGCTCTTTCTGAAAGCATTGACTGAGGCAAAATGACCTGGAATGACTGCCAAAACACCAATATTACAACTAAAAAAATATAATTGTTTATTTATATAATTGGATTATTTGCAGTGCAGTGTAAACAATGTAATTTAGAAATAAAAAGCATGACAGAAGCCCTTTAAAAAAACATAGAAAATAATTATTATTGTTTCCCCCTTTTTGTATTTCTTTTTTTTTTTGGTTTAATTTGTAAAGAATAAAACTTTAAATAAAGAGAAATTAAAAAAAAAACAGAAAATGTATAATGAATATATATTGCAAAGTTGCTTAGATTTATGCTTTCTTTTATTAGGCATAAAGTTGTTATTTAGGTTGCCATTCCCTTTATAAAACATACAAAATAGTGTACATTGCCATGCACATTTGGACTTTAAAGGAGAAGGAAAGCTACGGAGGCATTTTATTGCCAATAGATTAGCTGCAATAGTGCAAGCTAGAATGCTATATTTATTCTGTAGAATGTTTTACCATACCTGAGTAAAAAGCTCTAGAAACTCTCTGTTTGTTTAGAATAGGAGCTGCAGTATTAATGTGGTGTGACATCACTTCCTGCATGAGTCTCTCCCTGCTTTTGGCTCAGATTACAGTAGAGAAGGGAGGGGTGGGTGGAGAGGAGCAAACTGAGCATGCTCTTGCCCAGGGCAATGAGGTTTAAACTGAAGGCAGGAAGTCTAATACAGAAGTCCATGTGTACACAATAGAAGGAAAGAAATGCTGTGTTTCTTTTGACAGGGGACTCAGAGCAACATTACTTTGGGGGTTTACTGGTATATTTAGATGGACCTTACTGATAAGGCTTACTTAGTTTTAACCTTTCCTTCTCCTTTAAAAGACGAGTAACATAAAAAAATGTAAAAAAAATTGTTTCTACATAATGAAAAAAAAAAACCCCAAGACACATTTAACTTTAAATTTGCAGTCTTTATTAAGAAATAACTTATAGAATTTCTGCTTGCACTCCTCTTCAGAAACAGCGAGAGGGCGGCGATCCATCTTGCAACACTCAATTTCTCCTCCATGCCTTCTATAGGAGATAGCTAGAGGGGAGAAATCGAGCACCGCACAATGGATCGTCGCCGTTTCTGAAGAGAAGCGCAAGCTCAGAGACCTAAAGGTCGCAATGATTGGTGTGTGCTGAATATGTTCTTCTTAGTGATGGACTTGAAGTGGGGTGGCGGCAGCCGGGTGTCAGGAGTTACCTGGGATCAAACTCTGAACTTTACACTCACAAGCTCCTGCATTATTTCATTGAGCAACTGGAGACCTTTGGAATCTGATTCTACTGGTATGATTAAAGACTTTCTACCTTATATGTTTGCTCACCTCCTCCTCCTCCTTGCTCTATGGTAATTTGTTAATTAAGGGCCTTTATAAGCCTGTTGCTAATGATACCCCGGTGCTTGATCATTGAAGCTCCCAAGCTAGATCCAGCATACTCCTTGTTCCTGTGACTCCTTGTTCCTGTGACTCCTTGATCCTGTGACTCCTGTGCCTGATTCTTGCCTTGTTCTCTGTTCCTGTCCTTGTCCTGCCTGGTTCTCTGCTCCCTGCATCCATTAACTATTGGATCTCCTGGTATTTGACCTCGGCCTGTCTCTTTGACCATTCTCTGCCTTCTTCCTGCCCCTGACCTCGGCCAGATTACCGGACTCTCCAAGTTTGTTGCCAGTTCTGACCTTTTGCCTATTCTTTGGATCACTCTTGCCTGCAGCCTGCCTCTGACCACTGACCCGGTAATAAGACTTCTGTTTTTCTTGCAAATAACCAGTTGTGTTGCCTGCACGTAATTTTAATAAATCTTTCCATGCTACAACATGTTTCCTGTGTATCAGCACCTCAAATACTGGCTGTTTCCAGGTTACACAGCACCAAGGCTCTTACCTGTAAGCCACTCACCTGTGGCCAAGCCTGACACCGGGTCACAACGCCGACTGGGTAAGAATCCATTTTTTCAGCATATACTCTGCATGAGTGTGGGGAGGTCAGATAGAGCAAAACCGCTCCAGATCTAAAGCGTTGGGTCCGGGACGGGATGCACCCTGGACCAGGGGCGTATTTATATTAAGGCACCAGAGTGCCTGTGCCCAGGGTGGCAGGTTTTGGGGGCGGCCCTCGGATGCCTATAAACTTATTTTTTAAATTAAAAAAAAAATTGCCCAGGTTCTTCCATAGATTTCCATAAAAAATCCAGTGAAAGAGCTGGGGGTGAGGGGTAGGGGTCACTTTTGCAACGTCTATGCACGTGACGTCAAACACACAACGCACTGACGTCACACACACAGTGTAGAGGGCGTGTTTAGGTCCGGTGCCTAGGGCAGCATCGGACCCGCCTGGGCCACAGGATTGAAACGGTGAGGCTTAAGGAACTGAATAGAAGCCGAGGATCGGCACAGTGGATGTAGGATTAACAAGGGAACCCCGGCTTTTAGCGCTGGACAATTTGTCTTTAGGTTATGTTATGTGCTACTGTATGTGAGCCTTCATACCCCTTTAAAAGGAGAAAACTGGCCTTTTATTCAGCTACAGCTTCAATACAATCTGCTATAACATTCAAACAGGGGATATATCAGCATTTCCGAGCAATATAATTAGTGCAGGGATTGAAGTATTCCACTTTCTGCAAAGTTCCTTGAAATTTTCTCATAAAAATAAAGTACACTCTTAGAGAAATCACTTAAAATTCATATTCATACCTCTCTAATTTCCTCTCTCATCTATGTAATTGATCAGTGTCTGTTTACTTTAACACTTGTGGACTTGCATGTTTAACAAGTATAATTCATTAATTGTGTCATCTAGTATTATAAGTGTGTCAGAGGGATCATTTGCATATGATTAGATAAAGACCTCCATGTCATCAACTGTACGAAATACATACCCTTATACAATATAATTGTGGTCTTTTAATATGTGACCATTGACCCAGGCTTGTTATTATCTATTATAGTTTATAATAATGTATCTCTTTATGATTAAATGATGATGCCCGGCAGAACACTATGATTAGCATTTCAGTTATTTATAGATTGTGTCAGAGCAGTAATAAACATAAAATGCTGTTAATGTGTGGCTAATGAAATCTGGACATGAACAAGTTTATGAATTGATATAATTCATTTGAGTGCTCTAACTGAGCTGCTGGTTCTCCTCATAATTCAAAAAGCTTAGCAGGGTTCAGCGATTAGGTGCTAGACTAATTTGTCAGGGAAAAAAAGCAATGGATTTTCATTGTCTTGGACTATGATACACAGTATGGCTGATTGCATAGGTATGGGAACCATATGAAGAAAATGTATTTATCCGTCTGAATATTCTTTTGGAAGAAGAAAAGAAATCCTGCGTTATGCTGCATACAGAATAATAGCAGACTGTTAATTAGATGGAAAATTAAATCTCATCTAGTTTTGAGATCAGATTAATAGCACATATCAGCAAATCTCATTATTGTTTGAAATAATGACAATATCATTATATATCATATACATGTATATATATACATGTATATATATATATATATATATATATATATATATATATATATATATATATATATATATATATATATATATATATATATATATATATATATATATATATATATATATATATATGCTATTCTTTGGTTTACTCCTCTGCCAATTTCTCTTATCTATCCTTGTTCTTTCTTAGTTATAATGACAATGAATAGATAATACTTTGAATTTATTTTATTCCTATGCTAGCAAGAATATACAACTACGGGTTCTCAAAAGATGCCTTTACTTTCGCTTATTAAAGGGACAGGTGACAGTTTTATCACGGGAGAAACCAGTCAGTGGTTACAAATGCAGGCCACTAGGAAGTGGTTATAGGGGAATTGTGTTCTGATTTGTATGCTTTAGGGCAATGGGAAAATAAATGTTATGCAGGATAGACACTAGAGTCTATCAGAACATTCTGGATGAAGAACTCCTAATTCTAAAGCTTCATTCAGTTTAATATGGGACATATGCAGATGATTCATGTGTTATATACAATGAGTACTTCGGGAAGCTGTTAAAGAGATACCAAAGCTATATTCTGTGTGTTTAGGACACTAAATGAATGTCTGCAAGTCACTGAAGTCAGATATATGGGTATGTCAATAGGACTTAATGTTGTAGGGGTCATTTATTACATACATCTGCCATGTTTTTTGCACTTTGCACCCTGCCCTGCACATGGGCAGATTTCAAATTGCTACGCACCTAGGCGCTTGCTCACACCCCCATACATTTGGACCCAATAATAGAGTGTATAATAATTGTTGCTCGCATCAAAGTTGACACGCGTCAAGATTATTTTGACGCCCACTGACTTCAATGCATTTCGCAAATTTTTCGCTGTTTCACAAATTTCCCGGTAAATTCCTGATTTTTGTGGCGAATTCGTACAGATTTGCCCATCACTACTCACAGGCCTTACCAACAGTACCCCGCTGGCTCTGCTTCTCCCCATTGCTTCAACTGGGGACTTGGTGGACACTGTATTCACAAGTAGGGGGGATGTAGGCAAATGGCCTCCCTACCCACCAAGCTTGTGCTTTATTCAGACATTTGGGAGCTGCAGTGGAGCCCTATATTCTCCACCTGCTCTGTGGCTGGTGATAAGGACAGTACTGTATTGTGCTCAATGTGTGTGTGGCTAACACTGCTGCTAAACACAGTAATGGAGACTCCAGGGCTGGGGTCCCCAACCGTTTTTACTTGTAAGCCACATTCAATTGTAAAAAGTCTCTGGGGTTGCAAAATAGGGGTTGCTGTAATTGGCTATTTCATAACCCCTGTGTGGACTGACCAAGTACAGGAGGCTTAGCTTGGCAGTATACCTAGTTTGTATACAACTAAAACTTGCCTACAAGCCAGGAATACAAAAATAAGCACCTGCTTTGAGGCCACTTGGAGCAACATCCAAGGGGTTGGTGAGCACTGGACATTAGGGGGCCCATTTACTAAGGGTCGAAGTGAATTCAAAGTGAATTTTCGAATTCAAAAACTTCGAATTTCAAAGTAATTTTTTGGGTACTTCGACCATCGAATAGGCCAAATTCGACTTTGACTTCGATTCGAATTGAAAAACTTTGAATATTCGACCATTCGAAAATCAAAGTACTGTCTTCGACTTCGACACTTTGTCACCTTAAACCTGCCGAATTGCTATGTTAGCCTATGGGGCCTCATAGAACCTATAGCCAACATTTGGCTAAGTTTTTAGAAGTCGAAGTTTTTTTTTTGAAAATCGTTTGATCAATTGATTAAATCGTTCGAATCAAAGGATTTAATCGATCGATCCAATGATTTTACTTTGATCGAATATGGGTTTCGATCTAAGTAAAATTGTTGGATCGATCAATTAAATCCTTCGAATGATTCGAACGACTTAATCGATCAATCAAATGATTTTCAAAAAAAACCCTTCAACTTCTAAAAACTTCAACTGCGACTTCAAATATCGAATTACTGCAATTCGATGGTTGAATTTCGACGTTTTTTTCACTTCGAAATTTGACCCTTAAATGTGCCCCCATGTGTAATTCTATAATATGTAGAATATACTGACACAGAGAACTATGTGGTATATTTATCAAAGAGTGAAGTTTGAGATCACCACAGTCCACTAGAGTGAAATGCCACCTCTCTCTATTAATTTTCTGGGATTTTTAAAGGTGTATTTATCGAAGGGTGAAAGTGAAAGTTCACCCTTTAATAAATACGCCTTTAAAAATCCCATATAAATGAACAGAGAGTGGCGGTATTTCACTCTAGTGGACTGTGGTGATTTCTAACTTCACTTTTTGATAAATAAGACACAGTATTGTGTTTCCAGATGGAATAGGAGCCTTTTAAAATGTTGGCCAAAATACTTCAACAGAGGGTATTCCCCAGATGTTGATGCGGAACACTGCACATTTGGGGACACTGTGAATGTTGTTTAATTCAGGCCAAAAACTCTTGTAAATTGCTATGCATTTGGCCACACTGGGGAAGCAGTTTAAGTGGGACAGATACTGTTAGTGAACACCATATGTTTTTGTTGTTGTTTAATGTGAAGCAGACCCTGCTGATAAGCAGTTTGCACAGGGGACACTGGGAGATGTTTTTAAATATGGGACAGATAGTCGTGCTGAGCAATATGTATTTGGGACACTGTCATATGGGAAAGATATTGCCACCGAGCGCTACTCAACGTGGGGAAATAATATGGGAAATATACTGTATTGTTACCGATAACAAAATCCAGCCTGTAAAAATCTATATGGTTGTTATGGAAGAAGAAACATCAGACTATATATGCTATGATGACATAAATTGTACATTAACTTATCTGCATAACCCGAATGAAAGAAATGGGCAGCCACTGAAAAAACTGCCGATTTACTATTGCATTGCACATTTACTGTTTAAAGTAAATACTTGTTTATTGAGTGAAAAAACGGGCCAAATTAAAAAAAATTAGGGGCTAATTTTAAAAGCCTAATATGTTTTTACCAAGCATTTAATAATGATAAAAATGTGAGTATTTCATATTTAACAATAACATTGAAAATTGTTAAAATCCTTAATCAAGACTTCAAATTGATTCAAACGACCTCAGCACAGCTACTGAGCTCTAACACCCATAAATCTGAACAGTGTTCATTTTCTCAAAGTAGCAACGTGTTTATAAATGGGGACAGTATGGAAAAGCCTGGAATCCATCAGGATTCCCCAACCTGATATTTTAAGGAATCCTGTCCTGATTTTTATGGCATAGTTTTTATTTCTAAATTTCACTGTTTACTCTGCAAATTATTTACTCTACCATATAACATTTTATTCCTGAACCAACAAGTGTATTTTTTTTTAGTTGTAATACTGGTGTGTAGCCAGCCATCTCAGGTCATTTTGCCTGGCCATGTGCTTTCAGAAAGAGTCAGCACTTCATGGTGGAACTGCTTCAAGATAAGCTATTGTTTCTCCTGCTCAATGTAACTGAAGGAGTGGCAGTGGGACTTGGATTTTTACTATTGAGGTCTATTTTCATATCTACCAGGGAGCTTTTACCTTATGTCGGGTAGCTGTTACCTTCTGCTGATAGGCTGCTAGTGTAAAGGGAGGGGTGATATAACTCCAACTTGCAGTACAGCAGTAAAGATTGACTGAAGTTTATCAGAGCACAATTCACATGACTGAGGGCACCTTGGAAACTAACAACATGTCTAGCCCCATGTCAAATTTCAAAATTAAATATAAAAAATCTGTTTGCTCTTTTGAAAAAATGATTTGAAAAAAAAAAATGTTTCCATGACATAATCCATTTTTATAAATCTGCCCATATAAATGTTCATAATGAAAGCAAATATACTGTTTTTCTAAGCTATTGTTTATAAAGCATCTTGATTTTTTATGAGAGCTAACAATCCATTTCTCAAAAAGAAATGAAGCCAATTCTTGTTGGATGTGTGGGCGTGCTCAGTCCAGAGCTGAGCACTAACATCCCATTGAAAAGAATCAAACACATTCAGAAGGCACATTAATCTTGACTGATAAATTAATTCTTCAAAACACTTGTCTGAAAATGTTTCTGAGAGTGTGTAAAGTGTAAATAAATTGTAAAATATTCAAATAATGGATACTACTCCCCAGTTTGATGTTTAATAATTTCTCCCTACCTATTCAATAATGACTATTTGCTAATAACAGAAGGCTCTTAATTGCTTTAAGATGACCCCATAAGGGATCCAAGTAAATTTAAATGAACATCTCACACAGAACATCACTTTGAGGTACTTCTGTGAGTTTATCAAAAGATGAAAAATAAAACAACCAAATAAAGAGAAATAGCTATTGTCTTTGTACACTGATGAGGCACTTAATTAATTGGTAATGATGTGACATTTAAATGTACTCACACACCAAAAGCCCACTTGGTGAAGAGGATAGAATCCTGTCAAGGTATGGTATATTAACACCTACATTTTACTGGATTTTTTTTTTTTAAATAATTTTTTCAAATATTTTTTTCAAAAGAGCAAACATATTTTTCTATATTTAATTTTGAATCTGACATGGGACTAGACATGTTGTTAGTTTCCCAGGTGCCCTCAGTCACGTGACTTGTGTTCTGAGAAACAATAGCTTTTCTGAAAGCAGTTCCACCACGAATTGCTGGCTTTTTCTGAAAGCACATGACATGGGGACACCCTCATTGGATGGTTGCCAGAGAGAAGGACACTAGCCTAAGCCCATGGATCTGGATAAGGGATCTTTCTGTAACTTGGATCGCCACAACTTTAGAAAACAATAAAAATAAGGTAAAGTTAATTAAACCCAATAGGATTGTTTTGCCTCTAATAAGGATTAATTATATTTTAGTTGGGGTTAAGGACAAGGTTCTGTTTTATTTTTACAGAAAAAAAGTAAATAATTTTTAAAAATCTTAATTATTTTTTAATAAAATGAAGTCTAAGGGAGATGGCCTTCCCATAATTCTGAGCTTTTTGGATAATGGGTTTTTGGATAACAGGTCCCATACCTGTACTGAAAAGAGTAATTAGTGGAGAAAGCAGACTGTGAAAATCAGTGGGAGCGTTCCTGCTATGCAAAAGCTGTAGAAAACAAGGAAAACAAACCACAGCGTTGGATCATAAAATAATAAGAATATGAGATTATTTAGAGCACTGCTATACAAAAATTACATACAGTAAATGTAAAAAGGCATTAAACACTAACTAATCACCTTAAAAAACTGAAGAATATTCATTTTTTTGACATTATCTGGAACCTTACTAATGGAACCCTTTTTTTGCCACACTCTTATATACTGTAGCAGAATAACACCCCAGCATACATAATGCACATGCCTGTTTGCAGTCATGCAAACTAGGGTACCCTCTGGAGTATTGCTTTGAAAGTCAATAGGGAGCACACAGGGACTGGATTACTAGAGTTCACAGGTAGGTGTGCATTGGTGACACTATTAATTGTGGTAATAGTGGTGGTAAATTTGTAATAACGACCGTGGTTTTTATTTTACAGGGCATGCTGGTAAACTACTGGCCAGGTGGCAACCCAGCCTGAGCCAACAGTATGCATGCATGTGAGTGATAACTTTTCTAACTGAAAAAAATATTTTTGATCCAAAAGAGTATGCCACCTTTAAGCATAAAATCGTGCTATACTCAATTAATATTCACAATGCAGTAACTTTCTAACCAAGAATATTATTGTGAAATGCTAATTTCTATTCCTATTTCTGTGAATTTTTATTACATTTATTATATTTTCTCCTTTTCCTTGCATTTGCATTAGCAATCAGTCTAGAATTATTCTAGTCAATATCAGTCCAGATGTTTGTTCTCAATTTGAGCAATTAAGAATTCTAACATTTTAATGTGCCCCTTATCTTTATAGCTGGGGTCTTATGGCATTTTGGATAAAGTCCTACTTTTGCTGTCTACCATTTACTTAAGCCCCTATAGCTCATAACCTATGTATCTATGAAACAAATGGTTGGAATATCAGCCCCACTACATATTAAACTTGAGGATTTATTTGTGTTTTATATGTTTTTGCTCATTTCTGCAAACTCCTAAATGTAATTCCTAACAGAGTTCACTATATCCATGGTAAGAACACAGGGTTTTTGCATTTTTATTTAGAAAATGGAGTTCATAATATTAGAAATATATGTGTGCCTGCCTATGCTATCTAAATAAATCACACATGAAGTCTCCTTTATCCTAAATTAAATTTTTATTTAAATAAACGTGTTATGTTTGTATTTGAGCTGACAGCTAAATCTGATAATTAGTGTGCGTGAAGTTGGATTTGATTGGCATTGTAATTGGGTTGTCATTGGGCTGAAAACCTATTATCTTTGGATCATGCCCCATGAAATCTGTTGAAGAAACTTTGCTGCCAGTCATTAAATCCACCATCTTGTCTTACAAATTAGGTTTGAAAAGCGTCTTACCACTGGGAATGTAATTTAAGCTATTGCAGTTGCACTCAAATTAATAAAATTATTTGAAAATCAGCTTTCATTTTCCAAACATTTCTATACTTCTCAGCGCTTAACAGATTAGCAGAACTACTAAAATTACATCTTATCAGTGACACAAAATTTAACAGATGCTATTTGGATTAGCAATAGGTTAAAGTGCATTATTCATGTTCTTCTTTTTCTTCGTTATTGAAATTCAACAAGTGCAGAGAAATGTCCATTTGCTTATTGATAGAGGTCAATTGCTGTGGGGGGCTGTTGTTAAATAAATACAAATGTAGTATAAGAATAGAAAAACAAATTCGAATGCACAGTAGACAGGCTTAGAGCCAAGACAGTTACTACGGTTTAATGTGAGTTAATAATAAATATATATATATATATATATATATATATATATATATATATATATATATATATAATTATAAGAGCATTAAACAACATAATAGAAGAGGACAGTAGGAAGACAATTGGAGGGTGGTAACAATTTTTTAAAGACATAAAAACAAAAACAAGTCAACACTGTCAACAAGTTGTTCCCATATCCCCCATTAGTTATCAAACCAAGACAAGGCAATAACCCGTTGTCATAGGTGAGTATGCTGTTCCTATTTATGTTGTATTTAAAACTTGATTTCATGTAGGTGATTCAGTGCCATATTTCCTACATATTAAGAGGCAGATTTATCAAAATGTGAGATTAGAGCTTAACTGTAATAACTCGCCCTGGTGGTCCGGGATGCGGCAGGGACACCCACTGCATCCTTTCTCTTCTGCGACAATGTGCGTTGTGAAGGGCTGACCACACCGCTCGCTTCCGGGTTTAAGGTAACGTCATCGGGCGAAGTGCAAATATTTAAAGGTGTAGACATCATTCTATAATTGCCCAATGTAAAGGTTCCTTCCATGTTCCTGGGTGCATTCTAGTTTTTCCTCTGTCTGAATTCTTGTACTGTACTGACCCTGCCTGGCTTGACGACTCTCCTGACTCTGCTTTGATACCTTGTTTGATTCTGCTGTGTGTATGACCTTGGCCTGTGACCCCAACCTTGCTCCAGTTAATCCCTTTGGGCCCATGTTGTCTGTGTGGTTTGAACCGGTCTGTTCCTTGACTCCATTATCCAAATACGTTCGGTCCCTGTACTTGCACAGAACTCTCTCTCCCTGGTTCTCCCACAATAAGACCTGGCAGCATCCGAGCAGCAGAGGGCTCCACCCGAAGCCAAAGACGGCTGTTACAGGCATAAGAGCAGGCCAAGACCAGAACATCGGAGTTAGTTCTGGGTTTTGGGATACCAATCGTTACATCACCATAGAAAGCTCACCTACTTTCTGTTCTTTCCTATGGGATTATTAAAAGTGTATTTATCAATTAGAGAAAATTAGATTAATTTCTTAATTTGATAAATATGCTTCTAAAAATCCCATAGGAAATATAAAAAGTGAGTTTTTCTGTGCTAAACTCATTTTTTAAATTAGTATAATATGGTCCAGTTGATACAGCCCTTAGAGGCCCTGGTGCCATAGGCCACAACATGTTAAGTTTATTTTGCAAGATAACTTGGAAATCAGGGATGTAGTTCTCTAGTAATCTTATTCAGTAATCAGCATAAAATATTTCACAAATAAAGTGGTTCCAAATAAACATTAACGTGAAGAGAGTCGGTATCTAGCCAAGTTACAGACTGATTTTTTATACACTGGAAACCATGACACTAAATCGCCCACATAGAATCAAGTTACAAATATTAGGCAAATAAGAATCACACACAAACTCATAACATATAGAACTACACACTATAGTGGTAACCATCAATATGCAGGGTATTTTAGCCATTTAGGATAATGGATATACTTCTATTGCTTTTTCTCTTTCCTGTTACTGTGATACACTTGCTTGGTCCACACTCCTTAGCATTGCTTTTTGGATCAGGGGTCAGAGATCAAGCCACTTGCCTTTTCTGTGCTACTTAAGTCTTGAGAGTCATATTGGGGATTGATTAACACTGTTATAGAAATCACTTCATCCATGTCTTTCCTGATGGAGCAAAAGAAGATGATGCAGTGATACAGAACAATTTTGCTTTTGATTCCTGAAGTCTGGAAAAGAGTGTGTCTCTGCTCAGTTAGCAATGAGTACTTTTGGTGTGTCATGCAAAGGGACAACCACTACACTACATAGTAACATAGTAAGTAAGGTTGAAAAAAGACACACGTCCATCAAGTTCAACCTTTTTTTTTTTTATTATATCTGCCTAACTGCCAGTTGATCCAGAGGAAGGCAAAAAACCCATCTGAAGCCTCACTAATTTGCCTCAGAGGGGGAAAAAACTGGCAATCGGACCAGTCCCTGGATCAACTTGTACTATGAGCTAGCTTCCATAACCCTGTATTCCCTCACTTGCTAAAAAGCCATCCAACCCCTTCTTAAAGCTATCTAATGTATCAGCCTGTACAACTGATTCAGGGAGAGAATTCCACATCTTCACAGCTCTCACTGTAAAAAACCCCTTCCGAATATTTAGGCGGAACCTCTTTTCTTCTAATCTGAATTGGTGACCTCGTGTCAGCTGGAAAGACCTACTGGTAAATAAAGCATTAGAGAGTTTATTATATGACCCCCCTTATATATTTATACATAGTTAACATATCACCCCTTAAACGCCTCTTCTCCAGCGTGAACATCCCCAATTTGGCCAGTCTTTCCTCATAGCTAACATTTTCCATACCTTTCACCAGCTTAGTTGCCCTTCTCTGTACCCTCTCTAATACAATAATGTCTAGTGATGGGCGAATTTGCGCCGTTTCGCTTCGCCGAAAAATTCGCGAAATTCGCGAAACGGCAAAAAATTCGCAAAACGGCGCCGGCGTCTTGTTTTTGACGCCAGCGCCCATTTTTTCGACGCCGGTGCCCGTTTTTGGCGCCGGCGGCCGTTTTTGGCGCCGGCGGCCGTTTTTGGCGCCGGCGGCCGTTTTTCGAAAAAAAAATTTTGACGCAGGCGAATTTTTTCCCGCGAATTTTCGCGGGCGTTTCGCGAATTTATTCGCTGGCGGCGAAACGTGCAAATTCGCCGCGAATTCGCGCCTGGCGAATAAATTCGCCCCTTAACTAATAATGTCCTGTTTGAGTGATGGAAACCAAAACTGTACGGCATATTCTAGATGGGGCCTTACAAGTGCTCTATACAGTGGAAGAATGACCCCTCCTCCCGTGACTCTATGCCCCTTTTAATACAGCTCAAGACCTTATTTGCCCTTGATACTGCATTTCTTGCTACAGCCAAGTTTATCATCTACAAGGACTCCAAGGTCCTTTTCCATAATGGATTTGCCTAGTGCAGTCCCATTAAGGGTATAATTGGCTTGCATATTTTTACATCCCAGGTGCATGACTTTACATTTATCAACATTGAATCTCATTTGCCACTTAGCTGCCCAGATTGCCAGTTTGTCAAGATCATGTTGCAAGGATGCCACATCCTGGATGGAATTTATTAGGCTGGATAGTTTTGTGTCATCTGCAAACACTGATACATTACTTACAACACCCTCCCCATAGTCATTAATGAACGAGTTAAATAAAAGTGGACCTATAGATGCAGAGCTTTCCCAAAGCCACAGCTAATGCCTTCAAGAGAGTTTGGATTAATGGTGGCCCCGTGGATCTCTGTGCTGTTACCGGTTTCTCACCTGAGTGGCCTCTTAATCAGAAGGTTTCGAGCCTTTATACTCTTTATATGTTGCCTAGTTTCAAATCAGAGATCTTTTAGGTGTTGCAACTACAGAAATTGCAACACTGCTGGAGTTGATGCTTCTCTCAAGCCATTACACACAACTCCTATCTCAGCCCCAGTCAGTGCTTTTGAGAAAACCTTGTTTGATTCGTTCCCAGATTACTCCTCAGTTCTCCTGCTGCCCTATGCAATTTCACCAGTTTTCCACTTGAGAGTTGATTTATATCAGTCCAGAGGATCACGGACATATGGTTTGTTGGTGTGTGAGCTTGACTGTGGCATTAATAATAAATCAGCATCTTGGCAAGGTCCCCACAAAATAGTCATGTTGGGAAGTGGTATAACCTATATGTAGTGATGGGCGAATAAATTTGCCAGACACGAATTTGCGATGAATTTACACGTCTCGCCGCAAGTGAATTAATTCGCCATGAAATATCTGCCGTGTCAAAAAAAATTGACGCGTGCATAAAAGTTGTTGCGCTTCAAAATTATTTGGACGTCTATTGACTTAAATGCATTTAGACCAAATAGTCGGGCATATAAAAATTGACGCTTGTGTTAAAATTGATGCGTGTCAAAATTATTTTGACGCCCATTGACTTCAATGCGTTTATCGATTTTTTTACTGTAAATTTGCGAACTTTTCGTTTTAGTGAAACTCCACAGATTCCCCCATCACTACCCATATGTAGTATATTACTGATGCACCAAAAAAAAATCCTTATTCCAGGACTCTGAGGTTGGGTGTGAGGCCCTCATCACTGCCAGTTCTTTGGTGCTAATAAATTGTCCTTTTGTACATTTTTGGAATGGTGCTGCTGTTTACTCAGGACTTTGGAAAATGCTTATCTTTTATAAGAAAGAGAAGTGAAAACAAACATCAAATATAAAATCACATTTCATTATCCTCATGAGTTTTGCAAACACCGGTTTAATATTACCATGATCACCTACATTTGGAATATAAGAAGCCCTGATATCTACGTTATCAACTCCAGAGCCTAGAGTTTTGTTATCTTTGTAAAGGCAATGTTTATATCATCTATTTCTAGGGTGTTTAGTGTTTGCCAGTGTATGCATACAAAATGAGTACATTGGTTTAATGGCAGATGCTCCTGTTTGCATTGTGTCTTTTTTTTGGAAATTACACTGGCAATAGAATACAATCTTTATTTTCCTGCTCAAGAGTTACAGTCAGCAAGAGCCATATGGTTTGTCTTCACTGAGTCAATGGTGCTAGGTGCCACATTGAATGATTAGCCTCGATGGACCAGTGTCTTTTTCAACTCAATGTAGCTATGTAACTATTTAATATATTCTAATAAATTAGATTTTCAGTCTAACAATGTGATTTTTGTTTGTATGTGAAGGTGACTTTATTTTCTTAAAAATATGCTATTGCTTGAGAATAAAAAGCGAGAGGTCCATTTATTAAAGATAAAATTGAAGGGGTCCATTTATTAAACCTCAGTTTTATCTGGTTGAGTTGTTAAAGGGGAAAACTCAATTTTTAGAGATATATTAAACCCCAAAGTTGCTTAAAATATGAATCTGAAAATACTCCATTTCAAAACTTTCAAAGTCAATGGCAGATGTTCCTGAAGTTTTTTCTTGACATTGGGATCTTGATAATCCGATCAAGTAAAGCTTTCACAGCAACAATTCGATAAAGTTGAGTTTTTTCAGAGCAGCCATCGTAAATTCAAATTGACAGTCAATTTGTTGCAACGTTTGTTCACTCTGACTTATTTGAGAACAATTATTGATAAATGAGTTAAATTCGTGGATGGGAGTTTGGTCGACTTTGTTTTAATAAAAAACCAACATAAACTCGAGTTTTAGTAAATAACCCCCTAAGTGGTATTACAGAAACCACGAATAAACTCTATTTCTAGAAAACCATGAAAGATCTGAATATAATAAGTAAAAATGAAAAAAGTGCTAAATGTTGTGCTAAAAAAATACAAATATCTCTAAAACTTCTAAAAATTATGTGATAAAAAAATTAGAAAATCTCTTAAAGTCTGAACGACTAAAAAAAAAGTCCAATAGGATGAGCACAGCAACTGTTGACTTCTGTGGGACCTTAAATGCTTTTACTCTGAGAAGTTTTGTATTACAGTTTTTTTTAGGTTTTCACACTCAGTGCCTGAAAAGTTTGAAATAGTTGGAGTTTCAGGTTAATTCCAGAGCAGACGACAGAAACTTCCAAATAGGATATGGATCTCTTAATTGACTTATATATGGCCTCTGTAGGTCTGAGATGCCGGATTTTGGGATTCTGACTTTTTCCATCCTCAGGGTATAATAAATCCCAAAATTTGAGGTTTTTTCCCACTAAAAATAGTAAAAACATTTTTGGCATTCTGACTTTAATAAATAGCCCCCTAAATAAATTTAGAGTTTTACAGATATTTTTTTTTAAAAAAAAAACACAATTTTTTTGAGAAAAAATACGAATTGTGAAAAAAAATAAATCACGAATATTAGTAAATCAGTCCTGCAATATCATTATATTTCATTACAACAGAGGATGCATTATATTACTGCACATTATAGTATCTATTTTTTTCATGATTTTTTTAATGCTTGCAATTACAGACTTCTTCACCATTTTGTTTTTTTTAAAAATGTATCCCATCAAAGTCTTGCCACTGACCTTCTCTGAGCAAGTGTTGCTTACAGCTTCAGATATGTCGTTCTATTTACATATCTCTAGATGCATCATTATTCACAACATTTGTTATCAGTAAAACACATTAAACTTTTTTCCTAGAGCAAGAATAATCATTTCTCTCTTGTATATATCATTTGTGTACTCAAATTGTGAAATGTAAATTAATAGAGAAGAAACTGGCCCATTAACTTTTTCCATTAATGCCAATAACATATTGTGTGCATCCTCCATGTGAGCATTCTATCAGTGCTTTAGTTTTACATAAGAGAGACGTTTGTATACTAATTTTTTCTCTTGATGCTATAATAGAAAAATATTATTTTAAATCAAGGAATATGATATCAGAAATATAAATATGTATGTTATAGATGTAACAGTCTTGAACTACTAATAATAGCATGCAGTTGACTGAGCATGTATGGTCCTAGTTCAAATATGGATAGGTATAAAGAAGTAATAAATGGTAAATGGTTTAAAGGGGTTGTTATTGTTAACTCTTAAGGGAAAACTTATCAAGGGTCGAAGTGAAAATTCTAATTAAAAAATTTAAATTTCGAGCTGTTTTTTGTGTACTTCGACTAGGGAATAATCCAAATTCAATTTGAATTTGAAAAAAATTGAAAATTCGAATATCAAAATTTATCATGTACCTAAAACCTGCCAAATTGCTGTGTATATGTGTAAAATGAAATTCTACAAAAAAAATGGTGCAAAACGTTGTGCAAAATAAATGGCATATTTATCAAGGTGGGTTTTTATTTCATGCCATGCGAATGCCAAATTTGCTGCCATTATTTTACACTGCTTCTGGTGGAAGTCACTCTAACAAAAAAACATGTAAAAAATGTATGCTGTTTTTTAAACGACAAAGCCTGGGGATGTGTGGTGTTTTATACCACCAGTGTTTACAACAAATAATAAATATGCCCTATTTAGTAATATTTATAGTAATAATAAAGTTAATTTGAGTCGAAAAAAGACTAACGCCAATGCACATACCGTATATACTCGAGTATAAGCCGACCCGAGTATAAGCCGAGGTACCTAATTTTACCTACCAAAACTGGGAAAACGTATTGACTCGAGTATAAGCCTAGGGTGAAAAATGACAGATCAACCTGTTCCGTTGCATACCTATACTATATACTTGCTATACAAAACTGTGCAGATTAAGCAACAAATAACTAGGTTGGTCATTTTTATTTTAACCAGTGATTAAATCACCTTACTTTTGGTATACAAAAGCAGTGCAGTTCTGAGAACTCTTTGTGCCTTTATACATCATTGGCAACCAAGCTCACCTTACATTTGACAGTACAGCAGCCCAGCCTCACGTGACATTTTTCCCTATTACAGTAACACCACCCCTTCCTGTCCAATACCTAAGCTCAGCTCCTCCCACTGGCAGCCACGCAATCACAACATGAGGGAAGGGCCTTTTCGGCACTAGAATTTACCTTCCGCTTGTGGCAGCGATATGGCGTTTCCTTAGTTTCAGTCAATCATAATCTCCTGCGTCTCGGGTTAGTGGCTGCCCGCTTGTGGGATGGATTGCAAACTTTTCCGGGTTATGAGGAAGGCGGAATGAGCTGTCTGTCACTAGAGCCTGTGTGGCCGCTAAAGGACGTGTCCCGAGGGGTTTCTAGACCTAGTTGCTCCCGGAGCTGCGATACGATGGGTTAGGCTGCGCTACTGTACAGACGCCGGTGCTGGCCAACTACAGGCATTAGCTCAGCATAGGGAGGTATATAATATAGTCGCACCGCTAGCAGGTTTCAGGGCAGGCGTCCCTTCACACAGCAGCAGTATTATGGGCTTGGAGAACAGCTCCCTGCGAGGATTCACTCTCCAAGATCCTCCCTGGTCACAACCATCCGGCCTGACAATATTAGCGGAGGGGCGTCCTGCCTCCGTGTTTGTCTTACAGCCGGAACATCAGCATAAAGTGGATAAAGCTGCCAAGGTAAGTGTTGTGAAGAGTCCCCGCCTCATCTGTTTCCTCTACGGTCTCACCTTTAGCCGCACTTAGCCGAGATTGTGGGCCTCATACTCTCCAGTTACAAGCATGTTCTTGTGAACTTCTTATCGCAAACACTTACTTACTGCTGTTCCGGTTCCCCTGCGTGTGTATGCATGTCAGTGCGCAGTGCACTGCCACTGAGGGAGGACAGGGCAGCTAGGGGAAGATTCGGCCCGGAAAGGGGGAAGCGGCACTGCCCCCTCTGTGGACACACATGTACCTAGCTAGTATAGACTCGAGTATAAGCCGAGGTAGACTTTTTCAGCAGATTTTGCGTGCTGAAAAACTCGGCTTATACTCGAGTATATACGGTATATACACATCTCCCATAGGGGGAAATTTACTAAAGGGCAAAGTGGTGAAAATTCGCCAGCGTGACGTCATTTTTGCACTTCGCTGATTTACTAACGGGTGCTGGTGTAAATTCGGTAGCTAGGTAGACGCTGGCGTCTTTTAAATTTTTATGGGCGATAGGCTGAAAAAGATCAAAAAGTTTTTTTTGGGTACCCTCCTTCCCCCCTACATTTCTTAACATATGGCACATAAACTATACAGTGGGCACATGTGTAGGGCAATATAACACCTCTATGCTATTTAATGAATGTTTCCCAGGCTTGTGTAGTGTAATGTAGTTTATGCTGCATATACGTCCAATGTACTTGGGGATGTATGCAAATTAGACATCGCTAGCGTAACTTTGCTTTGCTTGACGAATTAACGCTAGCGCAACTTCGCTACCTTTCGCCTCCCTGGGCGCAACTTCAAATTTTAGTGAATTTGAGCAGCCCTGTCGAAACTACGCCTGGCGAAGTGTGGCGAAGTGCAGTGAAGCCGTCGCTAGCGCATTTTTGGCTCTTAGTCAATTTGCCCCCTAAACTCAGTTTTAATTAAAATTTAAATGTTAAAAAATTATTTATTCTTTCTCTGTAATAATTTAACATTACCTTGTACTTGATCCCAACTAAGATTTAATTAATTTGAATTGGTGGCAAAACAATCCTATTGAGTTTGAATAATGTTTCAATGATTTTTTTAGTAGACGTAAGATATGGAAAACCAAATGACAGAAATACCCCTTATCCAGAAAACCCCATTCTCGATAACAGGTCTCATACCTGTATACAATTTTCAGCATTCATACATGGCATATTATCATTAGTGGTGCCATTCTTACTTTTTGCTTTTCATTTACAAATAACATTTATGCATTCTTCTAGTATTTCATTCCTCTTAAATATATGTTGTTTCTGAAATGATACTAGAAATTAAACAGTCCATCTGTAACTAGCACAAATCATTCAGTTAGTAGCACATACCATTCAGCAATTGCCTCTTTAAGATGTATTTACTTTAATTTTGTATTATACACAACATTCTAAAAAATGTTCCCATCTGCATTCCTTTCCTTTCCTTTATCTGAAAAAGTCCCAGTCGCATAAAAATAATAGATAATATGTACATTTCTAATGTGAAACTTGTATTAATAGGGGAATTGTGATGCATTGAACAAACTGAATATTCCTTCCAGAGATATTTTGATTTGCCCGTACTATGATAGTAACCAAACAGCAGGAAGGCATCTCAGGTGATGAATAACCTAATCTCCTAATCTCAAAATGTGTATTATTCACTGCTGAAGACAGTTCAGTGAAAGAAACGAATATTTCCATTCATAGGAACAAATGTGAATGTGTATTATAGATGGATCCATTCGGCTGTTTATTATGAAGCAGTTTTGTATATTATAATGTATTTAAAACAACCGAAGAGCCACAGAGTTAAAGAAAAACAGCCATTTGAGATGTTAAAAAAAGACATCTATTAAAGGAAAAGTTCAGTGTAAAAATAAAAACTGGGTAAATAGATAGGCTGTGCAAAATGTAAAATGTTTCTTATATAGTTAGTTAGCCAAAAATGTAATGTAAAAAAGGAGTGACTGGATGTCTAACATAACAGAATCCAACTTCCTGCTTTTCAGCTCTCTCATTCTGAGTTAGTCAGCGACTATAAGGGGGGCCACATGGGACATATCTGTTCATTGAGTTTGCAATTGATCCTCAGCATTCTGCTCAAATTCAAACACAAACAGTTATGGCCAATGTGGCCTCCCCTCAAGTCACTGATTGGTTACTGCCTGGTAACCAATCAGTGGAAACCAAGAGAGCTGAAAAGCAGGATGTAGTGTTCTGGCTATTATGTTAGACATCCAGTCACTCCAGCCTTTATACATTACATTTTTGACTAACTAACTATATTAGAAATATGTTTTATTTTGCACAGCCTATCTTTTTACCCAGTTTTTATTTTTACACTGAACAGTTCCTTTAAAGGGGTGGTTCACCTTCAAGTTAACTTTTACTATGTTATAGAATGGCCAATTCTAAGCAATTTTTCAATTGGTCTTCATTGTTTATTTTTTATAGTTTTTGAATTATTTGCCTTCTTCTTCCAGATCTTTCCAGATTTTAAATGGGGGTCACTGACCCCATCTAAGAAATCAGATTGCTACTTTTTATTACTCATCTTTCTATCCAGGCCTCTCCTATTCATATTTCAGTCTCTTATTCAAATCAGTCCATGGTTGCTAGGGGAATTTGGACCCTAGCAACGAGATTGATGAAATTGAAAACTGCAGAGCTAAAGAATAAAAGCTAAATAACTCAAAAACCACAAATAATAAAACATGAAAATCATTTGTAAATTGTCTGAGAATATCACTGTCTACATCACACTAAAAGTTAACCCAAAGGTGAACATCCCCTTTAAGTTAACTTTTAGTATGTTATAGAATTATTCAGTTCTAAGCAACATTTCAATTGGTCTTCATAATTTACTTTTTATAGCTTTTTAATTATTTGCCTTTATTTCCTAATCTTTTCCAGCTTTCAATAGGGGGTCACTGACCTCATCTAAAAACAAATGCTCTGTAAGGCTACATGTTTATTGTTATTACTACAGGCCTCTCCTATTCATATTCCAGTCTCTTATTCAAATCAATGCATGGCTGCTTTTTTATCTAATTCCAGCGCAGACTACAGAAACTTACAAATAGGATAGGGACCTCTGCCATTGACATATACCCAACCTCAACAGGTCTGAGATGGAGGATTTTCGGATTTAGACTTTTTGCAGCACAGGCTATAATAAATCAAAAAAAAAAAAATAGATTTAAAAAAAAAATTAGTTTTGCCCCAAAAAGCCCGACCAGTTGAATTCGCAGTTTAATAAATAACCCCCTATGTGAATTTTACACTGCTACTACACAACCACCATAATTAAAAACAACACAGAATGAATTTAAAAGTTTTGTTGAATGTTTTATTATGCAAAAACAGTATACAAAAATGAGGATTTGCAAATAGTGCGACTATTGCCAATTATACAAATATTAAGTACTGGCAACAAAAATATATGAAAAGCATTTACAAATATACAGTTGCTGAGTCACCCAACTTTATGCTCAATGATAAGTATTGCTCAAAGAACTGCATCCTTCTCTTTGTTGTATATTGGCAGGTCAGTTCTCAGGTTTTAGAGCTTCTCGCTCTCCTCTGGTGGAAGTAGAATAGAAAACTCCAACTGCTGAAAGAGTTCTTCCGAATTTTCTTCATTCTGAGGATATAATTTCTGTATTGTCTTAGACTAGATTTTTTTGTGCCATTTTGTTCAAAGCTGGATCTTATATTCTCTTCACATGATAACCTCTAATGTGAGAAGGATAGTCATTTCTACTGAGCCAAATTCTCCTAGGATACGTTCACCTATCTTCTATAAGTGTATGGGATCTGAAAATCCAGTATCCAAAGGTCTAAATTATGTGAGGCCATCATTCATAGAGTCAATCTTAATCACATAGTTTCCTTTAATTAAAATAATCTTCCTTTGCTCTTGTAATAATACAACATTAAACAATGTTGTATTTGGGACTTCATAACAAACAAACTGCTGTCACTTATGGTATCCCAAAACTCAGACGCCAAGGTTCCACAGGAGCCCTCTGCTGCTTGGATGCCGCCACATTGGGCCCTCTGTTGTGCCCCTTACCCTCCCCCCAGCTGCATCAGTGGATTTAAGCGGTAAGTCTCAACGGGGCTGGGATGGGGTTTTTTTTTTATTTTGACACAGGAACTATAATTGCACGACAGCTATTAAACAGAACTTCCTTTGTTTTCTACCTTGTACAGAAGTTGCTAATTGCTGATTTGCTGCTACCGACAAATGCACAGGAGCAAATTAGCATGCATGCGTTAGTAAATGATCCCCAGAATTGTAAAGCTGTTGTCATTTCTAAACAAACATATTACAAGTCTGTGCAAACATTTCTCAGCCAATTTAACTGATTTATCTAGTCTATTTATATTGCTAAAACACCTATGCACTGCCAGTTAAACATACCAGTGTGCATTTTAAACATATCCATTACCCCTGTACACAATTTTGAAGCACCTTTCCAAAAAGTTCTGGTAATTTACCATTATTTTTGCTTTGTGTATTCCTGAGTATACACTTGCATACCAGATCAGTAAATGATTCAGCTGGGTGTCACCAGAGAATGGAGCAGCATGTCTGTGCCATTGTTTGAGTCTTATCTGATCTGGATGTGCAAACCTCAAGGGGAATGGCAAAATATTAGAACAGACGGCTTGATATTCCCGAAGAATATAGTCGGCTTTATTAGGAACAGTTGCAGTCCCTGACTGACAAATTTTTTCTACATTTTTTATTTTATTAATCCATGCTTCT